>NW_024070198.1:35874528-36305372 GCF_014754425.2 Oryx dammah | reverse complement strand
CCGCCGCCGCAGCCGCCGCCGCCCCGGGTCCTGCCGGCGCCGCATCTCCGCACCCGCCAGCCGTGGGCGGCGCTCCGGGCCCGGGGCCCACCGGGCCCGGGGGACTGCACGCGGGCGCACCGGCCGCCGGCCACGGCCTCTTCAGCCTGCCCGTGCCCTCGCTGCTCGGCTCCGTCGCCAGCCGTCTTTCCTCCGCCCCGTTGACAATGGCCGGTTCGCTGGCCGGGAATTTACAAGAACTCTCCGCTCGTTACCTGAGTTCCTCGGCCTTCGAACCTTACTCCCGGACCAACAATAAAGAAGGGGCCGAGAAAAAAGCGCTGGACTGATTTGAAGTGTTTCCCTGTATTTATATTTATAGTATCTATTGTGGTGATATTTATGGACTCACGCGCATTAGGCGCCGGGGCTCCTGAGCTGGGCACCCGGCTCCCAAGAGGCCTCTGACAGCTCTCCTTCCGCGCCAGTTTCTGCCATTTGGGATACCCCCGCCCCCTCCTCTGTGTCCTCCCACATCCACCCTCCGGCGCCAACTTCCTTCTGAATCCAGGAGAATCCAAAGAATTGGAGGGGGAAAAACCAACCTGATGCCCCAACCAGTGCCTGGCCCTGGAGGGAAAGACTGGTTCTAAGTCCAAAGCACAGGACATCTCCTTTAGATCGAGCTGCTGCTGCCGTTCTTTATGCTTATGAATATTTGAAAAAGGGAAGCTGCAAGCAGACCCCAGCTGAAAAGGCTGACAGGTTTCGTTAGACCAAAAAGGAGGAGGTTCCTTCCTCTCGCCAGAGAAACCAGGGCTTTTGGAAGCCGCTGGGCCCCACTTTGCGGACATCTCGGGAGAGCCGGCGCACACTCAGCTTCCTGGCTGGACAAATCGTGCCGAATCCTCCCCTTTTAGAAAAACTCCCATCACCACCAACCCCGATCCCAGGAGACAATAAACCAAACATCATGATAAGCGACTGTGGTAATACGTTTGATCTAATCAGCAATAAAAGGAGAGTAATTACCATACAGAACCGAGTGGAGTGGAAGCAGTTTTTAAAAAACTCATAACGATGGAGTTAGGAAGCGGTAAGAAAATTCAGGATAGAAAATACATCCAGGGCAATGCAAAATTAAAGATCCGGGTGTTACGACTTTGAACAGGAATTGAAAAGGGAAAAAAGCAAAAGAAATGCCTATGCCGCGAATGATAGAAAATTCAGGATCTTCTCCGAGGCTGCTGCAGGAGATAACCGACGGCATCACGCTCCTCCGGGAGAGAGTAGAGCAGCTCCCCAGCTCCTCCCTACCGTCTTCCGGATCCGTGGCTCCGGGCAGCATTGCTAGGTTTGGAAACAAATCAGTGCCCATCCCTCTACCCCACCCCCCGGATTCACAAAACCCTCCAGCACGCTGGAAACGTCCGAATGGCAGCCGCGGACGGGGCGACCCGGCCTCCTCTGTCGGTAGTCTCCGTATAAGGATCAGTTCCCTGCGTGGTTAGGAAAAGCATCCTTTTCCACCTCCTTCCCTATAAAACAGTAACAACAAAATCAGAGTTTCCAAGGTTCCAAGTGAGAAACCCGGACCTCCACTCGGTCGCGGCCTCACCCCTTCCCCGCAACAAAGCCCATCTCCACGGCCACGGTCACGCACATTTTGACCAAAACCACAGACCCAGACGGCGGGTGCTGCAGCGTCTAAGAATGTATTCGTCCATCCGAAGTGAGCGCAGAGCATTTTAAAAATAGTAATTTTATTGTAAATTATTTACGTCGAAAGCTTTCCCCGCTTTTCCTTTTTTCTTTTTTTCTCTTTTTCTGTCTTTTTTTTTTTAGGCAAATAGTGAAGAAAATAATGAACGATTCACACGCGGGTAGGTGTTACTGAATCCTGACTACTAACTGTTCTGAATGTTTTGGATATTTGGATGTTTTGTATTTATGTGGTGAGAGTGAAATATATATATCTATGATGATAAATGAGGTGTATTTTTGTCTTGTATTTGAAGGATTAAAAAAAAAAAAAAGGAGAGAAAAGACCCGGCAAGTGATGAGTCTGGGGCAGAGGGTGGCTGCCCCGTGGGTGCTGGGCCCTACAGCTGGTACCCTGAGTGCCTGGGACAAGGTTTTCAGACAGAGGAGCCTGCCATGATATTTGTTCGGCTTTCATGAGGGTCTCACTCTCCAGCTCTCTGTCCCAATGCTTTACGACCTTCAGTCCCTCTCTCCTCCGTCTTCCACTTTGATGTTTCCAGGTTTCTTTAGGAGTTTGTCTCTGGACACCCTGGAGTTCCTGCCTAATGACAACGCTTCAGCTTCTAGAGTTTTCAGCTGCATCTCCCTGGCAGCAATATGTTGGATTTGTGCAATCACAGGGTCCTGAAGAGGGAAGATTTTCCTTTCTTCTGACTTACAAGAAGTCGCTCGGCTGTCAAAGAGAAACTTTGAAGGAGCAAGAGAATAAAATATATATTAATTCTTGCAGAGATCTCTCCACTGCCCCCACCCCCACCCCATCCTGCTACACACACCATGGTGACCCATGTAGATTTTGCAGTCAGAAATCTGGGAGAGCTAGGAGGCCTGCAGATGGTAGCCTGGGACACACTCTCCTAACCCTAGCCCTCTCTTCGTGGTGTCAGAACCGCTGGGGTGCGGGCTGGAGGGGGTCACAGTTCTCTTGGGGAAATTGCCCAAGTGAGGCCCCTCGGGCCACCACGAGGGTACGGCACCTAAACGGCAAGTTTGAGGCATCCGAAATGAGGCGGTGGCACAGGGCGGGGTGGTGGAGTTGCTGAGTGTGAGTTGCTCTCTACGCTTTGGACCCTCGCTGTGAGCTCACGGTATTTTTTTCCCCCCGGGGTTCAGAGCAGCTGCAAACCCTAGACTTTTGTTTCTGAGTCACTACACACCCCTCAGCTTCGCTATCTCTCTGCTTTTCCCTCCCTGTCCTTTCTTCCTCCCCTCTTTTCCCTCCTCCCCGATTTGTATCTTTGTCTTTCCCTCTAAGGACCTCTCTGCTCTGGTGGGCTCTCTGTCTCCACCCTCTTGTTTCTACCCTTTTCCATCACTTCTCCAGACTGTCTTTCTCCCTTCTTCCACTCAGTCTCCATCTGGAGATTTCCACTGCCCCCAGTCTCGCCCTCTCCCTCTCTCTCTCTTTCTCCCTGCTTTCTGATTCTTCTGTCTGCCCGGGTGGCCCCCAGGCCAATGCGTGGGTGGTTCTGGCTGCAGATTCATGGCTGGTGGCCGGGGGCCTGCAAGGGGGAAGAAGGGAGTGAGAAGGTGGCATAATTTTATAGAACAAAGGAAAGTACAGAAATTCCAGCTTCAGGGCCCCCAAGAAGCTCAGCCCCCTGCCCCAGGAGCCTTAGCCTGGGGAGTCACCAAGAATATCCCTTACCAGCTCCCTGGCCTTTCTCCTTTTGCTTTTTATCCCTAAAAGGAGAAAGAACCAGTTACCGAATCTCTTCTCTGCTCTCACCTCCCTTCCCCTCCCTGGCTTTGGGAGAGCTGCTGAGCATTTCGCCTGCCACTTGGAGCAAAGTTGTTCTTAGACTCTTCTGCATGGAATAAGAATTGCAATTTTAATTAAAAAATATTTATAGACAATTGATTTCATTTTAATGTCTGCCCTGTCTCCTCTCCTTCCCCAAGGGCCTCCAGCCAGTTGCTTTGGTCCTTGGAATCCTCCAGTGAAGCCTCTGGCCCTCAACTAGTGACTCATAGGCCAAGGAGGAGGCAGGTGGCTTCTGGGACAACAGCTGGCCCTTTTGGGGGAGAAGGTGGAAGGGTTCTGGGGTCAAGGAGAACAGCTGGAGGTGGGCGTGCTGAAAGGAATCTCATGCCTAGGCCTGCACAAAGCCATATCCAAGTTAGCTCAGAGCAGAGAAGGAAAAGGGAAAACTTCTCACCAAACTCCTGTGAGTTTGGTGGTCAGGTGTGGCAAAGATGAGGGAAGTCACTTCAGGAGCTGAACCAGATAGATCACATCCATGCTTGCAGTGGGCCTAACTCTGAGCCAGAATCAATTTGTAATGAGCAGCATTTAGCAATTCTTTATACAAAACAGCCTTTGCATACACCACCTCTATTTCTCCTTACTTCCAGAGGTCTAGCCTCATTTTAAAGAGCCACATACAGGCACCCCCTCACCCCCCACCGGGGGAGCCCTCAAATGACTTGCCCATGGCCACATAGTCAGAACCACAGGACTATAAGCTCCCCCTAGGTTGAGGGCCTTCCTCTTTCTGTTTCTTCCTCTTCTCTCCCTCCCTCTCCTGCCTTGCTACTTCCCTCACTCCCTCCTTTCCTTCATTCCCTTCTTTTGTGTCTGAAGTGTCTGGCTCACCATGTCTGCCACCTCCTATTTCCAGGCCTCTTTCTACTACACCGGCTGCTGAGGATTAACTTGGTGCCTTCATCAAGAGATCCGAACTTCTCCCTTCTTTCTGTTTTCTTTTTTTTTTTTCCTGCCAATACCCAGCTCCTTCCCTCTACTTCCCTCTGAAATGATGCCCATTACCCTCTTTACCCTACACTTTGTATCTTCCAATCTCCTGCAGGTTGACTTAAACACCTGGTCAAAACTGTCTACTAACTCAGGGTTTCTCAAGATATAAATGAAAACCACCTGCTATAGAATCATTTGGAAACTAGTTAAAATACAGATTCCTAAACCTCGGCCCCATCTAATAATCAGAAACTCTGGGGGTGGGTTCAGGAATGTGCTGTTAACAAGTTTCCTACGTGATCCTTATCCACTCTAACATTTGAGAATTCCTGTACTCAAAGGCAAACTCATGGAGACATCCAGCATCCGGCCTAGGGCCTGGTGTTTGGTAGGAATACGATGCATGTTTATTAAACATAATAATCCACATTTTCTGACACAAGTTTCTTGGATCACCTCATACTATTTTAATTTAACACCATTTCTACATTGGGAAATCCTTATAGATCAGAGTCTTCTCACTTAAGTAGATTTCATTTTAATGAAGCAGGAGAGGAAGATGGATAGATTCTGGTGGTATCTCAAATCTAAGGGCGGGGCTTCCTCAGTAGTTAAGTGGTAAAGAATCCACCTGCTAATGCAGGAGACGAGGGTTTCATCCTTGGATCAGGAAGATACCCTGGAGAAGGAAATGGCAACCCACTCCAGTAGTCTTGCCTTGGAAATTCCATAGACAGAGGAGCCTGGTGGGCTACACAGTCCATGGGGTCGCAAGAGTCAGACATGACTTAGCAACTCAACAAGAACAAATCTAAGGGAAGGTCTTTTATTAAACTAACTGGGACCATCTTATTGGGCTGCTCCTGTTCAGACCTGGGAGTTTGGGGAGGGCAGAAGGAGAGTCCTCCATATTTGCTGAAAGACACTCAGGTGCACACCTTTCTTGATGGGCCCCAAAGGTGTCGGCTGGAGAGACATCAGAGCTGTGATAGGATCAAGGCCACCAGGTCCAGAGGAACTGGCATGGAATATACATTGAAGCTGAAAACGAGCACCACCTTCTTTGGTTTATTTAGTTGATAAGAAACTTATTTTCTATCTAGAAGCATGTGCGCTTATCCTGTTAGCCTAAAAACAGAAAATAAATGTTGTGCTTTATGTGGTAGTGGTGTATCCAGTCTTCAAAAGAGCAGCCACTCACACACACACTCCTCAGTATCTCACAAGGCTCAGGATGGTGACTTGCTGCACTAAGAGAAAGTAATGCATCTTAGTGGTTACTAGTTATGGGCTCCAGAGTCAGAGTGACATGAGTTCACATACTAGGTCCTCCACTTAGTAGCTGTGTAATCCAGGACACATTACCAAGCTGATTGTGTTAAGCCTGTATCTACATATGTCAAATGGAGATAATAATGGTAGCTCCTCATAGAACTTTCATGAATAGTCAATTAGATAAGGCATGTAAAGCATCTGGTACAGCCTAGTATCAACATTCGAATCAGTTCAGTTCAGTTGCTCAGTCGTGTCCGACTCTTTGCAACCCCATGAATCGCAGCACACCAGGCCTCCCTGTCCATCACCAACACCCGAAGTTCACTCAAACTCATGTCCATCGAGTCGGTGATGCCATCCAGCCATCTCATCCTCGGTCGTCCCCTTCTCCTCCTGCCCCCAATCCCTCCCAGCATCAGAGTCTTTTCCAATGAGTCAACTCTTCGCATGAGGTGGCCAAAGTACTGGAGTTTCAGCTTTAGCATCATTCCTTCCAAAGAAATCCCAGGGCTGATCTCCTTTAGAATGGCCTGGTTGGATCTCCTTGCAGTCCAAGGGACTCTCAAGAGTCTTCTCCAACATCACAGTTCAAAAGCATCAATTCTTCTGCACTCAGCTTTCTTCACAGTCCAACTCTCACATCCATATTTGACCACTGGAAAAAGCATAGCCTTGACTAGACGGACCTTTGTTGGCAAAGTAATGTCTCTGCTTTTCAACATGCTATCTAGGTTGGTCATAACTTTCCTTCCAAGGAGTGTCATTCGAATATCAGCTATTTATTACAAGACTGTGCTACTGTGGTAGTTGATGGTCTGAGACTATCTCCAGGCCTCAGTTTCCCCATCTGTAGAGTGAGGGGGTTGGCCTTAAGTCCTAACTTGTAGGAAAGACTTGGAATTGTGGTTAAGCCGGTCATAATGGAATTTACTCTCCCTGCCTTTAGAATGGACACCACAGCCATCATTAAGAACAGCATTTTTTACCAAAAGTGTTAAATTATTATTTTAATGACTTGGCAGACAGCCTTCAGCTGTCAGTTGTCAGGCAGGCCTCAGTGGTAAGTCACTATCGGGAGTTGCCTCAGCTGAAGAGAACCAGAGAACCACCTTGCCCAAGGTCATCCCCGGTTGGTGGCTTCCGACGACTGAGAGACCTGGGAATAAGCCTGCTGGTCCACGCTCCAACTTTGGATAGTTTTGAAGGGCCATCCCATCTGGTTCTGGTGAGACTTCAGTGCAGCTTGACTTTCCCTCCTGTCCAATACTACCTTCTCATTTCCCTTCCCTGTTGGCCTTGGAGCACTCCTAATACACCTCCTACATGGCACTCTCTCCACCTCTTAGGGAACCTGACTTGCATCAGATGTCATGGGAAAGAGCGGTTGAGTGGTGGAAATGGAGAGGAAACACTGAGGACCTAGAGCACAGAGCGACTGAGGGCAGATGGTGGGTGACGAGGCAGAAATGCAGGCAGAGCCTGGCATACCATGTTAACCATATTTGGAATTGACCATTAAGGTGATAGGGAGTCACTGGAAGTGTCTCCCAAGGGGATACCGAAATCATTGCAGGTCTGTATTTTGTTTCTTTTTAACATTTTTTACAAATATAATTTTAAGTCCTTTTCCATTTACAGTTATTACAAAATATTGGCTATATTCCCCGTGTTGTACAGTGCATCCAATGAGCCTATCTTACACACATTAGTTTGTATGTACCTCGCATCTCCTCCCCCTTCCCCCATATTGTCCTCACCCTCCAAGACCACCAGTTTGTTTTCTGTATCTGGGAGTTGCAGGTCTATATTTTGGAAGATGTTTTGGCAGGTGAGGGGATGATATGGAAACAGGAGCACAAGGATTCTTGCGCCAGAGGTCAGTCGGTGAGTTCACGGCAAGAGGGACAAGAGAGGACAACGGTGGTGGTGGCAGCGTGGCGGCAGCACCAGTTGGTGAGGTAGCAGCAAAAATGGAGAAGAGAGGGTGGGGTCAAGGTATTTCCTCAGTTTAAATCAACAGATCTTAGTAATCAAATGGAGGTCACGGGGTGGTGGCATTCCTTCCAAGATTGGCTCAAGGGGAACTTTGAAATTACTTTCTTTGAGTCATGGAAGGAATGAGGTGCGTGAACCCCATAAGGGTTTGAGCCCCCAAGGCTTTGGTGGCAGCAGCGAATTCCGGCGGAAGCCCTGGACATGGCGGTGGGAGGGTCAAAGGGCAGGAAGATCATGGAGCATGTGCCCTCTGCACAAACCCGGCGTGCACACTAGGCACCACTTCTCCCCAGAGGCAGGGGGTGAGTGGGCTTCTAGTCGCCTATGCCAGGACCCCCGCCCCTCACCCCTTTCCCCTCCCGAGGGGCATAGTATGCACTCACATGAGGTGCCAGCTGCCAAGGAAGTGGAGAGTTGACCTCCTGCCTTGACCTAGTCTGAACCTGACTGTGGCGCCCTGTTGCCAGTCTGCACAGGAATAAGCAATGGAAACGCCTTCCCTGAAGGTCCGTCTCTGAAGAGGTAAGCAGTGACAGGGTCTGAGGAGGTGTGGCCTCCAATCCTGAAGCCCCTTGTCCCCACCTGACTGCTCAGCTCATGAAAGAGGAGCGGGAGGCACGCCCAGTGCTACCTCTCCAGTCTCCAGACCAGAGCTCTGGGCAGCAACACAAGCTGGACCTCAGTCATGGACTCACTCATCTCTTGGAATAAGAGAAACAGGGATGCAGAGTTTGCTAGAAATGCCCAGTAGTAAGTGCCTGGGTTTTGCTTTGTTTTCCTTTTCTTTCATTTGTTAGTAAGACTGCCATCTATTAAACAGGATGTGAGAGTTGGACTATAAGGAAAGCTGAGTGCCAAAAAATTGATACTTTTGAACTGTGGTGTTGGAGAAGACTCTTAAGAGTCCCTTGGACTGCAAGGAGATCCAACCAGTCCACCCTAAAGGAAATCAGTCCTGAATATTCATTGGAGGGACTGATGCTGAAGCTGAAACTCCAATACTTTGGCCACCTGATGCGAAGAACCAACTCATTGGAAAAGACCCTGATCCTGGGAAAGATTGAAGGCGGGAGGAGCAGGGGATGACAGAGGATGAGATGGTTGGATGGCATCACCAATGCAATGGACATGAGTTTGAGTAAGCTCCAGGAGTTGGTGACAGACAGGGAAGACTGGTGTGCTGCAGTCCATGGAGTCACAAAGAGCCGGACACGACTAAGAGACTGAACTGAAACTGAATTAGATAGGTGGTCAGTAGGGAAGTTTATCTAGCCCATTGTACTTAGGTTCAGAATTTCCATTCCAAGGAAGAGCTAAATGCAAGTTTAATGTTTCTGTCCCAGTTGTCAGCTGATGCTCTGGGCTTGGAAGAGCAAGCCCAGAGAGGTGCTGCTGCTGCTGCTGCTGCTGCTGCTGCTGCTAAGTCGCTTCAGTCGTGTTCGACTCTGTGCGATCCCATAGACAGCAGCCCACCAGGCTCCCCCGACCCTGGGATTCCTCAGGCAAGAACACTGGAGTGGGTTGCCATTTCTTTCTCCAATACATGAAAGTGAAATGCCAGAGAGGTGAGAGGGCATTTATTCTTAGGTTAGGTTGAGCAGAGAGCTTGTCAGGAGGGACTGTAGGATTCTGAGATGATCAGGAAGGTGTTTCAGGCCTTCGCAAAGGCAGCTCAGGGAGAAACTGGAGGGGGAAGGGAATAAAATGAAACAGAGTGAAAGCAGGCATCGGGGACACACACTGAGTAGAGGTGAAAGATGAGGCTGGAAAAGTAGCTCCATCAAGAAAGGTCTTGAATACTAAGCTAAAGGTCTTTATTCTGTAGGCAAACAAGAGGGTTTTGGTAAGCAGCAATGAGTAGAAAACTGGATCAGGCAGGTGTAGACAGTGGAGAAATATTAATGAATCTTGAAGTTAGGTATTGAGATCTGAAATTAGGCTGCAGGTGGGAGAATGGAAAGTAGGTAGGAGCTAATGTTTTTTATCTTATCGGCGATGGAGGCTAGGTGTAAGCCAATACATTGATACCAAAACTCCTAAACAAAAGCATTATTTCATTTTAAGATTCTTTTCCTGGTCTTCCTATGAATGTCTCTGTTCAGAGACAAGAAGAAAGGTGACAAATAAGTTTCAGCTCTGGTGCTAACTTGGATTGATTGATGGTGGCTGACTGTCATACTAAGTTGCAGAAGATTCTGAAGCCTCATCAACCATCAGTTGGAAAAGTGATGTCTACCATAGCCATCGGAGATGTTTTTGTAATTCTGAGAATTGCAAAATTCAGGCTGCTTCTCTAGGTTCTGAGTGAGGAGCTGGGTCCAGTTTTGACTTAGTGATTTTCTTAGCCTGGAAAGTCATGGCAGAGTGGGGAGCTGATTCCAAGTAACCCAGGGGCAATGCCTTGCAGCAAACATCCCAGTCATCACAGACCCCCACGATTTGGCCATAGTAAGAAAACTTGGGCTTGAATTCCATCTCTGCCTTTTGTTTAGCCATGTGAATTTAGACAAATTACTCAACCCCTTTCAATCAGAATATTCATCTATAAAATAGAAAAACCTAAGCATAAAGTACTTCAGTCAGTTCAGTTCAGTCGCTCAGTCATGTCTGACTCTTTGCAACCCCATGAATCGCAGCACGCCAGGCCTCCCTGTCCATCACCAACTCCTGGAGTTCACTCAAACTCATGTCCATCGAGTCAGTGATGCCATCCAGCCGTCTCATCCTCTGCTGTCCCCTTCTCCTGCCCCCAGTCCCTCCCAGCATCAGAGTCTTTTCCAATGAGTCAACTCTTCGCATGAGGTGGCCAAAGTACTGGAGTTTCAGCTTTAGCATCATTCCTTCCAAAGAACACCCAGGGCTGATCTTCAGAATGGCCTGGTTGGATCTCCTTGCAGTCCAAGGGACTCTCAAGAGTCTTCTCCAACACCACAGTTCAAAAGCATCAATTCTTTGGTGCTCAGGCTTCTTCACAGTCCAACTCTCACATCCATACATGACCACTGGAAAAACCATAGCCTTGACTAGACGGACCTTTGTTGGCAAAGTAATGTCTCTGCTTTTCAATATGCTTAGTGACCAACTATGAGCTCAACAAGTATTGATCAGCTGTTTATTTTCCATATTGAACATAACCTTGTCTTTAGGTCTTGAGCATCAACTTCTGACTAGATTTTCACCTGGGGAAAATTCTGTAACTATAATTTTTGTGAAGATTCACTGAGATATTGGATGTGGAGTACATGACATAGAATAAGAGAGTCCTCTTTGCAAAGTGGTAGAACAAAGGATACTCTTTCCACATGTTGGTGTCTCCAGAGCAGTTTATTTTATTTTATTTTATTTTATTGGCTATGGTGGGTCCTCGTTGCTGCATGTGAACTTTCTCTAGTTGTGGCGAGAAGGGCTACTCTTCCCTGCGGTATGCAGTCTTCTCATTGAGGTGGCTTCCCTTGTTGCACAAGGATGCAAGGGTTTCAGTAGTCGCGGTGCGTGGACTTGATAGTCTTGGCTCGCGGGCTCTAGAACACTGGCTCAGTAGCTGTGCACGTGGGCATAGTTGCTCTGAGCCACATGGAATCTTTCCGGACCAGGGATGGAACCAGTGTCCCTTGCATTGCAAGGTGGATTGTTAACCACTGGACCACCAGGGAAGTCTGCAGAGCAGTTTTTATGCATTTTTACAAACACATACACACACACACACTCATACATGTTGTCAAGTTTTCTGTTTTCCGTTGACATAAACAGGTTCATTTTGTACATATTGTTTTGTGTTTTATAACTTTCTTTTCATTTAACAGCATATCTTGGAGGTCCTGTTATGTCATTGCTTATCAGTTCAGTTCAGTCGCTCAGTCGTGTCTGACTCTTTGCGACCCCATGAACTGCAGCACGCCAGCCCTCTCTCTCTATCACCAACCCCCAGAGTCCACTCAAACCCATGTCCATTGAGTTGGTGATGCCATCCAACCATCTCATCCTCTGTCGTCCCCTTCTCCTCCTGCCCTCAATCTTTCCCAGCATAAGGGTCTTTCCAAATGAGTCAGCTCT
Source organism: Oryx dammah (assembly GCF_014754425.2). NCBI lineage: Eukaryota > Metazoa > Chordata > Mammalia > Artiodactyla > Bovidae > Oryx > Oryx dammah. The sequence continues at coordinate 36,293,608 of NW_024070198.1, read as the reverse complement.
TCTCATCAGGTGGCCAAAGTATTGGAGTTTCAGCTTCCACATCACTCCTTCCAATGAACACCCAGGACTGATCTCCTTTAGGATGGACTGGTTGGATCTCCTTGCAGTCCAAGGGACTCTCAAGAGTCTTCTCCAATACCACAGTTCAAAAACATCAACTCTTTGGTGCTCAGCTTTCTTTATAGTCCAACTCTCACATCCATACATGACCACTGGAAACACCATAGCCTTGACTAGATGAACCTTTATTGACAAAGTAATGTCTCTGCTTTTTAATATGCTGTCTGCTGCTGCTGCTACTACTACTAAGTCGCTTCAGTCGTGTCCGGCTCTGTGCGACCCCATAGATGGCAGCCCACCAGGCTCCCCCGTCCCTGAGATTCTCCAGGCAAGAACACTGGAGTGGGTTGATATGCCGTCTAGGATGGTCATAACTTTCCTTCCAAGGAGTAAGTGTCTTTTAATTTCATGACTGAAATCACCATCTGCAGTGATTTTGGAGCCCAGAAAAATAAAGTTAGCTACTGTTTCGACTGTTTCCCCATCTATTTGCCATGGAGTGATGGGACCGGATGCCATGATCTTAGTTTTCTGAATGTTGAGCTTTAAGCCAACTTTTTCACTCTCCTCTTTCACTTTCATCAAGAGGCTTTTTAGTTCCTCTTCACTTTCTGCCATAAGGGTGGTGTCATCTGCATGTCTGAGGTTATTGATATTTCTCCTGGCAATCTTGATTCCAGCTTGTGCTTCATCCAGCCCAGCATTTTACATGATGTACTCTGCATATAAGTTAAATAAGCCAGGTGACAATATACAGCCTTGATGTACTCCCTTCCCTATTTGGAACCAGTCTGTTGTTCCATGTCCAGTTCTAACTGTTGCTTCCTGACCTGCATACAGGTTTCTCAAGAGGCAGGTCAGGTAGTCTAGTATTCCCATCTCTTTCAGAATTTTCCACAGTTTATTGTGATCCACACAGTCAAAGGCTTTGGCATAGTCAATAAAGCAGAAATAGACGCTTTTCTGGAACTCTCTTGCTTTTTCGATGATCCAATGGATGTTGGCAATTTGATCTCTGGTTCCTCTGCTTTTTCTAAGACCAGCTTGAACATCTGGAAGTTCATGGTTCACGTATTGCTGAAGCCTGGCTTGGAGAATTTTAAGCATCACTTTACTAGCATGTGAGATAAGTGCAATTGTGTGGTAGTTTGAGCATTCTTTGACATTGCCTTTCTTTGGGATTGGAATGAAAACTGACCTTTTCCAGTCCTGTGGCCACTGCTGAATTTTCTAAATTTGCTGGCATATTGAGTGCAGCACTTTCACAGCATCATCTTTCAGGATTTGAAATAGCTCAGCTAGAATTCCATCACCTCCACTAGCTTGGTTCGTAGTGATGCTTTCTAAGGCCCACTTGGCTTCACATTCTAGGATGTCTGGCTCTAGATGAGTGATCACACCATCGTGATTATCTGGGTCATGAAGATCTTTTTTGTACAGTTCTTCCATGTATTCTTGCCACCTCTTCTTAATATCTTCTGCTTCTGTTAGGTCCCTACCATTTCTGTCCTTTATCGAGCCCATCTTTGCATGAAATGTTCCCTTAGTATCTCTAATTTTCTTGAAGAGATCTCTAGTCTCCCATTCTGTTGTTTTCCTCTATTTCTTTGCGTTGATTGCTGAGGAAGGCTTTCTTGTCTCTCCTTGCTATTCTTTGGAACTCTGCATTCAAATAGGTATATCTTTCCTTTTCTCCTTTGCTTTTCACTTCCCTTCTTTTCACAGCTATTTGCAAGGCCTCTTCAGATAGCCATTTTGCTTTTTTGCATTTCTTTTTCTTGGGGATGGTCTTGATCCCTGTCTCCTGTACAATGTCACGAACCTCCGTCCATAGTTCATCAGGCCCTCTGCCTATCAGATCAAGTCCCTTAAATCCATTTCTCACTGCCACTCATAAGGGATTTGATTTAGGTCATACCTGAACTGTCTAATGTTTTTCTCCACTTTCTTCAATTTCAGTCTGAATTTGGCAATAAGGAGTTCATGATCTGAGCCACAGTCAGCTCCTGGTCTTGTTTTTGTTGACTGTATAGAGCTTTTCCATCTTTGGCTGCAAAGAATATAATCTGATTTCGGTGTTGACCATCTGTTGATTTCCATGTGTAGAGTCTTCTCTTGTGTTGTTGGAAGAGGGTGTTTGCTATGACCAGTGCGTTCTCTTGGCAAAACTCTATTAGCCTTTGCCCTGCTTCATTCTGTACTCCAAGGCCAAATTTGCCTGTTACTCCAGGTGTTTCTTGACTTCCTACTTTTGCATTCCAGTCCCCTATAATGAAAAGGACATCTTTTTTGGGCATTTGTTCTAAAAGGTCTTGTAGGTCTTCACAGAACCGTTCAACTTCAGCTTCTTCAGCATTACTGATTGGGCATAGACTTGGATTACTGTGATATTGAATGGTTTGCCTTGGAAACGAACAGATATCATTCTGTCGTTTTTGAGATTGCATCCAAATACTGCATTTCAGACTCTTTTGTTGACTATGATGGCTATTCCATTTCTTCTAAGGGATTGCTGCCCACAGTAGTAGATAGAATGGTCATGTGAGTTAAATTCACCCATTCCAGTCCATCTTAGTTCACTGATTCCTAAAATGTCGATGTTCACTCTTGTCATCTCCTATTTGACCACTTCCAATTTGCCTTGATTCATGGACTAACATTCCAGATTCCTATGCAATGTTGTTCTTTACAGCATCGAACCTTGCTTCTGTCACCAGTGCCATCCACAGCTGGGTGTTGTTTTTGCTTTGGCTCCATCCCTTCATTCTTTCTGGAGTTATTTCTCCACTGATCTCCTATTGGGCACTTACCGACCTGGGGAGTTCATCTTTCAGTATCTTATCTTTTTGCCTTTTCATACTGTTCATGGGGTTCTCAAAGCAAGAATAGTGAAGTGGTTTGCCATTCCCTTCTCTAGTGGACCACATTCTGTCAGACCTCTCCACCATGACCCGTCCGTCTTGGGTGGCCCTACACGGCATGGCTTAGTTTCATTGAGTTTGACAAGGCTGGGGTCCATGTGATCAGACTGGCCTGTTGGTGATTGTGGTTTCAGTCTGTCTGCCCTCTGATGTCCTCTCTCAGCACCTACCATCTTACTTGGGTTTCTCTTACCTTGGACGTGGGGTATCTCTTCACGGCTGCTCCTGCAAAGCGCAGCCACTGCTCCTTACCTTGGACGTGGTGTAGCTCCTCTCAGCCGCCGCCCCTGTCATTGCTTATAGGTCTATTTGATTAACCTCTCTAAATTTCATAGTATGGGTGTATCCCTTATTGATGGAAATTTGTTTTCCTTTTTTTTTTTTGCCCTTACAGATATATTTATGAGAACATTCCTGTGCCTTTGCATGTATATGATATTTCTGAAAGTGGAATTATTGAGTCAAACAATATGTGTTTTAATAATTTCAATAGGTACTACTCAAAGACTGAACAAATTTACTTATATATTCCCACTCACAATTTTTTGAAAGTTAGTCTGGGTAGTTTAAGTTCTACCCCCTGGACAGAGGAGCCTAATGGGCTGCAGTCCATGGAATTGCAAAGACTAAGCACATTCCTGGATATGATCCATCTGAGACTCTTTTATATGCTAACTTCTCAAATAATTGGTGTTGAAACTACATGCAACATGAATACCCAGAATGTACTGTAAAACATAGCTTGCTTCTTCTCTTTTCTGGATTGATTATTAATCTTGTAGATCATTTAGGATCTCCTTTAAAACTAAACAGATTTATTTTCAAGGGATTAAAAAGTTAAAGTGTCAAGACTTTTCATAAAAGAGCCGTCCCCTGCCCTCATTCTCAAGCTGTAACCACCTTAAATTTGTTTGGACTTTTTCTTTCACTTTGTAACTCGTCCTCTTCATCTGCTTTATATGTCCATAGTTACTCCCCTCCAATACTCAGTTTAGTTTTAGCATTTTTAGGAGGGGGTGGCTAGACCAACATTTAGTATTTACATTATGATAGCAAACAAATCCTATTCACAGTTGAGCTGTTTACTATATATATTATGAATCCATTTTTTGCATGCAACTTTCGTTTTTCCTCGAGGTAGTCATTTTTTAAACATTTTTTCAAATGTAAGACTAGATAAAGAAAAACATTTTCCTTGGGAATAGCCTTTTTTTGTTTGTTTACAGATGGCATGTGTGTGTGTGTTCAGCCATGTCCGACTTTTTGCAACCCTCTGGACAGTAGCCCACTAGGTTCCTCCATCCATGAGATTTTCCAGGCAGGAATACTGGAGTGAATTGCCACTTCCTACTCTAGGGAATCTTCCCAAATGTGGAAAAACCAGAGACTCTCTGTATCAAGTCGGCATTGCTGATCTGTTTTTGTTTTAATTTTTGCATGCACCTTACTGCAGGTGTGATCTTAGTTCCGTCAGAGATTGAACTTCACCCCCTGCCTTGGAAGCTGGAGTCTTAGCCACTGGACCACCAAGGAAGTCCCTAAACTGTTTTTGCTTAATTGGTTCTCTGTGTACTACATGAATTCATTTCAAAGTTTGCCGTGAGTATAAATCTTACAGTTAGTCCATATGCCTCAAATATTCCCAGTTCCTTCTTTGTGGAGACAGCTTTCTTGGTGTTTTTGTCCTGTTTTAATGAGGACTGCTGGCTCTGTAAGCTGGTGATGCAGCTGTTTTCCTAGCATCTTTCTTTGCTTTAATTCTGGGGATCATCCTCTCTTCCTGGGTTGGAAGCTCTGTCTCCTGGATTCTGTTTTTTCTTTGATGATTTACTCCTTTGTTTTGATAGGGCATTTCCTTCAGTGCCTCCTTGAGCCATGGTGCATGGAAGTAATTTTTGAGAGTTTGTAGGTCTGAAAGTGGCCCTATTCTACCTTTACACTTACATGATTATTTACTTGAATGTAGAATTCTTGGTTGGAACTGCCTTTTCTCAGAATTTTGAAGACATTTCTTTATTGCCTTCTAAGCTCTAGTGTTGCTGATAAATCTAGTGTTTTTCTGACTTATAGTTTGTTTGTTTTTTTTAATGTGATTGTTATTTCTCTCTGGAAGGTTTTAGAGTCTTTTCTCTATCCTGGTGTTCTGAACTTTCAAAGAAGTGTGCTTCAAGTAGGCCTTTTTATAGTCATTATGCTGGTACCCAGTGAGCCTTTCATATACTTCACTGGGAAATTATCTTCCACTATTTCTTTGATAATTTCTTTCCTTCCTTTTCCTCTGGCCATTTTTCTGAAATTCCTGTTATTTGGATATTGGATCTCCTGGACCGATCTTGTAATTTTCTTTCCTAGTTTCCGTCACGTAGTGTTTTGGATGAGTTAATATGTTACAAAGTCCTTAGAACAGTGCCTGGCCAACTTTATCTTCTAATACAAGATTAGAAAACTTCATTCTGCCAAGATTTTCATTTTGGCTATTGCATTTTGCATTTTTAGTATCCAAGATCTGTGTTTGATTTCCTAAATCTGAGCTGAACAGTGTGGCATCCACTAGTCACATGTGGCTACTTAAATTAAAGTTAAGTATAGTTAAAATTCAGGTCTTAGTTGTATAACTACATTTTGAGTGATCTAAGGCCGCATATAACTAGTACCTACCATACTGGACAGTGTAAATGTGGAACATTTCCATCATTACAAAACGTTCTATCTGACAGTGTTGCTCTAAATTATTTTTAAAATGTAATATCCAGTTATTGTTTCAAGAATACACTCTCTTATTAAATTTATTTATTTATTTATCTCTTATTAAAATTTATTTATTTATTTGGCTGCATAGGTCTTAGTTTCAGCATGCAGGATCATCGATCTTCATTGTGGCACACAAACTCTTTAATAACTCTTAGTTATGGCATGTGGGATCTAGTTCCCTGATGAAGGATTGAACCCAGGCCCCCTGTATTGGGAGCAGGGAGTCTTAGCCACTGGACCACCAGGGAAATCCCCCCAGTCTTTACCTTTGAGGAGTAAATGCCCCACCACTCAGAAGTTGAAGAATAAATTTAGGTGGAAGGAAAGAATTTTATATAAGTACCCAACAATGTAAGTTGGAGTTAGATTCTGGAAGGCTCTAAATGAAGGGGAAATAATTCAAACCATCAGAACAGACATTGGCTTTCCAATACACAGTTTTGGAGGGGTAACTATTTGACTTTAGGCAATGTTGCTTTATAACTTACATAGGACTTAGTTCCTTATTTGTAAAATGAGCAGAATAAAAATAGCTCTTATACCTCATATCTGGCGGCTGCATGGTACTGGAGCGGCTGTGAGGAGAAAACCCACATCCAATGGTAGAGAAGCCCCAGCAAGATGGTAGGGCTTGAAATGAAAAGACTCTTGTTCCTTGGAAGAAAAGTTATGATCAACCTAGACAGCATATTAAAAAGCAGAGACATTACTTTGCCAACAAAGATCTGTCTAGTCAAAGCTATGGTTTTTCCAGTAGCCATGTATGGATGTGAAAGTTGGACTATAAAGAAAGCTGAGCACCAAAGAGTTGATGTTTTTGAACTGTGGTGTTGGAGAAGATTCTTGAGAGTCCCTTGGACTGCAAGGAGATCCAACCAGTCCATCCTAAAGGAAATCAGTCCTGAATATTCATTGGAGGGACTGAGGCTAAAGCTGAAAGTCCAATAGTGATGCGAAGAACTGACTCATTTGAAAAGACTCTGATGCTGGGAAAGATTGAAAGCGGGAGGAGAAGGGGATGACAAGTTGAGATGGTTGGATGGTATCATTGACTCAATGGACATGAGTTTGAGTGAACTCCGGGAGTTGGTAATGGATAGGGAGGCCTGGCGTGCTGCAGTCCATGGGGTTGCAAAGAGCTTGACACGACTGAGCGAATGAACTGAACTGAAACCTCCTATCTATTTAGCTCCTGCCACGTGGCAGATTCTAAATTCTAAATTTTATATACAAGTTATCTACCTACCTACCTATTTATTGTCTTCTTTGATTTTCGTATCTCTGTAAAGCCATTCCTCTTTCTTTCTTCCTTCCTTCCTTCCTCCCTTCCTCCCTTTCCTGAGAAGTTTACCAGTGAGTCACTCATAAAGGGTACTTGTAAGGGAGAGTCACTTCCTGTGGATCTTCAGAAAGTTGATTAATGATTCCCAACACCACCCACAGGGCTCTCCAATGACATTCAGCACAGCAGTTTTAACCTTGTCCTTTCAGGCACTAATGTGACATTAGCCCAAGATTGTGAGATCTTCCTAAGAATTGTGATTGAGAAATCAAATTGTTGCTAGCGATCTTTTTCTTATACTTCACACTAGTGATTCTTAAATCTTCTGCTTTAGGAATCTTTCATTCTCTTAAAAAATATTGAGTACACCACAGAGATTTTTAGTTACATGGATTATATCTATTGATAGTTACTTTACTAGTAATGAAAAGGCAGACATTTCAAAATGAGATTTATTGGTTCATGAAGCAATGATAAACCTATTACATGTTAAATCCAAAGATTATAAAAAGTAAGTATATTATCCAAAACAAAAATCAGTAATGGCATTTAAAAAATATGTTTGCAAATCATGGTCATGTCTGGCTTTATAGATGACAATTGGATTCTATGTCTGCTCCTGCATTCAGTTTGTTGCGATATTCTGTAAGCCATTTTCTATAATTATCTCAATTCTACATGAGAAAGTGAAGGACACAGAGGTTAAATGATTTGACCAAGATTATATAGTCAGTAAGTGGTGGAATCAGCTCAAGCAAACTTTAGAGATTATACTCTTACTCTTCTATATACTAAATTGCCTGTAAGGCTGTTTAGAGCCTCATTAAATGAGACAATGTATTCATTTAATCAATGGCTGGCATACAGTAAGAGCTCAATAAAGTGAGCCACCATTATTATTTCACTTGAGGAAATTAGTGAAATGTTGAAACACATGGTAGATTATTAAAAGTTTATGAGCTGTGGAGTATGTCATGTTTAAGTGTTCATTTTGGAGAGCTTAATGTGACAATGCTAAGTAGGATGAGATATTAGAAGGCGAGACGAGACACAAAGAGATGTTTGGAGACTTGAAATAGTCCACTTGAGTGTAAGGAAAGATGTTCCATCAGTAGAACAGCTTGACAGGGAAGGGAATTTTAAGATAGCATTGACAGTCAAGCAGCAGCATTTTTGGAACACCTGAAAGGCACAGATAACTGCTGGTTATTGTGGGAAAGAAAGAAAACTAACGTTCTCTGAGTGCCCATGACAAGTACCATTACCTATTTTTTTTTAGTACCCTGTGTGGACAGACACTTGTCTGTAATTATTTCTCAGTCTCACAGCAATATTGCCAGGTAGGTGTTATTGGTGCCATTTTTCTGGATGAGGCTTACAGGTAAGAGACTCATCCATGGATGGAGGAGGGAAAGGGATGGGTTTGGGGGAGTATATCTCCAAGGTTCCATCCCAGACCTAGCTGACTTCAAAGTCCATACTGCACTGAGAATATTAGTTTCAACTTTAGGAATTCCACGAATTTTCCATGGAATTGTAGGCACAGTTTTGTGGGGAGATTATCATTTAGCACACTGGTCTACATCCTTTTTGGCATCAGGGACTGGTTTTGTGGAAGACAATTTCCCCACGGATTGGGGAGAGGGTGGTAATGCAAGCGATGGGGAGTGGCTGTCAATACAAATGAAACTTTGCCCACTTGCCGTCAGTTCACCTTCTACTATGTGGCTCAGTTCTTAACAGGCCACAGACTGATCCTGGTCCATGATCAGGGGATTGGGGACCACTGATTTAGTAGATTTCTCAAAGGAATCAGTGACTCCAAAAGAGAAGAACAACTGTCTTAGACTGTCAAAGCTGGAAGGATATGTAAAAATCGAAAGCCCGCTGCCTTCATGTCAAAGCTGGGCAAACAGAGGCATAGAAAGAAGAAAGAATTTGTTACAGAGTGACTCAAGTGGCAGAGCCAACACAAGAACCCAGTCCCCTTGTCCCCACCCCAGGCCACTGCATCTCCATCTCTGGAACCTCCTATGAAGGCAGTGGAAGCCTTGAACAGCTTGGAAGGGACTGTAGTGCACTGGACAGATTCCCTCGGAGACCATCTTGGCACGAAGTCAGTTAGGCACCCCTGGAGGGAGACGTGTTACCTCTTCACGCACCAGGCTCTAAATTAGTCCTATTTGGTAAATTGCACTTTATAGGGTACCATTAGTAAGCGACTGCTCTAAAGCGAGCTCTGGGGTGTAGAAGAGCAACCCACCTCTCCAAGGGCCTGCTTCCTGCCTAGTATATAGTTTTTCCCCCGGGTAAAGAAAATCATGCCTGGACTGTGGCAAATCATGTTTGAGAAGGATGTAGCAGGAGGGGGAAAAGTCAGGACAGGATGCTTTTCGTACCAGCAGAAACTTTTGTCTGCAAGCAGGAACAGCTTTAACATAAGGAAGTGCAAGTGGTGTTTTATCCGTTCCGTGTTCTGTCTGCTGCTGGCAGCTCTGCTTTCCTCTGAGCCCACAACCAGTCCCTTTTCCATTTTCCAACTACACTTTTCAAAACAACATTTATTTGGCTGCCCTGGGTCTTAGTTGTGGCACGCAGGATCTTTGATCTTCCTTGAGGCTTGCAGGATCTTTTTTGAACTCTTAGTTGAGGCATGCCCTCTGCCATGGCATGTGGGATCTAGTTCCCTGACCAGGGTTTGAACCTGGGCCCCCTGCATTGGGAGCACTGAGTCTCAACCACTGGACCACCAAGGAAGTCCCCCCAACTTTACTTTAAAAGAAAACCTTTTTGTTTTATATTAGAATATAACCAATTAACAAACAGTGTTGAGATAATTTCAGGTGAATAGCAAAGGGACTCAGCCATACATATACATGTATCCATTCTCCCCCAAACTCCTCTCCCCAACTGTACTTTTAAGGCTCATTTTATTCTATCCACCACCTAGCTCAGAGTCTGGCACTTAGAAAATTTAAGCAAGTGTTTGTGGACTAAAAAATGAGATTCTACTTGTGCTTGAATCTTCATTCTACCACGTATAAGCTGTGCTGTTTTAACAAGTAAATTAACTTCTCTGAGCAATAATGCCTATGGTTACTAGGTAAAGTAGAAAACAGGAGAAAATCCCAGTGATGGTCAGGACTGGCCCTCCTGGGACCTGGGGTAAATGATTAACAGGAGCCTAACCCTCTTGGTGGTTAGGGTCTTCCCCTGTGGTTCAGAGGTAAAGAATCCTCCTGCAATACAGGAGCCAAAGTCATGGGTTTGATCCCTGGGTTGGGAAGATCCCCTGGAGGAGGGCATGACAACCCACTCTAGTATTCTTACCTGGAGAATCCCATGGACAGAGGAGCCTGGAAGGTTACAGTTCATAGGGTTGCAAAGAGTCAGATACGACTGAAGTGACTTAGCATGCACACAGCCCTCTTGGGAAACTCGGAGGAAGATTGTTGGTCAGAGTCCCTGAGACCCAGTCTTGATTCAAAGCCCCAGTCTTGCTCTTGTAGAACATCAGGCTTATTCCTCAGTCTTGGCCTGCCTCATTAGCACTTGGAATTTTGACTTTTTGTGTCCTTTGACATGATGGCTCATCAGCTTTTCCTTCCCTCAAGAAAAACCAAATTTGTACCAGCATCATTCAAGATGAGTGATGTTTGGAGGAGATTCCTGCCCAACGAGAGCTAGGAATGAAAGATTTAGAGTTTCTGTAAAAATGCCCCCTTCCACTTCAGACAACTTTCAGTTACTTAACTTTGTCCAGAAAATGACTATTGCTCTAGATAAAGCCTTGCAGTTTCAGAACTAATCATGATACATCTACCAGGAATTAATGCCTGTCTGACATTAGACCAATTGCCTAGAAATCATGACACTTATAAGAAAGAGTCATCTCTTTATTTGAATGAAAACAAAGCATCCCAAGGCAGATTTTAAAATATATTATTTTAATTTTTAGAGGAAAAGAATTCTTTAAAGAGAATTGTCAACGATCAAAACTGGTTGATAAATCACATATGTAACTATGTAATTAAACTTCTCCATTTTCGGAGACCTGCAATTAGAGTTCTTCGTGTAGTTACCCATAATGATTCATTCTTGCTAATATGCTGACGAAGAAGGGAGTCGGGAAGATAAATTTTAATTTGAACTTTTCCCTAATTTGGATCAAGAGACAATGGAAGTATGCCTAGGCTGGGAGGTGGGAGAACTGGATTCTAGTTCCAGTTCTTTCATATTAACTGTGGGGCTTTAGCCAGATCACCAAGCCCATCTGAGCCTTTGTTTCCTCAGCTATAAAATGATAATGCCTACTTCAGAGTATTGTTATGAAACCTTAATGAAACTGTGGGTGCGGTAATGCTTTGTAAATTTTAAAGCCCTGTAAATTACTAATGCATTTTCTTATTTTGCTGTCTTTTCTCATCACAGCAGGTCAGGCCCTCTGTTGGTGGTGAGAGGAAAAGGTTTTTCATGAACAACATCAGCCTTTGTGTAGTGTGAAAAGACAGACAGTAATGAAGGGCTGGGATGCTTTGTTGAATGTGTCTGTGATTGACTGGTGGCCCTGCTTCTGATGATCAGGAATTTATTATTAAGAAAATTGCTGTATGCTTGGGGAGCTAGAATTTGGTTTGTGCCTTCCCCGCTGCAGAGGGTCACCACAGATGCCTCAGGGGTTGTTGAGTTGGCTTTGCTAGATTCGCATTTAAAGAGAAAACTTTCATTTGGACCAACTCAAAGTTAAGGGGGATTGTGACAAATACTTGGAGAATTTTCAGGGTTCCGGTCTTTATTTTTTTAATTGACGTAAAGTTGATTTACAATGTTGTGTTAATTTCTGCTCTACAGCAAAGTGATTCAGACTATATATATATATATATATATATATATATATATATGTTGCTCAGTTGTGTCCAACTCTTTATGACCCCATGGCCTGTAGCTGGCCAGGCCCCTCTGTCCACGGGATTCTCCAGGCAGGAATACTGGAGTGGGTTGCATTCCCTTCTCCAGAGGATCTTCGTGACCTTGGGATGGAACCCAGGTCTCCCTCACTGCAAGCAGATTCTATGCAGGCTTTGTATATATATGCATACATCCCAAAGAAAGGCAATGCTGAAGAATGTTCAAACTACTGCACAATTGCATTCATCTCACATGCTAGCAAAGTAATGCTACAAGCTAGACTTCAACAGTACATGAACTGAGAACTTCCAAATGTTCAAGCTGGATTTAGAAAAGGCAGAGAAACCAAGATCAAATTGCCAACATACTCTGGGTCACAGAAAAAGCAAGAGAATTCCAGGAAAACATATACTGCTTCATTGACTATTCTGAAACTTTTGACTGTGTGGATCACAACAAACTGCGGAAAATACTTCAAGATATGGGAATACCAGACCACCTTACCTGCTTCCTAAGAAACCTGAATGCAGGTCAAGAAGCGACAGTTAGAACCAGACATGTAACAACAGACTGGTTCCAAATTTGGAAAGGAGTACGTCAGGATTGTATATTGTCACTCTGCTTATTTGACTTATATGCAGAATACATCATGCAAAATGCTAGGCTGGATGAAACACAAGCTGGAATCAAGATTGCCAGGAAAAATATCAATAACCTCAGATCTACACAGATGACATCACACTCACGGCAGGAAGTGAAGAGGAACTAAAGAGCCTCTTGGTGAAAGTGGAAGAGGAGAGTGAAAAAGCTGATTTAAAACTCAACATTCAAAAAACTAAGATCATGGCATCTGGTCCCATCACTTTGTGATGAATAGATGGGGAAACAATGGAAAAAGTGACAGACTATTTTCTTAGGCTCCAAAATCACTGCAAATGGTGACTGCAGCCATGAAATTAAAAGATGCTTGCTCCTTGGAAGAAAACTATGACCAACCTAGACAGCATATTAAAAAGCAGAGATGTTACTTTGCCAACAAAGGTCCAGCATAGTCAAAGCTTTGGTTTTTCCAGTGGTCATGTATGGATGTGAGAGCTGGACCATAAGGAAAGCTGAGCACCGAAGAACTGATGCTGTTGAAATGTGGTGTTGAAGAAAACTCTTGAGAGTCCCTTGGACTACAAGAAGATCCAACCAGTCAATCCTAAAGGAAATCAGTCCTGAATATTCATTGGAAGGACTGATGCTGAAGCTGAAACTCCAATACTTTGGCCACCTGATGCGAAGAACTGACCCATTAGAAAAGACCCTGATGCTAGGAAAGATTGAAGGTAGGAGGAGAAGGGGACAACAGAGGATGAGATAGTTGGATGGCATCACCAACTCAACGGACATGAGTTTGAGCAAGCTCTGGGAGATGGTGAAGGACAGGGAAGCATGGTGTGCTGCAGTCCATGGGGTCGCAAAGAGTTGAACATGACTGAGTGACTGAACTGATGCATACATGTATATATATATATGAGAAAAAAATATATGAAATATATATATATGTGAAAAATATATATCAATACATTATGTTTTAAATGTTCTTTTCCATTATGGTTAACATAGATTTTGAGTATAGTTCCCTGTACAGTTCAATAGGACCTTGTTATTTATCCATTCTATAATAACTTACATGTGCTAAGCCCAACCTCCCACTCTATCCCTCCTCCATACATGACTACTGGAAAAACCATAGACGTGATGAGACGGACCTTTGTTAGGTAAAAGGCTGTCTAGATGATTACAATGTACAGTCAAGGCTAAAAATTTGCTGTAAGGTAGACATTGGTTCTCGTACTTTGGTGTGCCTTAGTAGTACCAGGAGAGCTTGTAAAAACACATCGCTGGCCCACCACCAGAGTATTGAGTTCTCATTCTAGAGTTCTCATGCTACTGGTCTTTCAGTATAGTCTGAGATTTTATATCTCTGTCAAGGTCCTAGATGGTGCTGACACTGTTGGTCCAGGGACCACTTTGAGAGTCTCTGAGGGAGACTGCATACACACACAGATGAGAAATATGAGGCTTGTGTTAAATAATTTGCCCAAGGTATGCATGTATTCACACGCTCAGTCATGTCCGACTTTGCGATCCCATGGACTGATGCCCACCAGGCTTCTCTCTCCATGGGACTCTCCAGGCAAGAGTACTGGCGTGGGTTACCATTTCTGCTTCCAGGGGATCTTCCCACCCCAGGGATCAAATGCATGTCTCCTTAATCTCCTGCATTGACAGGTAGACTTTTTACTACTTGAGCTACCTGGGAAGCCCACACACAAAGTATACTACAGTGAAAAATTTGTACAGCCCAAATATGAGCCCAGGTCTATACAAGATCAAGTGTAGCTCACCTCTCTACTTTCCTCACCCTATTAGTGTCACTTGTCTAATGTCCACTAATTTAATAGATTATATCCATGGTAATATATAATTCTTTAATTTCTTGACTCACTCCCCCTTCCCCAACAACTGTAAGTAATGGAGTAGTAGAAGGGAGGTTTGAAAGGTAGTTGGAACTTTTCTTAGGTTTTAAAGGTCCCAGCTCTGCCAGATACTAGCTACGTGACTATGGGCAAATCATTTGACCTTTCTGGACTTGACTGTTGTTCAGTTGCTAAGTCATGTCTGACTCTTCTGCAACCCCATGGCCTATAGCCTGCCAGGCTTCTCTGTCTGTGGAATTTCCCAGGCAAGAATACTAGAGTGGGATGTCATTCCCTTCTCCAGGGGATCTTCCTGACCCGGGGATCAAACTCAAGTCTCTTGTATTGGCAGGTGGGTTCTTTACCACTAAGTCACTAGGGAAGTAACTGGACTTGGGTACTTCATGTATAAATAAGAAAAATAATTCTTATCCCAGGGATATTCAGACATATCAGACTTTTACTATGGACTTATTAATGCTAAAATAATTTGGAGGCTCTTCAAGACAAGTAATTGTAATGGTAATAGTAAGAAATGAATGGTGAATTCATACTATTAGACTTAGGGATGAGGTTTCCAGTAACCTCCACAATCGCCTCATTTGCTTTTCTCAGCAACCTTATGAAATAGGTGTCATTATCCACATTTTGTAGATGAGGGAACTGAGGCTTGGTGTGGTCACATAGCTAATCAAACCTGAAGTCAAAACTCGGGTTTATCTGGCATTAAATCCATTATCTTTACGATTATTTTATGCCTCCTTGTCTATTCTTTTAATGTTTCCTATATCTGTGTCTGGTTTGGAGTGTTAGAGATTATTTTAATTGGCCTTCCAAAAGTCACTCAGTTGTGTCTGACTCTTTGCAACCCTATGGACTATATAATCCACGGAGTTCTCCAGGCCAGAATACTGGAGTGGGTAGCCTTTCCCTTCTCCAGGGGAATCTTCCCTACCCAGGGATGGAACCCGGGTCTCCTGCATTGCAGGCAGATTCTTTACCAGCTGAACCCAGGTCTCCTGCATTGCAGGCAGATTCTTTACCAGCTGAGCCACAAGGGAAGCCCAAGAATACTGGAATGGGTAGCCTATCCCTTCTCCAGCAGATCTTCCTAACCCAGGAATCGAACCAGGGTCTCCTGCATTGCAGGCGGATTCTTTACCAACTGAGCTATCAGGGAAGCCCTATTCAAGGTCCTTCCAAGGCCCAATTCAAATACCACCTCTTTCATAACATTTCCCCTTCATCCTCATTAAAATTTGTTTTTTTCTCAGCATTTTATTTTTTAAATTTTTGTTTATTTTTGGCTGTGTTGGGTCTTTGTCGCTGTGTGGGGTCTTCTCTCGTTGTAACGAGTCGGGGCTACTCTCTAGTTGTGGTGCTCAGGCTTCTCATTACAGTGGCTTCTCTTGGTTTGGAGCTCAGGCTGCAGGGCTCAGAGGGTTCAGTAGTTGCAGCTCCTGGGCTCTAGAACATAGGCTTGATAGCTGTGGTCCAGGGGCTTAGTTGCTCCGTGGCATGTGGGATCTTCCCAGACCAGGGACTGAACCTGTGTCTCCTGCTTTGATATACAGATTCTTTTACCACTGAGCCAGCAGGGATGCCCCCTGCATTTTAAATTTGTGCTTGCACAGGAGTAGTCCTCATCTCTGCTTTGTGTCTTAATGATTTGGGTACAAGAGTGTCTTCCTCTACTAAGCTGTTGCTCAGCAGTATATCTAGCTAAGCATTGTTTTCCATCATGATTTGCTGATAACTGCATTTGGGGGCAGAAATCGTAACGCTAAAACCCATAACCGCTAAGGGAAAGCGCATGTGAAAAACTGTATGTGGCGTATTAGGTTCAGTTTCCATCAGGTCAAATATGAAAAAAAGGGAAGAAAATGAAATAAAGGCCTCAGTTTTTATAACCATTCTGGTGAAGTGGCTCTGAAGAAACAGGTGACGATGAATTCCGTGGAGTGAAGCTTCATCTGGTTCTGGTTTGCAGAGCACCCATCTCTTTGCCTTTTAATTGTATAATAGAAATGACTGAAAGAGTAAAGGAGCCGGGCCAATAGTTATGCTGAGTCCATTCTTCCCACTGATGCTTAAGGGATTTATGTAGGTAAGTCGCATTAATGTTAATGGAAGTTACATGTGTAATTCCCCTTTTTCATCAGAGAGAATAGAGCTTTATATTCCTTGGGTAATTATGGTACCGGCACTGTTAGTTTTTTTCAGTTAACTTTTTCACCTGCCTTTCCTGCTTGGACTGTTTGTGAAGAAAGGAACTGAATTCTTCTGTTCAAAAAGGAGAATTGCCGAAATATCTGAGAGGTGAAACAAATGTAACTAGATCCACTTGTTTGAGGGAAAAAGGCAAGAAAACACTAGGGCAGGAAGCTGGAGGGCGAGCTCCTGCTAATTTTCAGATCCCAGGAAGCATGTCGAGGTTCGGATTTTCTAACAATGCAAGGCTTTTCAGTGGCAGCCCATTTCCTCAGGTATTTGAAGTGAGAGGAAAATAAGTCCCGGAACATTTGGGCTGAATTAATTTCAGCTTGTAAGATTTGAGGAGGGATGCCCAGGTCTTTGTAGCTCCCAATAATTAATCTTACTCTCTGCCTAAGACTCAAGAAAGTATTTGAAATACCTCGGTATCTGAGATTTGATCAAGGAATCTAAAAGGACAGCTGTATTACTGTCTTGTTAGAAATGTAAGCCTCCCTGGGTATTTCTCTGTCACACTGGGTGCTCTGATTAGAACAGACAGCAAGTCATCCTGTTTCTTGGGATAGAGCAGTGACTGTGCCTTAGCTGGAGATAAGAAAGTCAGCATCCTAGTCTTGCTATGTAGATAGGTCGTTTTTCCAGAAAATGTTTTCACTGTGAAAAGGGACAAAGTTTCAACTTTACTGATGGCTTTACTTCTTTCATTTAAAAATAGTTATTGTTTTATAATTGGGAGCAGCGTGTTAGTCACTCAGTAGAGTCCGACTCTTTGCAACTCCATGGACTGTAGCCTCTCAGGCTCCTCTGTCCATGGGATTCTCCAGGGAAGAATAACGGGAGAGAGTAGCCATTCCCTTCTCCAGGGGATCTTCCTGACTCAGGGATCGAACCCAGGTCTCCTACATTGCATACGTTTTCCCTACCGTCTGAGCCATCAGGGAAGCCCAGTTGGAAGCAGAAGAAAGGTATGTTTAACACGGGCTTCCCAGGTGGCACTAGTGGTAAAGAACCACCCAGTGCAGGAGAGGTAAGAGACCGGGGTTCGATCCCCGGGTTGGAAAGATCTCCTGGAGGAGGGCACGACAACCCACTCCAGTACTCTTGCCTGGGAAATTCCATGAACAGAGGACCCTGCCGGGCTACAGTCCACTGGGTCGCAAAGAGTCGGACAGGACTGAAGTGACTGAGCACAGCATAGCACACAGCACATACTTCTAACGCACCCCTGACTCAGTGGACATGAGTTGGAGCAAATTCCGGGAGATAATGAAGGACAGGGAAGCTTGGTTTGCTGCAGTCCATGGAGTCATAAAGAGTCAAACACGACTTAGCGACTGGACAACAACAGAATCCTTTAACACATGGGCACTTTCAAGGTTTGTGGCAACCGCCCAAGCTGCTGTTGGAAGGGACTTTTATAGTCCCCTGAAAAGCATTCGGTGATGGGGGACTGACTGTAGCACTTGGTATGGCATATCAGTGAGGAAGTGACTTGAATCAGCTCGTCAGGAAGAGGTGCCTCTCTGGGCAACTTTATGTTAGAAAGTTCTGCTTCATCATGAGATAAAAACACGTCTTCCTTTAGTTTTTTTTTTTTTTTTTTAAGCGATGGGCCCTGCTTTATCCTCTTGGGACCATAGAGAATAAATTAGTTCTGTCTGCCGCTTGAAATTTCTTCACTTGTTTCTCAGAATTAAGAATTCAGATGTTTTATTGGCCTGCCTTTTTCATCCTAGATGCAATCATATGTTGGTTTTTTAGGGCAGGGTTCTGATTATTCATTCTATAGCTGTTCTCTTATTCCTGGAGCAGCTGAGCCATATTTCTCCAATTGGGCTAATTTCCTGAGGTTTGTGACAGAAGAGTTTTTGTCTTATCACCTTGTCCTTTGAGTCTTGACATGCATGTAGCTGCCTGTCCCTGAAGCCCCTTCCAGATTAATCAAAGCTTGGAAAAGATCCAGATATTGTTTGAGCTGCTTTCTCTAAAACAGCCCACTGTAGTGAAAAATAAAATTAACTGAAAGAGGAGACCTGGATTTTAGCCTGTTCTCTGGATTTTATCCTGTTCTCAGTCATAGAGGCTTCCTATTTCAACTCTTTCCCATCTACTAATTTAATCAATATGCAAATACCAAACTGATCTTAAAATATACATTGGATTATATCACTTAAAATCCTTCAATGTTTTCTTAACCTGCTTAGATCTTAGGCTAAAATCCAAAGTTTTTACTGAGACCTACAAAGTCTTCCAAGATGCGACTCCATCCTGACTACCTGCCTCCCCCACCTCATTTTTGCCTTTTTCTATGTTGTTCACTCTGCTTCAGTCACACTAGCTATTTCATAAGGTTTGTGCCACCTCAAAATCTTTGATAGGCTATTTCTACTTACTCAAATGCTTATCCTCGCCATTTTTGCCTAGCTAACTGTTAATCTCTAGATTTCAGCTCAGATATGATTTCTTCAAGAAGCTCTTCTGTAACCTGGAAGAAATGCCCTGGCTAAATGAATGGCAGGCAAACTGAGTTCCATGTCCTGGAGATGAGCATAGTCCAGCCCTCCGGCCTGTGCTGCAGAGGTGTGCTCAGCTCTTCTGTGGCTCCTTCCATTGATATGTTTTACGTATAGGTCTTAACGTTAATGTAGGCTGAATGTGTAGGCATGGGTGCTGATGGCAATGTACTTGGGTTTAAAAACTTAAAAAAAAATGTAGTTCACTTAACTTGAAGTGACCTCACTCAGTAAAGGAAAGGAAACAGATTTATTCATTACCTACTTCAGGTTTTGGCAGACTTATCCTGTAAAGGGCCAGATACTAAACATTTTAGGCTTTGTGGGCCATGCAGTCTCTACTGAACTCAGCTGAGTTCAGTATGGCCTGAAAGCAACCATAGATGTTACGTTAATGAATGTGTGTGGCTGTTCCAACAGAACTCGACAGTGATAAAACAGGGGTCTCAGACGGCCAGGTACCGTCTCCCAGGCCCTGAACTAGTGTGGGCCGGGTGCTTTGTATGTACTTACTCTTTATGACAATCGGATAGGCAGTTTTTATTTCTTTTACAGGCTCGCAGAGGTGAAGTAGCTTGTCTAGAGCCACCCAGGTTAGAAAAACAAGGAAGTAAGATTCTAACCTTAATTCGAACCTCTGAACCTGGGCTTCAAAGATAAGAGAAAGAAAATATTTAATAACTTAAAAAAAACGTTTTATATTATATTGGAGTATAGTTAATTAACAATGTTGTGATGGTTTCAGGTGGACAGCCAAGGGACTCAGCCATACATACACACGTATCCATTCTCCCCTAAACTCCCATCCAGGCTCCCACATAACATTGAGCAGAGTTCCCTGTGCTATACCAAGGACCTATACCAAAGTCCTATACCACAGGATCTTGTTGGTCATCCATTTTAAATATAGCAGTGTGTACATGTCCATTGCAAACTCTCTGTTTCTTCCCCCGATCCTCCCCCAACTGACGACCAGAACTTCATTCTCTAAGCCTGTGAGTCTGTTTCTGTTTTGTAAATATTCATTTGTGTTTAATTCAACACATATATATTGAGCACCTACCATATGACTATGGTAGTGCAGGACATTTGAAAGACTAGCATCTTTATACTTCTCTTCTCTCTGATTACCTAGTGAGATTTTAAAATAATTTGGAGAGGCATATGGTGTTGTGGAGTGGTGAAAAGAAAGTGATTTTTGGAATCAAACACGACTCAAATTTTAGCCCTACTACTTAACAGCTCTTTGATTTTGGGTAAGTTATTTAAGTTCTATTCTAAGTATCCTAAGAAAAAACAAATGAAGTGATATTGGCAGATGGTTGTTGTTGGTGATGGGATTTCCCGGCAAGAATACTGGAGTGGGGTGCCATTTCTACCTTCAGGGGATCTTCCTGATCCAGGGATTGAACCTACATCTCCTGCATCGCGGGTGGATTTGTTATGTCTGAGCCATCGGGGAAGACTATTCCGTGGGCTAGAGCACCTCAAATTTTAGACCTAAAAGCACACCAGAATACCTTCTGCTCCTAGAATGACCATTAACTGCTAGAAAAACTGTCTGTTTCCCTTCTGTGACTTTTTAGTACTTTTGAGGGCTTTCTACTCCATTTTAAATGATGCGCCTGGAAGATACTCTCACTAGAGGCAGCTCTCGGACTCTCTTGCCCTTGTCTGTCCCTCATGTACTAATGGGAGAAAAAAAACAACCTTCAGAAACCAGTGTGGGATATTAAAATGTAAAGTAGGTCATGGTTGACTATTTGGCATTTGGTGCAATTTTAGTAATCCATAACCTTCTTATCTTTCTTCTTTTATCAGTTGCAAGTCAAATTCCTTTGACCCATGAAGTTGATCTGTGAACTCTGTCAAAAAATTCAAAACCCTACAGTTGTAGATCATGCATCTATTAGCATAATTTGCCACCCAGGGTGTACATTTCTTGAACTGATATATAATATAGATGGTATTTTACAGTATGATAAGGGAAGATTTTTTATTTGACCTGTAGTAGAGTGAATTAAAAGTTTGCCATAAGAATTTCTGCCCTTCTTCTCTTCACATTTTCTTCCAGAAACTGTGAGTTTTATATTGTAAGTTACAATATAAATGGAGTCACTGAGACAGATACTACACTTTGACCAAATAAGACCATGTATGCGAGCAGAAGTTTTTGGTAGGTCGAACAGAGTGGGAATCTGATTTTCATAACTTTGGTAAATTAAGATAGAAAAAAAAATAAGTGCCTCAACTAGTCAAGTTCAGTCTTTGAATTTCAGAGAATGAGTTGATAGGCTGAAGAAGTTCATAATTTGAGAATATGAATTTCCTTTTGCCCCTGCTCTGGGGCTTCCTTCTCCGTGTGTGTGTGTGTGTGTGTGTGTGTGTGTGGTGTGTGTAGCTTGGGTGTTTGTAGGACTTACTTCACCGTTATTAAAGCTTTGTAAGAGATTTCTCTAGGATCGCCATGATGATGTTCCCCTTTTTTAATTCCTGAAATTAAAATGTGTTGGAATGCTTGGCTGCCTTTCACTACCTCCTCAATGGACCCTTTAGTTTTTCACACCAAGGTGTCCTTCTTCAGGGTGCCAGGTCAGGCTACCAAAACAGCTTCTAGGAGGGGATTAGGACCAATTAACATCTTTGTACACAAAAGCCACTGGCAGCTGAACAGGCAGGCTGGTGGCGGCTCCGGGGCTGCATTTTAAATAGGGGCCTTCTGTACTTGAGTTCAAGTAGGAAGAGGTGGAGAAAGTTTTTATTTATCATTGAAAATGCTGTTTTTGGATAAAGTCTTGTGAAAAGAAAAGTAGTGCTCAGAAGTATCTAACAAATGCCATTTGAATGTTGGTCTATAATTGTACGTGATTCCATCAAGGATGCTCTCACAATATAGCCTGTTTCTTGGCACATATTGAGCTGGAGTGATGTTTCTTCACATAACAATTTTGTCCTTACATTTCTCTTGTTCTCTGTTTAAAAAAAGTTCAGCTGGATCCCTGGGCACAAAAAGGAGCTGCTCCAATGGATATATGGTCTTAAAAGCCAGTAGCCTTTTCATGATACATCTATCGTATGGATACCTGTACTACAAAATCTTTGTTTAGGGCAAAATAAAGTGGAGAGAGCCATTGTGCAAAGTTTGTTTGTTTATTAACCCTTCAATTTGAGAGGGGTCCAGTTAGTTTTGTTTTTGCTTTAATCACCCATAACCAAATTTTTAAACTTTTTTTTTTTCTCTTAAAACCTTTTTTTTTTTTTTTTTGAGGTCGTGAGTTCAGAAATACCGGAATCAATGGAGATAATAGAGATTTTGTGACCTAACTAAGTGGAAATCATCTTAAATAGAAAAAGTCCAGTTGGAATGGTTTAAGGATAATGCTGTTAAAGATGTAATGGAAACTGTTTATACACCTGGATGATGAGAGTTTTTAAAATATATCTTAAAGATCCAGGGTAAAGGAGGAGTGCTTTCAAACCATTTAATATTGCACATTTCTAGCTTCCTCAACTGCCAGGGCATGTAGCTTTTTCTGATTGAAAATGCTAGAAAATAAAATGCTGCTTTCAGAACCTACAGTGGGAATCCATGGGAAAAAATAGAGACCTGGAAAAGAAATTAATATGTGGTTGGTCAAAAGAATGATGGTGATCACACATTTATTGAGTGAGGCTGGAATGTAGGAAAAATGTGACAACCTACTTCCTGTCCTGCAATATATTTTTGTTTTATGCAAGGAAACGATGAAGAAAATAGTATGCATTTCGTTTTCAACGGCTTGAATGGAAAATGTTTTTAAAGAGTCAGGCTCTTGGTCCCTAATCTAAATTATGGTCATTTTCAGTTTCCTGGGTTTTATACATAACTCTAGATTCTTCTTAGTGTGATATTTTCGAAGCAAACCTTAATACAGTCTCAGTGTGTGGCTTCCCCCCTGGGTTTTAGTTTCAGATACTGTATTGTGAGTCTTCAGACGTGTTGAGTCCCCCTAATGTTAAATGGTAATTGCCAGAAGTATAGGTGGGGATGGAAACATTGTTATATTTTGTTCATTTTTCACACTTCAGCAGTTATCCCTTTTTCTCTCTTGCTGTATGCTTATTAGGGTATGAAATGCAGGTGTGTGGGAAATGGCTAGCGGACATTGACAGGTTATTTTGTTGGTCACTGCCTAATTAGTAGCATAGTGGATGCACCCTGCTAAGCTTTAGTGTGGGGCAGCGGAGCTGGTCTGTTCTAATTTCCTCACGGCTTTGATATTCACCAAAAGATTGACGGTTTACACAAAAAGCCAAGGCCCCAAGGAGGCCTGTGAAAACAATGAGCCTTCTTGCTTGTAGACACCACAGATGTGAGAGAAAGCTGGCTAAAAACAATTGGCTGACACTGTCTAATTGTCTCCGATGTCAGCGTCATTAATGTTTTCCCATGTAAAACGGAGAAGGCCAAGGTTGTATCCTCCCTTTATTTTGAGTCACATGATTATGTAACTTATCGAGATTCAGATTAAGTGTTAATTATATTTGCGTAATAAAGAAACCGAAGCTACCTTGGGTTTAATGAATATGTGCTTAATTAATTTTGATAGCTTTTATCTTTATTACCGTTGGAATCACCCTCACCAAAATAACATTTTTCAATAATTAAAAATCAAATCACAACTCACTTAATGATAATATATATTTACATTTCTTTTTTGAGTTCACAGCAGGGAAAGGAATGTCGAAGTTTGCTTATCTTCTACTAAACTTCTTATGTATATGTTAAGTAACAAGAGAACAAGTTCTTTAGGGTGTTAGAGTTTTTCAAATTAGACAACTGACCCAAGTGTTCGAAAGAAACACATAGTAATAACCCAGAAACCCAAAATTACAAGGTTACACCTATGAAACTCCAAACCTATTTTTATCTATGAAATGGTTTTAAAGATTTTTTTTCCTGAGGAGGGGAAAACGGAGTGGTGAAACCCTAGGAAGAACTGACAAATTGAACTGAAATTTGAAAAAAAAATTTTTTTACAAGGTAAGATCTGTAGTTTCCTACAGAACTGATGATGTACTGTGCTGTGCTTAGTCCCTCAGTTGTGTCCGACTCTTTGCAACCCCATGAACTACAGCCCTCCAGGCTCTTCTGTCCATGGGGATTCTCCAGGCAAGAATACTGTAGTGGGTTGCCATGTTCTCCTCCAGGGACATAACTGATGCTCCATCAGTCCAAACTGAATTATATAACAGCAAATATCATCATATAGTTTGTACTCTGCAGCAACATCTATGACACCAACGTAAGTCAAGGCAGAAGCTGTAGTTTCTGCTCCTTTTAACATATTCTAGGGCTCTTCTGGGCAGTGCTTTTTTTTTTTTTTTTTTCCCCATCTGAGCGATGCAATGTCTGCGGTAGTGGCTGTGGAACACAGCTGTGTATCGGAGAAGAGATATTCTGTGGCTTGTTTATTGTCTGTGAAGCTTTTGAGTAGGGGAAGCCCGCTTCTCTTCAGTTCCACATTTAGTTAATTTGTATCAAACTTGAATTCCCAAAATAATGTCTTTGAAAAGTTAGCCTCTCCCCATACAGTTTTCGTAGGAAAGCCCCGTGGTTTCTTCTTTCCCTGTTATTACCCAGTTTTGTCACTTGAGTACACAAATGCCCTTGACTGGAAGCATTAGTTTTTGAACTTGGAGTCATTCATGAAAGAAAGTGAAAGTCTCATCCGACTCTTTGTGACCCATTGACTACACAGCCCATGGAATTCTCCAGGCCAGAATACTGGAGTGGGTAGCCGTCTCTTCTCCAACAAATCTTCCCAACCCAGGGATCAGGTCTCCCGCATTGCAGGTGGATTCTTTACCAGCTGAGCCACCAGGGAAGCCAAGTACTTGGCTTCTTCCCCTGTGCTGTCTTCACAACAGTATCTGCAAAGTGCAGTCCACATGGGCTTCCCAGTGGCTCAGCGGTAAAGAACCGGCTCGCCAATGAAGCGGATGCAAGAAATGCAGATTGGATCCCTGGGTGGGGAAGACCCTTGGAGAAGGGAATGGCAACCCTCTCCAGTATTCTTGCCTAGGAAATCCATGGACAGAGGAGCTTGGCAGGCTACAGTCAATGGGGTTGTAAAGAGCTGGACATGACTGAACAACTGAGCACACACACACGAAGTCCACTTGGTGACTGCCCAGTGTGTGGGGGGCCCAAAACAGTGTCTATACTGGTTTCCTAGGGAATGCATTACAACACAACTTACGGCCAAAGAAGCCCAGGGTCATGGAAAAGTGCATATAGCCTTTGGGGTCAGGTAGATCTGGAGAAGGCGATGGCACCCCACTCCAGTACTCTTGCCTGGAAAATCCCATGGACAGAGGAGCCTGGTGGGCTGCAGTCCATGGGGTCCCGAAGAGTTGGACACAACTGAGCAACTTCACTTTCACTTTTCACTTTCATGCATTGGAGAAGGAAATGGCAACCCACTCCAGTGTTCTTGCCTGGAGAATCCCAGGGACAGCAGAACCTGGTGGGCTGCCGTCTATGGGGTCGCACAGAGTCAGGCACGACCGAAGTGACTTAGTAGTAGTAGTAGATCTGAGTTTAAATTTGGCCTGTTTCTCACTAGCTATGAGAACTTGGGTTTGACTTTTCTGAGCTTCAGTTTCCTCATGTTTATAAGGTATAATAATGCCTTGCAGGGTTGGTGTGAGATTTAAAGATGACTGTGAAGTGCTCACCACAGGATCACCTATAGTAGCTGTAAGGATCACCTATAGTAGCTGTAGTAAAAATGGTGGTTACTATTGCTACCAGGCTTCCCAGGTGGCACAGTGGGAAAGAATCCACCTGTCAGTGCAGGAGGCACAAAAGAGGAGGGTTCAGTCCCTTGGTCTGGAATATCCCAGGAGAAGGAAATGGCAACCCACTCCATTAATCTTACCTGGACTGTTCCAGGGACAGAGGAGCTGACGGGCTACAGTCCGTGCAGTGGCAAAGAGTTGTGCACAACTTAGTGCATACATGCACACATGCTCCGTTGCTACTATACGAACACCTTCTGCCCTTGAGGGCTTGTCTGTCTTGTGCAATGCTGTGCTCCCCAACGCACCTTGTTTTCTAATGGTGTGCTCAATTTCTAATTGTGAGGTTGTTATCTCACCTCCCTAAGGTTAATTAGTTCCTCATCTCTAATATGGGGATGATAAGACTATATACCTCTTGTGTTGCTGGGAGGAGCAGGTGAACTGAGGGTTGGTAATGTTAATAAGAATAGACATAATGACAACTACTGACATTTTTCGAAGTAGAGCTCAGTCCCAGGCACTTTTTTTTTTTAAAATGCACATTATCTTACTTAATACTCATGGCACAGAATTTGAAACATAAATAAGTGCTATATAAATAATTAGCTGGCTTTGTTGTGCTTACTGAGAAGCCCTTGAAGTTGTTGAAGAATTTCAGCTCTGCCAGTTTCTTCACAGCAAGGAGATCAAACCAGTCAATCCTAAAGGAAATCAACCCTGAATATTCACTGGAAGGACTGATGCTGAAGCTGAAGCTCCGATACTTTGGTTACCTGAGGAGAAGAGCCAACTTATTGGAAAAGACCCTGATCCTGGGAGAGATTGAAGGCAGGAGGAGAAGGGGGATGACAGAGGACGAGATGGTTGGATGGTATCACCAACTCAGTGGACATGCATTTGAGAAAATTCTGGGAGATGGTGAAGGACAGGGAAGCCTGGTGTGCTGCAGTCCATGGGGTTGCAAAGAGTCAGACACGACTGAGTGACTAAACAACAACAACCACAACCTGTATCTCAGATTCTTCATCTATACAGTTAAAAATTGTGGAGAAATAGTATTTACTTCATCAGGGATATTGCAGGATTCAGTGATATAGTAATATATGTAAAGTGCTTGGAACAGTCCCTAGAACAAAGAAAAAGCTCAATAAATGTTAATATTGATATGTTAACTACTCCCAGAATATTTCCATTCAGAAGGAGGCAGCATTTAATTGGGGGAAATGGTGGGATTTTTCAGCATAATCATTTGCCTGGAAACAGAGGTCAGTGAGAGAATTAGAAAAAGGTGATCCAGTTCTCTCAATCGTATGTTCTAGGGGAAAATTTAGTGCTGCTGCTTATTCTGTAGTTTGAAAGGGAAACACAGATCCTAAATAGTAATTCCAAGCCACCTGGTGCGGTTCTGTCACAGAATGAGAAGCTTTTAAAACAGAAGTTCTGAGAACAAACCCACCCCCACTGGGCAGAACCTTCTCCTCCTTCCTCCTCTCTTGCCTCCTTCTCTGTGCTTGCCTGGCTCCCTCTTTTTTCTCTTCCTCCATCACCCCTTTCTTACTGTCTGTCAATTTCTTCCTCCTTCCCCTTCCCTTTACCCTTCCTTCTTTACAAATTAGGTTGTTTGACTTGGAGAACGATGTTGGTTGGATTTCAAACCCATAGCTAAGTGCCCTTGTGCAAGACAACTTGGTCAACCATCTGAGATAGCCCTCATCCCATTTTGAATTCTCCTATCTGAGCCCTTTTAGTGGTCATTGTTTTGTTTTATTTTTAATCATGATAAAATACACAGAGGGCTTCCCTGGTGGCTCAGGGAATGCAGGAGACGAAAGTTCAATCCCTGGGTCGGGAAGATCCCCTGGAGAAGAGAATGGCAACCCACTCTGTGGGAAATAGGGAATGCCTGGGAAATCCCATGGACAGAGGAGCCTGGTGGGCTACAGTCCATGGGGCCGCAAAAGAGTCAGACATGACTTAGCAACTAAAGCAACAACAAAATACACAGAACATAAAAACTTATCATTATGATCATCTTTAAGTGTGCAACTCAATAGTATTAAGGATATTCATATTGTTGTGCTGCCAATCTCTAGAATTTTTTCATCTTGCAAAATTGAAACTCTACACCCATTAAATAACTCCCATTGTGTCCTCCTCTCAGCTACTGATAACTATCATGCTACTTTCTGTCTCAGTGAATTTGACCATTGTAGGTACTGCATACAAGAGGAATTTTACAGTATCTGTACTTTTGTGAATGGGTTATTTCACGGTGTCCTCAAGTTTCATCCGTATTGCAGAATGTGTCAGAATTTCTTTCCTAAGATTGAATACTACTTCATTGTATTTATATACCACCTTTTGTTTATTCATTTACCCTTTTAGGCGTTTGCATTGCTTCTACCTTTTAGCTATTATGAATAAGGCTGTGAACATGAGTGTACAGATATCCTTATGAGACCATCTTCTCGATTCTTTTGCATATATACTCAGAATTGGAATTGCTAGATCATATGGTAATTCTATTTAAAATTATTTTTGGAACTCTCATACTCATACTGTTTCCTCAGTGACCATGCAGATTACTTTCCTATTGTAATGCATAGAGGTTCCAGTTTCTCCTCATCCTTGCCAATATTTGTCTTCTGGTTTGTTTTTTTTGGGGGGGAGTGGGTAGTAACCATCCTAATGACAGGTGGTATCTCCTTGTAGTTTTGATTTGCATTTCCCTAATGATTAGTGATAATGAGCATCTTTTCAGGTATTTACTGGCTATTTGCATATCTTCTTTGGAGAAATGTCTATTCAGATCTTTTGGGAATTTTTGAATTAGGATATTTGATTTCATTTTTGAGTTTCAGGCGTTTTTTATTTTGGACATTAATCTCAGATATCAGAGTTTCACATACTTTTTCCCATTGTGTGGGTTGTCTTGTACATGGTTGATCCACAAAATTTTTGTCTACTTTTTCTTTTGTTACCTACGCCTTTCACATCATATCCAAGAAGTCATTGCCAAACCCAATGTTGTAAGGCTTTTTGTCATGTTTTCTAAAAATTTTTATAGTTTCAGCCCTTACATTTAGGTCTCTGATTCATTTTTTTCAAGTTTTTTGACTGTGCCATGCAGGCATGTGGGATCTTAGTCTCCAACCAGGGATTGAACTTCTACCCTCTGCAGTGGAAGCCCAGAGTCTTAACCAATGGATCACCAGGGAAGTCCCTAGGTCTCTGATCTGTTTTGAGTTGATTTTTATATATAGTGTTAGGTAAGAGTCCAATTTCACGCTTCTACATGTGGATGTCCAATTTTTCCAGCACCATTTGTTGAAAAGACTGTCCTTTCCTCATTGAACAGTCTTGACACTCTTGTCAAAAATCATTTGACATACATGCGAGAGTTTCTGAGCATTCTGTTCTGTTCCATTGTTCTGCATGTCTGTCTTTATGCCACTACCACACTCTTTTGATTGCTGGAGGTTTGTAATACAATTTGAAATCAGAAAGTGTGAATCCTCCCAGTTTTGTTCTTTTCCAAGATTATTTTGACTTTTGGGGGGGTCCCTTGAGATTCTCAGTAGGACTACATTGAATTTGTAGATCACTTTGGGAAGTATTAACATTTTAGCACTATTAAGTCTTCCAATCTATGATAATAGGATTGGTTTCCATTTATAAACAATTTATTTAATTTCTTTCACGCAGTGTCTTGTAGTTTTCATTATAACTTGTGAAATGCTTTTTCTACACCAGTTGACATGATCATGTAGATTTTTTGTTTGTTTCTTCATTCATTCTGTTAGTGTGGTATTCAACATTGATTGGTTTTTGTATGTTGAACCATCCCTGAATTGCAGGGGCAAGTCTCACTTGGTCATAGTCTCTGTGCTGAGAATCAGACAGTATGCAATCTGCTCCTGGCGCATGGCTGCCTGCCACATGGCTGGGGTGGGAGATGAGTGGCTGCTACTGTGCTAAAAACTGAGATTGATTAAAATTGTCTCAATTCACAGTCCAGTCCTGCTGGAAGTTGTAACCTTCAATGGACTCCAGAGTTCCAAAACAATTCCATTAGACAGATTCTGCCAATGTGATTATTGTCTGTGTGGGGAGACAGATTTCTGGTACTTTCTACTTCTCCATCTTCCTCAAATCCTTCTCATTTTCTTAATAATGTCATTCAAAGTGGAACTTTTAAAATTTTGATGAAGTTCAACTTATCAACCTTTTCTTTATGGCTTGCCCTTTTTGTGTTCTAAAAATTTTATCATAAAAAGGGCAAGCCATAAAGAAAAGGTTGATACATAAAATTTTTGTGCTTTCTTTTAGAAATTTTATAAATTTAGTTCTTAAATTTAGGTCTGTTTCCATTTTGAATTAATTTTGTTATATGGTATGAAGTAAGGACTGAGAGGTTCTTTTCTTTGCATCTGGTTATCCAGTTGTTCCAGTAATATTTCTTGAAAAGACCTTCTTTTACTCATTGAATTACCTTTGCACCTTTGTTGAAAATCAATTGATGTATATATGGTCTTTCTCTAGACTCTCTTGTGTTACGTTAATCTACATATGTCTGTCTTTAAACCAGTACTCCAGTGTTTTGCTTGCTATATATCTTTGTATTGTCTTGAAGTCAGGTGGTGTAAATCTTCCCACTTTTTTATTTTTCAAAATTGTATTGGCTAGATCCTTTGCACTTCCATGTAAATTCTGGAATCCTGAGCTGCTCTTTGGATACAGAAAGTATGTCCAGATCTTTCAGTGTCACCTACAGTGTCTAGCACAATACCTGCTAAGATACTTTTCTATGTTTGTTGATTTTTCAGTTAATAGGAACTGATGGAATGAGTAGGATTAACTCATTGAATCCTAGAATCTTAGAGCTGGAAGAGGACTTACAGGGACACTAAGATGAAGATGAAGCCCAACCTCCCGGTTTTTGACCCACCTGTTTCTAAGTTAGGCACTGGGCTTACCTGGGTTGGGGGGTCTGTAGAGCTCTGTTTATGAGCCAGATATAAGATTTCATTTTGTCTTTACAGCCAGAACTCATCAATAATGTGTCAGGTCAAAAGGATACATAGAGGAATAGTTCGTGTTTCTTTACGTGTGAGATATTCATGATCTACTGGGAGCTACTTAAGTATGCTTCACTGAAAGTGCCCCCAGACAAGGTCCCCGATGTATCTGTGTGTGTGGTCCAAGAAATATTTCTAAAAGTGACTTTAGACAACTATGTTTAGTGGCAGACCTAAGGCAAGTCAACACCTGAGTGCATTTGATCAAAGACTCTTCAGAGACACAGACAGCAATGCCAACGACAAAATTCTAGAAAAACAAACAGCCTACCCATTACAGGTACTGCCATCTGCACACCTGTATTGGAGGTCTTGCTGAGTATAGACCTTTTGCCTTCTTAATGGACAACCATGAAATTGACAAATTAGGAGGAGGAAAGGAAATTTCATCTTTGAAAGCTTATGTTTCATCATTCTACTGAAATGACTCAGCTTCTTCCCTTTAAGCTATAATTTCAGTTTCTTTTTCTAATGGACGCATTGATTTTTTTGTGTGTGCTTATTTCTAACCTTATGGCCTGAAAATTTCCTTAAAAGGAAATAGAGAAGTTAGGAGGTGTAATTTGAAAAATAGCTTTTAGGTGAAGTAACTTAATCAATATTAAGATTTAGTCAGTATTTTATAGTGGAATATTTCTAGACTTGAATCACCTGTAAATAAATGCTACTGTTTTTCTGTGATAGATAAATGAAAATTTTCATTTCTTTTAAATACTTTTGTCCATAATTGTTAAACAAAAGCAAATGTTAGTTTCATCAGAAAGCATTAGAATATGCTGTTTGTTTCTCAAATAAAATATTTTTCTAAAATTTTGTATTTAGACTTTAAGTAAACAAAATTAGATTAATAATATGAACTTTTATGAAGTTAGCTTGAGAACTAGAAATTAGTAGTAAAACATAATTACCACTGTCTATGTGTTCTTCCTTATTCCATTTTCACCTCTTTTTCAGAGGTAGAAATTTTATGTTTTTACATGATCCTAAATTTTGTGTTTATTATTACCATACTTTTAAGTTGTGAGATATGAACAATGTATTTGTATAAGCAATAAGTGTATATTTGCCTAAATAGTAGTCTTGCAGATATTTGAACTTTATGAAATGGTACATCATACAGTCTTCTGGAATTTGCTTTTTTTCTATTCCATTTCAACTTCATTTATTTTTATTGCCATATAATATTCTATTATGTGACTATGTCACATTTTATCTGTTATCTTGTTGATTGTGTTCTTTCCAGATTTTTGCTATTATGAATGTTGATGCTATGAATATTTTTGAACATGTCTACAGATACACATTACAGTGCTTTCAGCTATATATGTAGGGGTAGAATTGTTGAATTATAAACTATGTCAATGTTCAGTTTTGCAAGTTACCATCAAATTATTTTCCAAAGTGATTATGGCCATTTAAATTGTGTCCCCATGTATAGGGCTTCCCCAGGGGCTCAGGGGTAAAGAATCTGCCTGCAATGCAGAAGACATGGATTCAATTCCTGGGTCAGGAATATCCCCTGGAGAAAGGCATGACAACCCACTCCAGTATTCTTGCCTGGAGAATCCCATGGACAGAGGAGCCTGGTAGGCCCCAGTCCATATCATGCACACACACTGGCACGCACACCACATATGAGTCCATTATTCATCTATTGTCAATTCTGCTATAAGACAACACTTGTGTCCTAGAAGTTACCATGCTATGCATAGTCACCATGCTATGCCTCAGTTCAGTTCAGTTCAGTTGCTCAGTTGTGTCCGACTCTTTGCAACCCCATGAATCACAGCACACCAGGCCTCCCTGTCCATCACCAACTCCTGGAGTTCACTCAAACTCATGTCCATAGAGTTGGTGATGCCATCCAGCCATCTCATCCTCAGTCGTTCCCTTTTCCTCCTGCCCCCAATCCCTCCCAGCATCAGAGTCTTTTCCAATGAGTCAACTCTTCGCGTGAGGTGGCCAAAGTACTGGAGTTTCAGCTTCAGCATCATTCCTTCCAAAGAACACCCAGGGCTGATCTCCTTTAGGATGGACTGGTTGGATCTCCTTGAAGTCCAAGGGACTCGCAAGAGTCTTCTCCAACACCACAGTTCAAAAGCATCAATTCTTCAGTGCTCAGCTTTCTTCACAGTCCAACTCTCACATCCATACATGACCACTGGAAAAAGCATAGCCTCGACTAGGCGGACCTTTGTTGGCAAAGTAATGTCTCTGCTTTTTAATATGCTACCTAGGTTGGTCATCAGTTCAGTTCAGTTCCGTTGCTCAGTCATATCTGACTCTTTGCGACCCCATGAATCGCAGCATGCCAGGCCTCCCTGTCCATCACCAACTCCCGGAGTTCACTCAGACTCACGTCCATAGAGTTGGTGATGCCATCCAGCCATCTCATCCTCTGTCGTCCCCTTCTCCTCCTGCCCCTAATCCCTCCCAGCATCAGAGTCTTTTCCAATGAGTCAACTCTTCGCATGAGGTGGCCAAAGTATTGGGGTTTCAGCTTTAGCATCATTCCTTCCAAAGAAATCCCAGGGCTGATCTCCTTCAGAATGGACTGGTTGGATCTCCTTGCAGTCCAAGGGACTCGCAAGAGTCTCCTCCAACACCATAGTTCAAAAGCATCAATTCTTCAGTGCTCAGCCTTCTTCTCAGTCCAACTCTCACATCCATACATGACTACTGGAAAAACCATAGCCTTGACTAGACAGACCTTAGTCGGCAAAGTAATGTCTCTGCTTTTGAATATGCTATCTAGGTTGGTCATAGCGTTTCTTCCAAGGAGTAAGCGTCTCTTAATTTCATGGCTGCAGTCACCATCTGCAGTGATTTTGGAGCCCCCCAAAATAAAGTCTGACAGTTTCCCCATCTATTTCCCATAAAGTGATGGGACCGGATGCCATGATCTTAGTTTTCTGAATGTTGAGCTTTAAGCCAACTTTTTCACTCTCCTCTTTCACTTTCATCCAGAGGCTTTTTAGCTCCTCTTCACTTTCTGCCATAAGGGTGGTGTCATCTGCATATCTGAGGTGATTGATATTTCTCCCGGCAATCTTGATTCCAGCTTGTGTTTCTTCCAGCCCAGTGTTTCTCATGATGTACTCTGCATATGAGTTGAATAACCAGGGTGACAATATACAGCCTTGACATACTCCTTTTCATATTTGGAACCAGTCTGTTGTTCCATGTCCAGTTCTAACTGTTGCTTCCTGGCCTGCATACAGATTTCTCAAGAGGCAGGTCAGGTGGTCTGGTATTCCCATCTCTCTCAGAATTTTCCACAGTTTATTGTGATCCACACAGTCAAAGGCTTTGGCATAGTCAATAAAGCAGAAATAGATGTTTTTCTGGAACTCTCTTGCTTTTTCCATGATCCAGCAGATGTTGGCAATTTGATCTCTGGTTCCTCTGCCTTTTCTAAAACCAGCTTGAACATCAGGGTGTTCACGGTTCACGTATTGCTGAAGCCTGGCTTGGAGAATTTTGAGCATTACTTTACTAGCATGTGAGATGAGTGCAATTGTGTGGTAGTTTGACATAATTACCTAATAAAAACCACAGGGCTTATGGGGAAAAAATGGAGTTGGGGGAAATGCTTGAAAATTTTGTCAGTCAGTGGCATTTCAAAACAGTAGCAGAGTTTTATACACATTACATACTTGAGAAATATATAAATATTATAATAAATATAGCCCTTTACCTTGAAAAAGACCTGAAGTTTGCTCGTGGAAGTGGATTTTGGAAGGGAGTTTGTGAGTTACTGTGTAGTGATGGAAGGAAGGTTTTCTGAAATTGTATGGAATGCTGTAGCATCAAATGTGGATGGGTATGGCTCATAATAAAAGGTGAACTGAGGTATTGATAGATATTATTAATAGAAGTCTGTGTGTAATATATATTCCTACGTGTTTTGGTTCAGCTGGATGCAGTTTTCTGCATCTGTCAGGATGAAATTGTGTGTAATCAAATACAAAATTCATGTTATGCTCAAACTGTTCATTAATATATTAATTGCATTGGTGTTTTCATGACATATTATGGCAGATCTGACTGTACTCCAACACTCAATTGTGTCAGTTTTTTACTTTTGCCAACAAAAGAAGTATAAAATTATTTCTTATGTGGTCTTACTCTCATTTCTCTGATTGCATTTGTTCATTTGCCGAGTGTGTTTCTTTTTCGGTACCTTGTATATTCTTATATTTTATCTTTTTTTATGTGAGTATTTTGTCTTTGCGTTTTCTGTAGCAGACTCTCTATATAGAGTCACTTAAGAAGTCCTCCCCTACATATGTATACCTATGGCTGATTCATAGTGATGTTTGGCAGAAACCAACACAATACTGTAAAGTGATTATCCTTCAATTAAAAATAAATAAATTTTAAAAATTAAAAAAAGAAGTCCTCCTCTAAAAGGGCACCATTACCTTGATACCAAAGCTAAATAAGAATACTTAAAGAAAAGACTACAGGCCAATATCCCTGAGGGTTATAGATGCAAAATTTCTCAACAAAATACTAGCAAATCAAATTCAACGCCACACTAAAAGGATCATACAGTGTGAAAAAGTAGTGTTTACCCTTGATTTCCAAGAATGGTTCAACATATGCATGTCAGTAAACTTGATACATCACATCAATTGAATAAAGGATAAAAATCATATGATCTCCTTGGTACAGAAAACACATCTGACAAAATTCAATGCCCTTTTATGATTAAAAACTTGATAAATTGGGCATAAAAGGAGCACACCTCATATAATAAAAGCCATATACAACAAACCCATGTTGTTGTTATTTAGTCACTAAGTCGTGTCCAATTCTTTTGTGACCCCATGGACTGTAGCCCACCAGACTCCTCTGTTCGTGGGATTTCCCAGGCCAGAGTGCTGGAATGGGTTGCCATTTCCTTCTCCAGGGGATCTTTCCGACCCAGGGATCGAATTTGCATCTCCTTCTTGGCAGGCAGATTCATTATTACTGGACCACCTGGGAAGTCCCATACTTAATGGTGAAAGGTTTGAAAGCTTCTTCTCTAAATTCAACAATAAGATAAAGGTACCCACTGTCACCTTGTGGCTCAGCTGGTAACGAATCTGCCTGCAATGCAGGAGATCTGGATTTGATCACTGGGTTGGGAAGATCCCCTGGAAAAGGTAAAGGCTACCCACTCTAATATTCTGGCCTGGAGATTTCCATGGACTGTATAGTCCATGGGGTCACAAAGAGTCAGACATGACTGAATGACTTTCACTTTCATCCACTCTCACCACTCCTATTCAGCCTAGTACTATAAACCCTAGCCAGAGCATTCAGCCCCCTAAAAAAAGAAATAAAAGTCATTCAAATCATAGAGGAAGAAATAAATTGTCCTTGTTCACAGATGACATAATCTTATATATAGAAAATCCTAAAGATGTTACCAAAAACTATTAGAAATAATCAATGAATTCAGTAAATTTGCAGGATACAAAATAAAAATTACATATATTTATCTATACTAATGACAAACTATCTGATAAAGAAATAATTCTATTAATAATAGCATAAAATAATAAAATATAAATTAATCAAGGATATGAAAGATCTGTAGGTTGAAAATTATCAGATACTGATGAAAGAAATTGAAGAAAGCACCACTAAATGGAGAAATATCACACATTCATGGATCTGCTAAGTCACTTCAGTTGTGTCCGACTCTGTGCGACCCCATAGATGGCAGCCCACCAGGCTCCCCCATCCCTGGGATTCTCCAGGCAAGAACACTGGAGTGGATTGCCATTTCCTTCTCCAATGCAGGAAAGTGAAAAGTGAAAGTGAAGTCGCTCAGTCGTGCCTGACCCTCAGCGACCCCATGGACTGCAGCCTTCCAGGCTCCTCCATCCATGGGATTTTCCAGGCAAGAGTACTGGAGTGAGGTGCCATTGCCTTCTCCGACATTCATGGATAGGAAGAATTAATATTATTAAAACATCAACACTACCAAAGTTATCTACAGATTTGATATAGCTCCTCTCAAAATTTCAATTGCATTTTTCACAGAAATAGAAAAAAATCCCAAAGTTTTTATGGAGCCACAGAAGACCCCAAATAGCCAAAGTATTCTTGAGAAAAAAGAGCAAAGCTGGAGGCATCATACTTTATGATTTCAAGCCACATTACAAACTATAGTAATCAAAACAATATGGTATTGGTATCAGCATAAAAACAGACACACAGGCCACAGAAACAAGGTCCAGAAATAAACTCACACTTCCCCAGTTCAAAAGGGCACCAAGAATACTCTATAGGGGAAAGACAGTTTCTTCAAATAATGACACTGGGAAAACTGGATATTTACTTGCAAAAGAATGTAATTGGACCCCTGTTTTACACTGTGCACAAATATTAACTCAAATGGCTTAAAGACCTTAACATAGGTCTTAAATATAAGACCTGTGTTATAAAACTTCTAGAAGAAAACAGGGAAAATTTTCTTCACAGTGGCCTTGGCAATGACTTTTTGCATATGACAGCAAAGCATGAGCAACAACAACAGCAACAAAAATACTTCTACATCATACAACTAATTGTAGAGGTTTTTCTGCCCTTGAATCCTCTAGTGGATCAAGATAGTGGCTATACACACAGTGCCTTGTGCAGTCGTGGGAGAACAGAAGCCCAAAGGCTGAGCATCTTTTGTAGTAAGCAATAAACAAGCCAGTCCCCTTTCCCAGAAAGTGATCAGTTGCATGTTAGTCATGCCATGGTCCTGTGTCCTACTTAATTTCCTGTGACTGGCTGCTGAAATAACTCAGAACAATATGATGGTTTGACCTTGTTGTTTGACACACACAGCAAAGGTGTGCAGATATCTTCAGGATACGTGGCAGACTGCTTCTCCCAACATTTTGCTTTTCTGGAAATATGCATATTTCAGGTTTGTTTTTGAAGAGTATTTTTACTGGGTATAGAATTCTAGGATGGCAGTTATTTATTTCAGCACTTTAAAAATGTTATTTCATAGTCTTCTGTCTTTCATAGTTTTTGGCTTCTGGTTTTCATAGTTGAGAATCCATCAATTCTTCGGGAGTTGCTCTCCGCCAAGGCAAAGCCTTTTGCTCCGTACATTACAGCTTCTTTCCATGAACCTAGATATGGCAAATACTTCATGGGGAAAAGGCTACAGAACATCAGTTGACTTCTGCACAGTTCTCTCCTCTCTAGAATCAGCCTCTTGGTCTTTGTTTCTATCCTGTGCCTTTTCCGACCCAGTGGTTGTAACAGCTTCCCACTCTTGCTGGTCCCAGGGTGATTCCTTGTACCATATTGGTTCCCTGAACTCTGCCTAAACTTTGTCAACAGTCCTTCCTTAAACTTTCTTCAGTTACTCTCTTTGGGTGTGATGTCTGTTTCCTGTTGGGATACATGTCCAACAGGTTTCTTTAATGTGGGACTTCTGATATCTTTTAATGTACTAATGCATCTTGTGAGTTTTTCAGAAGGGTCTTAAAATATGTATCTTTCTGACTGTTTAAGGAGCCTTGTCTTTAGAAATAGCGTTACGTGAATGTGGACCTAGTGCGAAAGGGCTGACATTTCTTAGAATGTATAAACAGAGGCTTCCCTGGTGGCTCAGTGGTAAAGAATCTGCCTGCCAATGCAGGAGACCTGGGTTCAATCCTTGGGTCTAGAAAATCCCCTAAAGAAGGAAATGGCAACTGACTCAAGTATTCATGCCCAGAAAATCCCGTGGATAGAGAGAAACCTGGCGGGCTACAGTCCATAGGGTCACAAGAGAGTCAGACACGCCTTAGTGACTAAATAACAACAATGGTAAGCCTCCCAACCTGGCTAATGAGGAACTTGATATCTAAGTCTTCATCCTTCTTGTCAGTTTTTCCTCAGAGACTTTCTACTTCAGTTAAGATTTCAAAGTACAGATCTTTACTCTGACAGTTACTAGCTACATCACTTTGATAAATTATATAGTTTTTCTGAGCCTGTTTGCTCATTTAACATATAAAATGGTTATATTCTTATCTCTCTTGTCCATCTTTTGGAGAAATTAAAGAAAATAATGCATTTCGTTCATGGAGCACACTCAGTAATGTTTTCCTCTCTCCCTTCGTACTTTATTCCCTCATAATGATAACCAACTGAAGTCATTTGAGGAAAATGTAGTTAGAGATTCCTTTTTGCCTTCTCAAGTAGAACTTTCATGGAAATATGAAATTGACTGTAAAATTGCTGACCCATATTTTTTCCAATTACTTAAAAAAATTTTTGCTCTATTTTCAATTGGAGGATAATTGCTTTACAACGTTGTGTTGGTTTCTGTCATACAACAACATGAATCAGCCACAAGTATGCATATGTCTCCTCCCTCCCAACCTCTGTAAGTTGTCACAGAGAACTGGGCTGAGCTCCCTGTGTTATACAGCAACTTCAATTCTATGTTTAAGAATTTGATCTTAAAACTCTGGCTTTTGGTTTATTTTATGAGCTGTATTTCTTCCTTATGCAACTGAATACATTAACTTTTATTTAGTTAGAAATAAACTCCTCTTGCATCAATATTATTTTAATATAGTTAGCCTTTTTGAATGAAGTGTTTCATGTTTAAGAAGAAAATGATTTGAACTTTTATTCTTTTGCCACTGGTTCTTTTCTTCTTTTGGTCATGCAGAGTTAGTGATCAAATAAATACAGTTGATGATTCCTCCAAAGTGGAAACTTGTCCACCTAAATCATTATTTTAAAGATTTCCATGATTGCTCTATAGGGCCTGAGTGCTCCAAATTCCTAGTTTTCCTCTCTCCCAGGGGCAGACTTGCCAATGAAAAACTTATTTTCCTTAAGTACACAGATGGAGCTGTTCTTTACACACATACTACTGACAAGATCAGAAATTACATGACATTCCAAGTCTTTCCACTTTAATGCCATTGTCTTCTGTTGAATGCATACTCTTTAGAATCTCACTTCCTTTAATACCTGTTTCTGATCAGTCATTAGAGAAAAACTGACATCCTTCCCCACTTTCTGCTTGGAGAAAATCCTTTCGAAACTCATAACTCCTTTGCCAGTTAAGAAAACTTATTCCTAGAAGTGAGGCATTTTAGCTTTGTAACTGCATTCCTTCTTCAACTTCTGTAAAGGCTTTTGTGCTAGAGTAGCTCAAAATATAGTATGAAAAAATAAAATGAGAGATACTGAGGTGTGAGCGTAACAATGAAAGCCCTTAAACTTTTCTTTCACTAAAATAAAGCAATAAAGTCAGCACACTAAACACAACACCAATGAAATTTTATGTATCTTATATTAATAATAACAGGTACTATGTAGTTATATTCCATTTGTCACTCTTTTCTTCAGAATCTTGTAAATCTCTTTCACTTTAATACAGCTAATGTACATATTCAAGACTTCTATACGACCTTTGGCAAATTAGTGAGGGGTATTCTTTCCTTTTCCAAAAGTTGAATGTTTTTCACACTCAATGATTTTCAAAATTAATATTGACTTTTCCTTAGAATTCCGAGCTTTGAGTCAGAGCTTTATTCAGAATAACTTTGGATGCTTGAAATGATGAAATCGCTTGGTGACTTTCATCTCTCCTATCCAGTATGACTTCAGTAAACTTAGTAATTTGCCACCTTATATGAAATTATGGTTTGCAGTATATTTATTTCTGCACAGTGTTTTGGGAGCGAGCTTGAGAATTTCTATTCCAGTGTTGGTATTATCAGATCATGGGTTTGGGAATGGAGAAGAGAGGTGAGTAAATGTTGGAGAAGGAGTGACAGTCTTCCCAGTAAACTCCTAGTAAAGAGAAAGTTGAAGCCAAGAAAACTTGGGCCTTAGATCAGCAATGTAAGGATATAACTCCGCAGCGAATCAGTTCTCTTCTTCCTACCCTTCCTGTCACTTTCCTTAGTTAGACAGCCATCGCTTCCCTTTGTCTTTGTAACTGGTTTCTCTGTCTTCAGTCTTGGCCCATTTTATCTGTTTCCAAGATACCCAAAGTTATCTTCCTAAAATACAAATCATCCTATCAAGCTCTTGCTTGAAGTCTTTCAACACCTCTCTATTGCTCTCAAGAAAAAGTCTTAGGTTTTAAACATGACTTACACAGATTTACTGCTCTGGCTCTCTGTCTACTGTATCTCCCTTATGAGATTATTCTAGTAATACTGATTATTATTATTGTTGCTCTAAGTGGTGTTTGTCATGTGCTTCCAACTCTTCTCTGACCCATTCTTTTCTTTTTTGTTGTGTTGTTCAGCCGCTAAGTCGTGTCCAACTCTGTAACCCCATGGACTGCAGCACCCCAGCCTTCCCTGGCCTTCACCATCTCTCAGAGTTTGCTCAGATTCATGTCCATTGAGTCGATGATGCTGTCTAACCATCTCATCCTCTGCTGTCCCCTTTTCCTTTTGTGATAATTGCTTCTAATGATTAGTTTATATCTCCCACTAGATAGGAAAGTCTATGCGGGGTCAGGCCATGCTTGTCTTGGTCACTCTTGCATTCTCAATGCTTAGTAGAATGCATGGCATTAAAAGGTACCCAGGATTTATTTGGGAAATAATGAATGAATGCCGGAGCTGTAATTTATGTGACAGGCTGACCTAGAGCCATTACCATCTCAAATGCACAGGTTATTCTGTGATTTGTATGGAGATCACTATGTTGTTGTTCAGTTGCTAAGTCATGTGCGACTCTTTGCAACCCCATGGACTGCAGCACACCAGCTTTCCCTGTCCTCCACTATCTCCTGGAGTTTTCTCAAGTTCACGTCCGTTAAGTTGGTAATGTTATCTAACCATCTTATCCTCTGCCACCCTCTTTTCATTTTGCCTTCAGTCCTTCCTAGGCAGGGTCTTTTCCAATGAGTCGGCTCTTCACATCACTGTAAGACCCAGGAAATGGAACTCCGGTCAGAAAAGACAGCTTTGACTCATCCCCGCACCTGAAACGCCTCTATGTGGCTTGTGAAATAGTGACTCTCAGGATGCAGAGTATCTCCAAGGAAGCAATGAAGATTTCTGAATATTATGTTGAAACTCTGAGGAAAGGAGATCCTAGAAATGTTCCTTACCAATCAGGAAAATGTAGATGAAAAATAATAGAACAGTGTCCATTTCTACAAACTTAAGATGTGTAAAATTCAGTTAATTATGCCTATTTTGTTTTATTTTAGAAAATACAAAAAGATTTTTTTGTTCATAAGACCTTCATTTTTCAACCCCAAATGTCCTGGAGGTGTTGAAGAGTTGAACCCAGGGATTACGTCTCTATTTCTTAATTCCTCCAGTTGAGAGCCTTAACTTTGACCCAGATGATTTCAAGCTGTAGCAATGCTGTCTGCCCATCCTCCCTACAGACATGGGAGGGCAGTGCAAAAGCAGATTTATTTTTCCTGAACTTCTTTATTTCCCTCAAGATGTTGTGAAAAGTTCTATTCCTGTCTTGCCAACTACTGCAATTCCTGTCCCTATTCTCAGTTCCCTATTCTTCTAATTATCCCCAGTAAAAATGACACGAATGACTGAAATTGAAATCCTCATAGTTTCCCCAAGCAACACAGAAACAAATATACACATATCAAAACTGTATAAGAGAGGAACAAAGATTTGTGGTGGTATCACTGAAATATAGAAATTCTTGGTTGTTTGGAAGTTGTGTTTTATTTCAGAACCTGATGAATGGTAGAGATCCTTTCCCTAGAAATATACACACACACACTTAACAGTTTTCCATACAGTTTCAGAAGGTTCATAAACTATGGATTAAGAGCCTCTGCTGGAATAAATTTACTGAAGACGTCTCCTAAGTTCTAAGATTTGGGTACGGGGGGCAGGGAGTGAGGGTTATTAGAGATTCTTATGCTTCTGAATTTGTTATTAAAAATGAAATATTTCCAAAACATGTAGCCAATCAGAGTTTGATTACATGCTTTGATATGTACTTTATTAATTTATGATACTGTGTCAGCCCAAAG
Organism: Oryx dammah; assembly: GCF_014754425.2. Lineage (NCBI taxonomy): Eukaryota > Metazoa > Chordata > Mammalia > Artiodactyla > Bovidae > Oryx > Oryx dammah. The sequence goes on along the minus strand of NW_024070198.1, from coordinate 36,250,644 downwards.
CCTATTAGGGACTACAAAAAGAGGATCCTTTGGTGTTGCTGAGAGTGGTTGGATACCATCAGCTTTTTAGTGAACATACATGGATGTACAATTAGAAAAAGGAGAATTAGCTGAAAATACCTAAAGGGGGAAACTATGTGCTTTAAACTAATATTTTCAAAATGCCAAGACTTAAAAAAGCCAATGTCACTCTCCCACCTTCCACATTGATACTACCCTTTAAATCCAGGCAGCTGGGGCTCCTGCCCTGGGCAGTGCTTTGGAGGATCCTACTCTGACTCTCTTCTGGCTGTGTCCCACTCCATGGGCAAACAGTTCATAGGCTAAAGGCACATGTCTGAGTCTGCCTCTTCTAGACCATACTTCCGATACTTGAGATCCCAGGACTCCCTGCCCCAATAGCTCGAAGCAAGCCTCCAGAACTCACTGGGCTTTTCCCCAGGTCCATTCTCCCAGAGCTGGTCTGTGTCACTGGTGTACACACTCTGAGATTTTATGGTAACTGAGGATCTGCTGTATGCAGAGTGGCAAGATGGGCACAGTTCAAATGTTTGAGCAAGGGTGTGTATACTGATGGCTGCAAGGTTCCTCGTGGAGTGAAAAATATGCTGCAGGTGGGGACTCTGACCAGGATCCTCTATTTTACCCTTGCTTTTAATCTGGCAAATGTTAGAGACAGGCCAATATTTCCTTATGAGGATTAAATGAGATGTTACTTGTAAAGCCTTTAGAAATGAGCCAAAGAACTAAACAGACATTTCTCCAAAGAAGACATACAGATGGCTAACAAACACATGAAAAGATGCTCAACATCACTCATTATCAGAGAAATGCAAATCAAAACCACAATGAGGTACCATTTCATGCCAGTCAGAATGGCTGCTATCCAAAAGTCTACAAGCAATAAATGCTGGAGAGGGTGTGGAGAAAGGGAGCCCTCTTACACTGTTGGTGGGAATGGAAACTAGTACAGCCACTATGGAGAACAGTGTGGAGATTCCTTAAAAAACTGGAAATAGAACTCCCATATGACCCAGCAATCCCACTGTTGGGCATACACACTGAAGAAACCAGAATTGAAAGAGACACATGTACCCCAATGTTCATCATAGCACTGTTTACAATAGCCAGGACATGGAAGCAACCTAGATGTCCATTGGCAGATGAATGGATAATAAAGCTGTGGTACATATACACAATGGAATATTACTCAGCTATTTAAAAGAATGCATTTGAATCAGTTCTAATGAGGTGGATGAAACTGGAGCCTATTATAAGAATGAAGTAAGTCAGAAAGAAAAACACCAATAAAGTATATTAACATATATGTATGGAATTTAGAAAGATGGTAACAGTAACCCTGTACGCGAGACAGCAAAAAAGACACAGATGTATAGAACAGTGTTTTGGACTCTGTGGGAGAGGGAGAGTGTGGGATGATTTGGGAGAATGGCATTGAAACATGTATATTATCATACATGAAATGAATCACCAGCTTCAGGTTTGATGCATGATACAGGATGCTTGGGGCTGGTGCACTGGGATGACCCAGAGGGATGGGATAGGGAGGGAGGAGAGAGGGGGGTTCAGGATGGGGAACACATGTATACCTGTGGTGGATTCATGTCAATGTATGACAAAAGCAATACAACATTGTAAAGTAATAAGCCTCCAATTAAAATAAATAAATTTATATAAAAAAAGAAAATGCCTCCTATACTGTAAAGTGCTCAGTAAATATTAGCTGTTATTATATCTATTGGCTTAGCACAGCACCTAGTGTATTGTAGTTATTTAATAAGTGATTTTTTGGAATGAATGCATAGATGAATGATTGATTGAACAGCTTGTTAACTGGGATACTCTCTTGGTTCTCCTGCTAGGTAAAATCACCTGTGTGTTAGAAATAAAGCTGTCTTCATTTACTGTAGTCATGATTAGTTGACAGTAAGAAATCCTGGCTTGGCATTCATAGTCAAGTATCAATTGCAAACTTCTTATCAGGAAAAAGGTCTTAGCTGTTAATTTCACAGAATGGCAGTTTTCAGAAAGGGTCTGCATTTCATTTAAGCTAACAAATGATTATTGTTCATAAGAAAACCACAGGGGATTTGAATTTATATACTATTAGCTCCCTGTTAGCTTGAATATATTTGCAATGACATATACAACAGTAGGATTGACAAGAGGGTTCTCGACCTTAAGACAACTGCAGTGGTTTTCTGGCAGCGTAGAGGACACTTAGCCTAGAAAAGAAAGCATCTGATGCTCAATTATATTAAATCTGGGTTGGTGAGCCGAGAGCCAACGGTTGGTGAGAGGAGAGCTTCACGTCTAGACTGAACTTGTGCATCCATTCAGGGTGCTGCAGCCAGTGGGACCCAATATCAAGGACTTGAGCTGTCTTTCCCCCAAAGAGAATCTTTTGCTTGCCAGAATATGGAGACTTCCTTATACAAGTGCTTCTTGGAAAAGAGGACTTAACACTCATGATAGAAAATTAAATGACTGAAATCAGTTAAGTTCTTGGCAGTAATTTTGCTGGGGATACAGAAGATGAGGAGAAAAAAGAGTAAGAAAGAAGAGAAAGGCATATGGTGGAGGGAAGAACAGCGAGCAAGAGTCAAAAGGGAGCTCAGTGAAAACCTCCACTGGCTGCAGTTTTAAACGAGAATCTGAAGTTTTGAAAGTTTTTGGTTCTAGCAATAGGCTTTGATTTAAACAAGGAAAAAAAAAAAACCAGAATAGACACACAAATTGTACTTCATGTATCCATTTAGTGGTGGTTTGCAGCCATTTAACTAACATGCGTGGTATTGACTTCAGGGTCCATTATGAGCATCAACACAGCAGCCTGGATTTTTTTTTTTTTTTTTTTTTACAGTTTGATTTTCAAGACTTTCCCATAGCTTTTAGTACTGTTTTTTGGACTCATCTTCATTAAGGATTTTAAAAGCAAAGGTCTTTGCTTACACTGAAAGTGCTACTTTCCCTTGCATCATAGTTCCTTGCTAATGGGTTTCTGAATACCATTTTCATTATTTAATTTTTATAGAACTCTACTTCCTTTATTATTAACATTTGCCTTTGTAATATGTACAATCTGTTGGCTACATATTGCTAGGCTTTAAATATTTTTCCTGTTTACCATTAATAGAAAATGGTTGCTGATTCATTTGCTTTGCAGAATAAATCATAACCTTGTCCATGCCCAACAGAAAAATGGCATGTATTATTTCCTGCTTATCTTCACTATCTATTTTGCTGTAATCTCTCTCTTTCCCTCTATACTGGTGAAGATATAATGTTCTTTGCTTATGGAGAGGAAGCAAGCAGAATGGGAAGGCTGCTTGGACTTTACAAATTTAATAGTAGTCATCTACCTACTTCATAATAGTAACATATATAACACCCAACAGTTTACTGAAGACTTTCCCTCATGTTACAGGGTTTGAATCCTGAAAGGTTGTCCTAATTATTATCCCATTTTACAGATATGACTTGTACAAGTTCATGATGAGTGACTGAGGGCACCTCTTCTTTCCTGTAAGTAGGCTCAACTCTTTTCCATCTAAAGACCCACAATCCCTTTCTCAGCCTCCAAAAGTTTTAGCTACAACTCCCTTTTACTCTCTTCAGAGCTCAGCTGCTTGAGAGCGATCTGTACCCCTTTTATCATTTCATCATGTCTCATTTATTCTTCAGCTCACTGAAATCCAGCATTGGTGTCCACCACAGTACTGGACTGACTTGGTAAAGGGTGTTGCAACTATCTGATCGCTGAGTGCAACCAGCTACCTGGTTGAGTCGCTGTGCTTGAGTCGTCTGTGCTATTTGATGCTATTGGTTATTCCTGCCTTCTCACAGCTCTTCCTTGACTCCAGGAACCTCACCTGCTTTGGATTTTCTGCTATATCTCTGTCAGTCTTCAGGTCTCTTCGGTGACTACTCTTCCTGTGCTTTTTCTTAAATAATGAGATGCTTTAGAATTTCAGCGTCCCCTCACCCCACACTCTCTTTTTCTTCCCTTTGCTTCTCATCCCAGAGCAAGTACCCAGTTCTTACTGTTTCCTCTATAGGTAGATGACTTCTTTCTCTTAACTAATACAGATGTTTTCAAACATAAAAGTAGAGATAATAGTTTAATTAATGCCCATGGGCTCTTCACTCAGCTACAAGAGTTACTGACATTTTGCATGTTGTCATTTCACCTGCAAATATATCAAATCTGTTTCATAAAGGCTTTTAAAAATAGCCACGATGCCATTTCTGTCCCTAAGTAGAATTAACAGTAATGACTTAGTGTTGTCTAGTGCTCTCTAAACTTCTGTGACTGTCTCAAAGTTATCTTTTTTATAGTTGCTCTGTTTGACTCCAGCTTCAAAAGAGTTGATGGTTCTTAAGTAAGTCCCCATTTCTAATCCTGCCAGTCAGACCTCTCTCTGGGGCTCTAAACCCAACCCAGCTGATCTTTGATACTTTCATTTGAAGGCTTCAAAAGTATTTCAGACTCTTTGTCCCTAAAAGCTGATCCTCATTTCGGGCTTCCTCTCTTATTACTTGTCCATGCAGTTGTTCATGTCAGAAACTTGGGTTTCATCTCATTCCCTTCCTGTGTCCAATATATTACCGAATAGTCCCAGTTCTATCTCCTAAATATCTTTTCGGTCCATCTTTCCATCCTCCCTGCTGTCTTAGTTTAGGCCATAATTTGTCCCCAGATTTCTGCAACAGCCTCCCAAATGTTCCCCCTATTTCTCTAGTCCTGCCTCCTCCAAATATTCTTTTCATTATAGCCAGGGATCTTTCTATAAAGTGTAAATTTGGTCATATCACTCCTCTACTTAAAGTTCTTAAATAGCTTCCCATTGTTTTCAGGATAAATTCTAACATACCAGGCCTTTAAAACCCAGTGCTTGCCAATGTCTCCAGCTCCATTTCCACTTTCTCTCCTGATCCTGTCATTCTCTGCCCTTTTTCACCTTGGGCCATGTGATGCTCCTTCTACCTGTAATGATCTTTCATTTCCCCTTCCAACCCTTTCGATATTGATTTAAGGCCTTGTCTTTACACCTTTGATTAAACAATACTTTTGGGAAATCTTCCCTCACACCCTAAGTCTAAGTGAGTACCTGGTCTTCAGATGTCTGGAGTACTCGGAGGTGCTCAGTTCTAACTCCTTTTGTAACATTTGTTCCATAGGTTTCTAACTGCTTATTTGATATTTTATTTGTGGTTATAGTCTAAACGTTAAGCACAGTGTCTGTGTGTGTGTTAGTTGCTCACTTGTGTCCGACTCTTTGCGACTCCATGGACTGGAGCCCGCAAGGCCCCTCTGTCCATGGAATTCTCCAGGCAAGAAGACTGGGGTGGGTTGCCATTCCCTTCTCCAGGGGATCTTCCCAACCCAGGGATGGAACCCAGGTCTCCCGCATTGTGGGCAAAATCTTTACCATCTGAACCACCAGGGAAGCATAGTGTCTATTAACAGACAAATACTCAAATTTTAGTTGAATGCATGAAGCAGTGGTTCTTCTAAGTCCCAAGTTCTTTCTAGTATGCCACTAGATTCTCAGTGTTGTAGGTATTATCTGACAGCCATTGCTCTAGCTTCAAGGCCTTAGAAATTTCCGTTGAATTTCCAGAAAATAGTTGAAACATGGAAAAATGGTAACGTAGGGTACAGTTTGTATGCTTGTTCCTGTCTTAGGGCTAACTACTCACTCATCTTGGAATATTTTCATAGTTGATTCCTTGTTGTTTAGACTTAACTATAAATATCACCTCCTCAGAATGGCATTTCCTAACCACACTATCTAATGTAATCACATGGTTCCTATCAGGTTCCTATCACACAGCCTAGTTTTAATTTTCTGCCCAGCACTTATGACTGTTTATTGTTTCTTTATTGTTCTTCTGCCTCTTTCTCTCTCCCCAAAGGTGACAGGGACCCTGTCTATCTTGTTCATTCCTGTGTAGTGAGTACGCTATAAATATATCTTGAAATAATGGAAAAATGAATGAATGACTGCTCTAGAAGTTGAGGTGATACACTTGCAGGACTGATAAGAGAAAATGACAAGCTTAGTTCCTAAGGGGTAATGTTTTTTAAAAGTAAACAGACCCTTTGTGGTCTTGTTATTAGTTAGACATGAGATCTTGTGTGTAACCTTTTTCTGTACTGTTCCTAATTTCCCTTTTTCTTATGGATATGTGGAGAGCTGTCTGATGGATGCTTTCCATTAAGCCATCTTATACAATAGCCAAGACATGGAGACAACCAAAGTGTCCATCAACAGATAATTGGTTTAAGAATATGTTTATATATAATACACACACATAAACATCTATATGATACGATATTACTCAGTTGTAGAAAATAATAAAATTTTGCCATTTGCAGCAACGTGGATGATCTGGATAATATCATATTCAGTGAAGTAAACAGAGAAAGACAGATATATATCATTTATGCTGCTGCTGCTGCTAAGTCGCTTCAGTCGTGTCCAACTCTGTGTGACACCATAGATGGCAGCCCACCAGGCTCCGCCGTCCCTGGGATTCTCCAGGCAAGAACACTGTAGAATCTAAAAACTAATACAAATGACTCTCTCTATAAAAATAGAAACAGACTCATAGACATAAAAAATATATTTATGGTCACCAAAGGGAAAAGGAAGGTGAGGAAGGGATAAATTAGGAGTATGGGATTAACATTTATTAATATACATAAAATAGATAAGCAACAAGGATTTACAGTATAGCACAGGGAACTGTATTTAGTATCTTGTAATAACCTATCAAGCCAAAGATGGAGAAGCTCTATACAGTCAGCAAAAACAAGATCGGGAGCTGACTGTGGCTCAGATCATGAAATCCTTACTGCCAAATTCAGACTCAAATTGAAGAAAGTAGGGAAAACCACTAGACCATTCAGGTATGACCTAAGTCAAATCCCTTATTATACAGTGGAAGTGAGAAATAGATTTAAGGGACTAGATCTGATAGACAGAGTGCCTGATGAACTATGGGCTGAGGTTCATGACACTGTACAGGAGACAGGGATCAAGAGCATCCCTATGGAAAAGAAATGCAAAAAAGCAAAATGGCTGTCTGGGGAGGCCTTACAAATAGCCATGAAAAGAAGAGAAGTGAAAAGCAAAGGAGAAAACGAAAGATATAAGCACCTGAATGCAGAGTTCCAAAGAATAGCAAGGAGAGATAAGAAAGTCTTCCTCAGTGATCAATGCAAAGAAATAGAGGAAAACAACAGAATGGGAAAGACTAGAGATCTCTTCAAGAAAATCAGAGATACCAAGGGAACATTTCATGCAAAGATGGGCTCGATAAAAGACACAAATGGTATGGACCTAACAGAAGCAAAAGATATTAAGAAGAGGTGGCAAGAATACACAGAAGAAGTGTACAAAAAAGAGCTTCACGACCAAGATAATCACGATGGTGTAATCAGTCACCTAGAGCCAGACATCCTGGAATGTGAAGTCAAGTGGGCCTTAGGAAGCATCACTATGAACAAAGCTAGTGGAGGTGATGGAATTCCAGTTGAGCTGTTTCCAATCCTGAAAGATGATGCTGTGAAAGTGCTGCACTCAATATGCCAGCAAATTTGGAAAACTCAGCAGTGGCCATAGGACTGGAAAAGGTCAGTCTTCATTCCAATCCCAAAGAAAGGCAATGCCAAAGAATGCTCAAACTACCACACAATTGCACTCATCTCACACACTAGTAAAGTAATGCTGAAAGTTCTCCAAGCCAGGCTTTAGCAGTACGTGAACCATGAACATCCAGATGTTCAAGCTGGTTTTAGAAAAGGCCGAGGAACCAGAGATCAAATTGCCAACATTCGCTGGATCATCGAAAAAGCAAGAGAGTTCCAGAAAAACATCTATTTCTGCTTTATTGACTATGCCAAAGCCTTTGACTGTGTGGATCACAATAAACTGTGGGAAATTCTGAAAGAGATGGGAATACTAGACCACCTGACCTGCCTCTTGAGAAATCTGTATGCAGGTCAGGAAGCAACACTTAGAACGGGACATGGAACAACAGACTGGTTCCAAATAGGAAAAGGAGTATGTCAAGGCTATATATTGTCACCCTGCTTATTTAACTTATATGCAGAGTACATCATGAGAAACGCTGGGCTGGAAGAAGCACAAGCTGGAATCAAGATTGCCAGGAGAAATATCAATCACCTCAGATATGCAGATGACACCACCCTTATGGCAGAAAGTGAAGAGGAACTAAAAAGCCTCTGGATGAAAGTGAAAGAGGAGAGTGAAAAAGTTGGCTTAAAGCTCAACATTCAGAAAACTAAGATCATGGCATCCGGTCCCATCACTTCATGGGAAATAGACGGGGAAACAGTGGAAACAGTGTCAGACTTTATTTTTGGGGGGCTCCAAAATTACTGCAGATGGTGATTGCAGCCATGAAATTCAAAGACACTTACTCCTTACAAGGAAAGTTATGACCAACCTAGATAGTATATTCAAAAGCAGAGATATTACTTTGCCAACAAAGTTCCGTCTAGTCAAGGCTATGGTTTTTCCTGTGGTCATGTATGGATATGAGAGTTGGACTGTGAAGAAAGCTGAGCACCGAAGAATTGATGCTTTTGAACTGTGGTGTTGGAGAAGACTCTTGAGAGTCCCTTGGACTTCAAGGAGATCCAACCAGTCCATCCTAAATGAGATCAGTCCTGGGTGTTCATTGGAAGGAGTGATGTTGAAGCTGAAACTCCAATACTTTGGCCACCTCATGCGAAGAGTTGACTCATTGGAAAAGACATTGATGCTGGGAGGGATTGGGGGCAGGAGGAGAAGGGGACGACAGAGGATGAGATGGCTGGATGGCATCACAGACTCGATGAACATGAGTCTGAGTGAACTGCGGGAGTTGGTGATGGACAGGGAGGCCTGGCGTGCTGTGATTCATGGGGTCACTAAGAGTCGGACACGACTGAGCGACAGAACTGAACTGAACTGCACTGAATTGAATAACCTATAATGGAAAAGAATCTGAAAAAATGTATCTATATACACATGTATATGTATATATATACCTGAATCACTGTTTTATACACCTGAAACTAATATTGTAAATCAACTATACTTCAATGAAAATAAACAAATAAATAATTTTTATTTATTTATAAATAAATAAATAGTAATTCCAACTCTTTGTTGGAAAAGTCTATCCTTCTCTACACTGCTTTTGTCAAAAATCAGTTGTCTGTATGTGTGAGGGTGATTTCTGTTCTGTGCTATTGGTTAATTCGTCTGACTTTATGCCAGTATCATTAGTTCAGTTCAGTTGCTCCATCGTGTCTGACTCTTTGTGACCCCATGGACGGCAGCACGCCAGGCTTCCCTGTCCATCACCAACTCCCGGAGCTTGCTCAAACTCATGTCCATAGAATATCATACTGACAATTACTGTAGCTTTTTAAGTCTTGAAAAAAGCTAGTGTTAACCCTTTGTTCTTCTTTTGATGATTCTAGGTCTTTTTCCTTTCTTTTTCATTTCATTTCCCTTCTAGATCTTTTCCATTTTTCATTTTCATGTAAATTTTAGAATCTGCTTGTCAACTTCTAACGATTTTAACTGAGATTACTTTGAACCTACATAGGTCAATTTGGGGAGAATTGACATCCTAAATATATTGGGTTTTCTAATCCATGAACAAGCTATGCTTCTCCATTTATCTAGTTCTTTAGTTTCTCTTATCAGTATTTAGTAGTTTTCAGTTTATAGATATTTCTCATCTTTTGCCACATTTATCCATATTTCATATTTTTGATGCTATTGTAAATGGTATACTTTTACATTTTTACTGGTAAAATTTTAACTTCTGATGATTTGTTGGCAGTATATAGGAATATAATTGATTTTTGTATGTTAACCTTTGCAAAACTCACTATTTCTAGCAGATGCTTTACAGATTCTATCAGATATTCCATGTTGTGGTTTAAAATGCTGAATGAATCAGAAATACTTCGTTGCACTGAGAGAAACTTGGTCAGAAGTGTTTTGAATTATTGAATTTGTTCCTCTAAGTGAATTGAAGCAGCTGAAGCAATAATAGATTCCTGCTATTCTAATTGGACCTTAGGAGGAAATAAGACTATAAAAGAGAAGCCTCTGATTTCGCTATAACTACTCTAGGTGAGAGGACCCTGGAAAAGTGCTCTCTTGTAAAGATACTTTCTGTTAGTAAGGGACCTAGTTGCAGAGCTAGCCACAGAGTTCTGTGGCTGCCTCAGAGCCTGGGCCACACTTCTGGCTCTTTCCAGAAGAGGCTTTAAGAAGCGCTCAGCACCTGGGCTCTGATCTAGGAAGGGTGAAGGGTCATTGTCCCTAATTATATTCACTGTCTGCAGCCAGCTGTGAATAGTCCCAGGTTCATAAGAATTTTTTCCCCTGGGACCTGAGGTAGCACAGAGGAGTCAACAAGCAGTTTCTACCTCTTCATTTTAGATTCTCAGTATTGAGCAAAAAGACTTTCTTTCTTTATTCTTTAAGTGTTCAACTGTGCCAGTGGCCTCTACGTTTATTTCATTCTGGAGTATACCACAGCTCTGTCTGGTCAGATTTGGGTCATTTCAGGTTGACTGAGCTACATGTTGGCTTCTATCTCTTGGAAACTGGGGCTCATTCTTTTCTCATATCTGCCTGATTTAACCTCACAAATCTATTGTAAAGATCAAAGGAGATAATGCTGTGAAGATGTTTTGTTTACCATTTTCTAAGTATGGGTAAAGGATACTTATTATTATTTAACAAAGACTTATTGAATATTGACTTTATTTGATGCACACCAAGTATAAAGCAGAGAACAGACCTAGTCTGTTCTTGTGTCCCTTAAAGTTGATAAAGGGAAGACAAATATTGAGCAAATAAGTAAACAAGAGATTCAGTTCAGTTCAGTTCAGTTCAGTTCAGTTCAATCACTCAGTCGTGTCCGACTCTTTGCGACCCCGTGAAACGCAGCACGCCAGGCCTCCCTGTCCATCACCAACTCCCAGAGTTCACTCAGACTCACATCCATCAAGTCAGTGATGCCATCCAGCCATCTCATCCTCTGTCGTCCCCTTCTCCTCCTGCCCCCAATCCCTCCCAGCATCAGAGTCTTTCCCAATGACTCAACTCTTCGTATGAGGTGGCCAAAGTACTGGAGTTTCAGCTTTAGCATCATTCCTTCCAAAGAACACCCAGGGCTGATCTCCTTTAGGATGGACTGGTTGGATCTCCTTGCAGTCCAAGGGACTCTCAAGAGTCTTCTCCAACACACAGTTCAAAAGCATCAATTCTTTGGTGCTCAGCCTTCACAGTCCAACTCTCACATCCATATATGACTACTGGAAAAACCATAGCCTTAACTAGATGGACCTTAGTCGGCAAAGTAATGTCTCTGCTTTTGAATATGCTATCTAGGTTGGTCATAGCGTTTCTTCCAAGGAGTAAGCGTCTTTTAATTTCATGGCTGCAGTCACCATCTGCAGTAATTTTGGAGCCCCCCAAAATAAAGTCTGACACTCTTTCCACTATTTCCCCATCTATTTCCCATGAAGTGATGGGGCCAGATGCCCTGATCTTTGTTTTCTGGATGTTGAGCTTTAAGCTAACTTTTTCACTCTCCTCTTTCACTTTCATCCAGAGGCTTTTTAGTTCCTCCTCATTTTCTGCCATAAGGGTGGTGTCATCTGCATGTCTGAGGTTATTGATATTTCTCCTGGCAATCTTGATTCCAGCTTGTGTTTCTTCCAGTCCAGCCTTTCTCATGATGTACTCTGCATATAAGTTAAATAAGCAGGGTGACAATATACAGCCTTGACGTACTCCTTTTCCTATTTGGAACCAGTCTGTTGTTCCATGTCCCGTTCTAAGTGTTGCTTCCTGACCTGCATACAGATTTCTCAAGAGGCAGGTCAGGTGGTCTAGTATTCCCATCTCTCTCAGAATTTTCCACAGTTCTATATGAACACAATTGTCATAATTGTTATGAAGGAGAAGCCTGAGTGCTGTGAGAATGTAAAATCTGATTTCTTGCAATTTGGGATCGCAAGAAAGACCTCTTTGAGAAAGTGACGTTTAAGCTGAGATCTGAAGGATGAATAAACATTGCCCAGGTGAATAATGTAAGGAAGAATATTCAGGTAGAAGGAATTATATGTGTGAAGATAATGAGGCATGATGGAGACTGGAGTATTTGAAGAAGTTTACTTCAAAGGCCTTTGAGAGTCAGAGAAAGATGATCAATAGAGAAGCTTGGGAGGTAGGTAGGGATACAATCATGTAGGATCTCGAGGCCACAACAAGGGCTTTGGGCTTTTACAGAAACTTCTCTAGTTTACACCCCACTGGAGGGCTGAAAAGCAATGTGTTTCTTTTGAGAGAACCTGATATTAGTACCACAGTTTGAGGTTTCCACCCCATGGAACTGTGGTGGTAGAAGCAGGAGTGCCCAAAAGGACCCATGGGGCAGGTGGTTAGGACCATGGAGGAGGATGGAGTAGGGGCCTTGGTGTAGGAGCTACAGTCCCCAAAGGACAGAGCTACTTAACTTGCTGTCAGGAGAGAGGCGAGTAAGAGAGAAGAAAGACAGTGAAAAGAGAAGAGAGCACCTTCCCCCTACCTTTTGCCTTCTGTTCTGCCGTTATGTCCTATTGTAGAAATTAATAGGAGAGTGTAGTTTTAAACTCTTGGCCACAACATTGTGAAGCAGAGCAGAAAAGAGTGGGTGTTCAAAAGAATAGAAAATGATGGATTAGAGACAACGAGTGTGAGTCAGTACAAATTTTAAATGAGAGGAGGGGTAAGAATCCCTGAATTGCAGCATTGTGTATTATAATAATGACAACTTCCCTTCTGGGGCTCACAAAGTCATCTCCATTTATGGGTCACATTATCTAGTGAATTCTCCAGTTGCTTAACTTAAAGCCTATTGATTCATATATTCTCTTTCCAGTAGAGACCTATGAGTTCTACAAAAGGACCTGCTAAGTAGATATCATTTGTGAAGTATCTGTATGTTACAGTGCATTACAGGGCATTCCATCTCATTTAATCCTCACAACAAACCTACAAAGTGAACACTACTGTCTCTATTTTTTGGTAGAGGTGACTGAGACTGAAGGAAGTAAGCTAACGTATGAAACTAATACATGGCAGTTCTGATGTTTGCACTAGGACTTTCTGACCCAAAGTCTGCGCTCCTACGATTCTAGTGCAGCATCCAGCCTAGACCTGGGATGAGTTCCTCACCATGACCCGCCAAATGTAAGTTTTCTCTCTGGTGAGTTTCTTCTCACTGGTGAGAAAATTCCCAATGGGAATTTTGTGTTAGGTGAGCTGGAGACCCACCACTCAGGATCTTTAGTGTCTCAGACTTGCCTTTTTCACTAACGATATTTCAAATTTATAGTCAAGAAACTTTTTTTTGATTTTTGTTTTTACTGTGGGGTAAATTTTCTCACTTTTACCCATTAGTCATATAGTTCTCTTCATAGTGGAAATGTCGTAAAATTTACTCCTCTCCTCTGTAGGTTTGTTGTGAGGATTAAACGAGACATTGTAATGTCTATAGGGCTTCCCAGGTGGCAGAGTGGTAAAGGATCTGTAGGAGACTCAAGAGTTGCTGGTTCAATTCCTGGGTCGGGAAAATCCCCTGGAGTAGGAAATGGTATCCTGCTCCAGTGTTCTTGCCTGGAAAATTTCTATGGATGGAGGAGCCTGGCCGGCTATGGCCCATGCGGTTGCAAAGAGTTGGACACAGCTGAGTGACTGCTCACTCACATTGTGTCCTGTAACATAGTAGGTATTCAACAAATGATATTCAACAGTGTTTGACTTTTAATATGCTTATTTTGTTGAGAACACAAACTTTAATTAAGATAGACCAGTGTGAACAGTTTTACAGTATTTTGATGAGGCCGCAGTGATTGAAGGGGAAAAGAATTCTTCTGGAAGAAGAGCTTAAATTCCTTTTCAATACCATCTGACCCTTTTTTGAGGTCAGTAGCAATGTAAAAGCTAAATAGTGCTGGAGTTCATTTAAACCTGAAGAAAACCCACGAAATAGATTATACTTTACCTACAGTTCAGATGAGAGAAACACCATGCGCACATTAGAACGGGAGTGCTGTTTTAAAATGTAGCCTGGAATATGGCTTATAGAAGTAGGTTAATTAGTTGCTATTGATTGTTAGGTTTCTCAGAAGCTTAACTATAGTGACTTGCCCTTTCTGTACAAAATCTATAGAAAAGATAACTGTTATCTAGATACATATCAAAGTTTCAGGCAGTACGATAATTGTAGATTTCATCTTGAATATCCATAATAATAATAATATGTATTAACATCATATGGACAATGCCAGAAGACCTTGACCAATACGGGGAGGGAGGTAGGAGGGGGGGTCAGGATGGGGAACACGTGTACACCTGTGGCGGATTCATGTTGATGTATGGCAAAACCAATACAATATTGTAAAGTAATTAGCCTCCAATTAAAATAAAAAAATTTAAATTTTAAAAAATGTTTCTTTCAAACTGGACTCTTTGCTAGTTCAATATTAGTTCTTCTTCTCCTTCTATTTTAAAATTAGAAGCCAACATCTCTAACAGATAATCCAAGCAGAGATGTTTTGTTCTAGGCACTGTATCACTTCAGGATTTTGTTAGAGAAGTGACCATTCCTAACCTTCCTTTCCTCTTACTTCCCATATGGAAAGTTGCTATATAACACAGGGAGCCCAGCCTGGTGCTCTGTGATGACCTAGAGAGAAGAAATGGGGAGAGGAGAGGGAAGCTCGAGAGAAAGGGGATATACGTATAATCATGGCTAATTTGAGTTTTTGTATCGCAGAAGCCAACACAACATTGTAAAGCAATTTTCCTCCAATTAAAAAAAAATAGCAAGTTTTATGTTGTATATATTTTACTACAATAAAATATTGCAATGAAAGAATTAATAAATAAAATTATAAGGGAAAGTAAAAAAAAATCAGGACTTTCTGTAACATTAATTCTTGAAAGAGCTATTAGGCTGTGAAACAAACTTCAAGGCAATACAGTCATCATGAAAACAGCATCATCTGGTTGAAATTTGTTACCCTTTGTATTCCTTGTTATCTGCTCAAGGTGAAGTTCATGTGTATTGTGTACACTTCTGGCATGTTGCCTTGGTTGGCTTACTGTTGGCAGCTGTTATATAGATAATCAAGGTTGGAAAGACCTTATATATCAATTACTCTCTGTTTCTTAAATCTTTGAAATCACCTGAGTTCCAAGTTAAAAAATCACTATTCATGCTTTGCCATGAATGGAGAAATCTGAATCTATTAATATTAGCTATAGGGCACAGGAGCAGTTCCGAAACTGTCCATTTTTAAAAATTATTGAAGACCCAAAGAGCTTTTCATTAAGTGAGTTATACTTATTAACATTTACTCTATTAGAAATTAAAACTTAAATTGAAAAATACTTATTTCATTCCATTAAAAATAATAATATACCCACTAAATGTTAATAACAAGTAACATTTTTAATTGAAAAAAATAACTATATTTTTAATCAAATTTTTTATTTGAGGTAATTATACATTCATATGCAGTTGCCAAGAATAATGCTGAGATACCTAATCCCCAGGTATCCTTTACCTGCTGCTGCTGCTGCTAAGTCGCTTCAGTCGTGTCCAACTCTGTGCGACCCCATAGACAGCAGCCCACCAGGCTGCCGTGTCCCTGGGATTCTCCAGGCAAGAATACTGGAGTGGGTTGCCATTTCCTTCTCCAATGCATGAAAGCGAAAAGTCAAAGTGAAGTTGCTCAGTCGTGTCCGACTCTTAGCGACTCCATGGACAGCAGCCCACCAGGCTCCTCTGTCCATGGGACTCTCCAGGCAAGAGCACTGGAGTGGGGTGCCATTGCCATCTCCGATCCTTTACCTAGTTTCCTTCAATAGTACATCTTGCAAAACTGTACTGTAGTATCACAATCAGGATATTGACATTGATACAGTCAAAATATAGAATACTCTCAATATGTTGTTGTCATTGTTCAGTCACTAAGTTGTGTCCAACTCTTTGAGACCCCATGAATTGCAGCACACCAGTCTTCTTTGTCCAATACCATCTCCCTGCGTCTGCTCAAACTAATGTCCTTTGGGTCAGTGATGCCATCCAACCATGTCATTCTCTGTTGCCCCCTTCTCTTCTTGCCCTCAATTTTCCCCAGCATCAGAGTCTTTTCCAATGAGTCTGTTCTTTGCATCAGGTGGATTGGAGCTTCAGCATCAGTCCTTCCAATGAATATTCAGGACTGATTTCCTTTAGGATTGACTGTTTTTTTTTTTTTTTTTGACTGGTTTGATCTCCTGGTCCAAGGGACTCTCAGGAGTCTTGTCCAACACCACATTAAAAAAAATTAATTTATTTAATTGGAGGCTAATTACTTTACAATATTGTAGTGGTTTTTGCCATACCTTGACATGAATCAGCCATGGGTGTACATGTGTTCCCCATCCTGAACCCCCCTCCAACCTCCCTCCCCATCCCATCCCTCAGGGTCATCCCAGTGCACCAGCTCTGAGCACCCTGTCTTATGCATCGAACCTGGACTGGTGATCTATTTCACATATGATAATATATATATTTCAATGCTATTCTCTCAAATCATCCCACCCTTGCCTTCTCCCACAGAGTCCAAAAGACTCTTCTATGCATCTGTGTCTCTTTTGCTGTCTTGCATATAGGGTCATCATTACCATCTTTTAAATTCCATATATATGCATTATTATATTGTATTGGTGTTTTTCTTTCTGGCTTACTTCATTCTTATAATAGGCTCCAGTCTCATCCACCTCATTAGAACTGATTCAAATGTAGTCTTTTTAATGGCTGAGTAATATTCCATTGTGTATATGTACCACAACTTTGTTATCCATTCATCTGCCGATGGACATCTAGGTTGCTTCCATGTCCTGGCTGTTGTAAACAGTGCTATGATGAACATTGGGGTACATGTGTCTCTTTCAATTCTGGTTTCTTTGGTGTGTATGCCCAACAGTGGGATTGCTGGGTCATATGGCAGTTCTATTTCCAGTTTTTTAAGGAATCTCCACACTGTTCTCCATAGTGGCTGTACTAGTTTCCATTTGACCAATAGTGTAAGAGGGTTCCCTTTCTCCACACCCTCTCCAGCATTTACTGCTTGTAGACTTTTGGATAGCAGCCATTCTGACTGGTGTGAAATGGTACCTCATTGTGGTTTTGATTAACATTTCTCTGATAATGAGTGATGTTGAGCATCTTTTCATGTGTTTCTTAGCCATCTGTATGTCTTCTTTGGAGAAATGTCTGTTTAGTTCTTTGGCCCATTTTTTGATTGGGTCATTTATTTTTCTGGAATTGAGCTTCAGGAGCTGCTTGTAGATTTTTGAGATTAATTCTTTGTCAGTTGCTTCATTTGCTATTATTTTCTCCCATTCTGAAGTCTATCTTTTCACCTTGCTTAGAGTTTCCTTGGTTGTGCAAAAGCTTTTAAATTTAATTAGGTCCCATTTGTTTATTTTTGCTTTTATTTCCATTACTCTGGCAGGTGGGTCATAGAGGATCCTGCTGTGATTTATGTCAGAGAGTGTTTTGCCTATGTTTTCCTCTAGGAGTTTTATAGTTTCTGGTCTTACATTTAGATCTTTAATCCGTTTTGAGTTTATTTTTGTGTATGGTGTTAGAAAGTGTTCTAGTTTCATTCTTTTACAAGTGGTTGACCAGTTTTCCCAGCACCACTTGTTAAAGAGATTGTCTTTTCTCCGTTTTATATTCTTGCCCCCTTTGTCAAAGATAAGGTGTCCATAGGTGTGTGGATTTATCTCTGGGCTTTCTGTTTTGTTCCACTGATCTATATTTCTGTCTTTGTGCCAGTATCATACTGTCTTGATGACTGTAGCTTTATAGTATAGTCTGAAGTCAGGTAGGTTGACTCCTCCAGTTTCATTCTTCTTTCTCAAGATTGCTTTGGCTATTCAAGGTTTTTTGTATTTCCATACAAATTGTGAAATTATTTGTTCTAGTTCTCTGAAGAATACTGATGGTAGCTTGATAGGGATTGCCAACACATTTTGAAAGCATCAGTTCTTCAGCACTCAGCCTTCTTTATGGTCCAGCTGTCACATCTATACATGACTACTGGAAAAACCATAGCTTTGACTACACAGACTTTTGTCAGCAAAGTGATGTCTCCGCTTTTGAATACACTGTCTAGGTTTGTCATAGTTATTCTTCCAAAGAGCAAGCAGCTTTTAATTTCGTGGCTGCAATCACCATTTGCATTGATTTTGGAGCCCAAGAAAGTGAAATCTGACACTTTTCTCACATATTCTCCATCTAAATGCCATGAAGTGATAGGACCAGATGCCATGATCTTAGTTTTTTAAATATTGAGTTTTAAGCCAGTTTTTTTCACTCTCCTTTGTCACATTCATCAAGAGGCTCTTTAGTTCCTCTTCACTTTCTGCCATTAAAGTGATATCATCTGCATATCTGAGGTTGTTGATATTTCTCCTGGCAGTCTTGATTCTAGCTTGTGCTTTATCCAGCCTGGCATTTTGCATGATGTATTCTGCCTGTTAGTTAAATAAGCTGGGTGACAACGTACAGCCTTGACGTACTCCTTTCCCAATTTGGAACCAGTTCGTGTTTCATGTCTGGTTTTAACTGTTGCTTCTTGTCCTGCATACAGCTTTCTCAGGAGGCAGTTAAGGTGGTCTGGTATTCCCATCTCTTTAAGTATATTCCACAGTTTGTTGTGATCCACTCAGTCAAAGGCTTTGGCATAGTCAATGAAGCAGAAGTAGATTTTTTTTTTTGGAATTCCCTTGTTTTTTCGATGGCCCAGTGTATGTTGGCAATTTGGTCTCTGATTCCTCTGCCTTTTCTAAATCCAGCTTGTACAACTGGAAGTTCTCTTCTATTGTCCTTTTATATCCACATTCCTCCTCCCCTGACCACCAACCCCTTGCAACCACTAATCTGTACTCACTTCTGAAATTTTGTCATTTCAAGGACATTATATAAATAGAATCATACATATGTAACCTTTCAGGATTGGCTTTTTTCACTTAGCATAATTCCTTGCAGATTCATCCAAGTCATTGTGTATCAAGAGTTTGTTAGTTTTCATTGCTGAGTAATATTCCATGGTACTGATGTATCACAGAGCATTTAACCGTTCACTTGTTGAAGGACATGTGGATTGCTTTTAGTTTTTAGCTATCACAAATATGACTGCCATGAACATTTATGTATAGATTTTTGTGTGAACATCTTTCAGTACTCTAGGATAAAAATGCTAAGAGTACAAATGCTGGATTGTATGATAGTTGAATGTTTATTTTTATAAGAAGTTGTGTAACTGTTTTCCAGAGTTATTGTACCATTTTACATTTCCAGCAGTGTTAGAGTGATCTGCTTTCTCTGCATCCTTGCTGATGCTTGGTGGTGTCTTTTTTTTTTTTTGGAGGGTTTATTTTCTCAATTTTTTTATTGTGTAAAAATATATATATAACAAATTTACCATCTTCACAGTTTTTAAGTGTGCAGTTCAGTGGTGCTAACAATATTAATTCCATCTATAGAACTCTTTTTGTTTTATCACATTGAAACTCTATGCCCATTAAACACAACCTCCCATTCCTTCCTCCTCTTGTCCCTGGTAAGCATCATTCTACTTTCTGCTTCTATGATCTGATTATGTAGGTACCTCCTATAAGTGGAATTATGCAGTGTTTGTGATTGGTTTATTTCTGTTGGCATAATATCCTCAAGGTTCATCAATACTGTACCATGTGTCAGAATCTCCTTCCTTTTTAAGGCTGTATAGTATTCCATTGTATGTATAACCACATGTTGTTTATTTATTTGTCAGTTGGTGGACACCTGGTCTGCTTCTGTTACTGAACTGGGCTCATTTGCCTGATGCACAGCAAGCCAAAACAAGACACCAAGGTTTGCAGCAGAGAAAGGGTTTATTCACAGTGCAGCCAAATATGGGGACATAAGAGATCTCAAATCTGCCTCCCCAAAGGCAAGAGGCTTGAGCTATTTATGAGATAAAGAAGCAGGGTCTTAGGCATGAAGAAAGGTGACTGGCAGTAGGGAAACGGTAAGGTAATCAGTGTCTGTGCAGGTATATGAGTTACATGCTTCTTCATGTGGTGTGTGTTAAAAAATGGAGGCCATTAGTGTGATCTAAGGGTGGACTTTTCAGCCTCTGATGTCAACAGGCCTTTATCAGACAACTAAGCAGGCCAAGTTTTAGGGTCATTGGTTGTGACCAGTAGGTTTGGAGCCAAATTCAAGTTCCTGGAAAACAACTTAATCTCCACCACTACTATCAGTTCAGTTCAGTCGCTCAGTCGTGTCTGACTCTTTGCGACCCCATGAATCACAGCACGCCAGGCCTCCCTGTCCATCACCAACTCCCGGAGTTCACTCAAACTCATGTCCATAGAGTCGTTGATGCCATCCAGCCATCTCACCCTCTGTCGTCCCCTTCTCCTCCTGCCCCCAATCCCTCCCAGCATCAGAGTCTTTTCCAATGAGTCAACTCTTCGCATGTGGTGGCCAAAGTACTGGAGTTTCAGCTTTAGCATTATTCCTTCCAAAGAACACCCAGGTCTGATCTCCTTTAGGATGGACTGGTTGGATCTCCTTGCAGTCCAAGGGACTCTCAAGAGTCTTCTCTAACACCACAGTTCAAAAGCATCAATTCTTCGGCATTCAGCTTTCTCCATAGTCCAACTCTCACATCCATACATGACTACTGGAAAAACCATCACCTTGACTAGACGGACCTTTCTTGGCAAAGTAATATCTCTGCTTTTGAATATGCTATCTAGGTTGGTCATAACGTTCCTTCCAAGGAGTAAGTGTCTTTTAATTTCATGGCTACAATCACCACGTGCAATGATTTTGGAGCCCCCCAAAATAAAGTCTGACACTGTTTCCACCGTTTCCCCATCTATTTCCCATGAAGTGATGGGACCAGATGGCGTGATCTTAGTTTTCTGAATGTTGAGCTTTAAGCCAACTTTTTCATTCTCCTCTTTCACTTTCATCCAGAGGCTTTTTAGTTCCTCTTCACTTTCTGCCATAAGGGTGGTGTCATCTGCATATCTGAGGTGATTGATATTTCTCCTGGCAATCTTGATTCCAGCTTGTGCTTCTTCCAGCCCAGTGTTTCTCATGATGTACTCTGCATATAAGTTAAATAAGCAGGGTGACAATATATAGCCTTGACATACTCCTTTTCCTATTTGGAACCAGTCTGTTGTTCCATGTCCAGTTCTAACTGTTGCTTCCTGACCTGCATATAGGTTTCTCAAGAGGCAGGTCAAATGGTCTGGTATTCTCATCTCTTGAAAAATTTTCCACAGTTTATTGTGATCCACACAGTCAACGGCTTTGGCATAGTCAATAAAGCAGAAATAGATGTTTTTCTGGAACTCTCTTATTTTTTCCATGATCCAGCCGATGTTGGCAATTTGATCTCTGGTTCCTCTGCCTTTTCTAAAACCAGATTGATCATCAGGGAGTTCATGGTTCACGTATTGCTGAAGCCTGGCTTGGAGAATTTTGAGCATTACTTTACTAGTGTGTAAGATGAGTGCAATTGTGTGGTAGTTTGAGCATTCTCTGGCATTGCCTTTCTTTGGGACTGGAATGAAGACTGACCTTTTCCAGTCCTGTGGCCACTGCTGAGTTTTCCAAATTTGTTGGCATATTGAGTGCAGCACTTTCACAGCATCATCTTTCAGGATTGGAAACAGCTCAACTGGAATTCCATCACCTGCACTGGCTTTGTTCGTAGTGATGCTTTCTAAGGTCCACTTGACTTCACATTCCAGGATGTCTGGCTCTAGATGAGTGATCACACCATCGTGATTATCTTGGTCATGAAGATCTTTTTTGTACAGTTCTTCTGTGTATTCTTGCCACCTCTTCTTAATATCTTCTGCTTCTGTTAGATCCATATGATTTCTGTCCTTTATCGAGCCCATCTTTGCATGAAATGTTCCCTTGGTATCTCTAATTTTCTTGAAGAGATCTCTAGTCTTTCCCATTCTGTTGTTTTCCTCTATTTCTTTACATTGATCACCGAGGAAGAGTTTCTTATCTCTTCTTGCTATTCTTTGGAACTCTGCATTCAGATGCTTATATCTTTCCTTTTCTCCTTTGCTTTTTGCCTCTCTTCTTTTCACAGCTATTTGTAAGGCCTCCCCAGACAGCCATTTTGCTTTTTTGCATTTCTTTTCCATGGGGATGGTCTTGATCCCTGTCTCCTGTACAATGTCATGAACCTCATTCCATAGTTCATCAGGCACTCTGTCTATCAGATGTAGTCCCTTAAATCTATTTCTCACTTCCACTGTATAATCATAAGGGATTTGATTTAGGTCATACCTGAATGGTCTAGTGGTTTCCTCTACTTTCTTCAATTTAAGTCTGAATTTGGCAGTAAGACGTTCATGATCTGAGCCACAGTAAGCTCCTGGTCTTGTTTTTGTTGACTGTATAGAGCTTCTCCATCTTTGGCTGCAAAGAATATAATCAATCTGATTTCGGTGTTGACCATCTGGTGATGTCCATGTGTAGAGTCTTCTCTTGTGTTGTTGAAAGAGGGTGTTTGCTATGACCAGTTCATTTTCTTGGCAAAACTCTATTAGTCTTTGCCCTGCTTCATTCCGCATTCCAAGGCCAAATTTGCCTGTTACTGCAGGTGTTTCTTGACTTCCTACTTTTGCATTCCAGTCCCCTATAATGAAAAGGACATCTTTTTTGGGTGTTAGTTCTAAAAGGTCTTGTAGGTCTTCAAAGAACCATTCAACTTCAGCTTCTTCATCGTTACTGGTTGGGGCATAGACTTGGATTACTGTGATATTGAATGGTTTGCCTTGGAAATGAACAGAGATCATTCTGTCGTTTTTGAGATTGCATCCAAGTACTTCGTTTCAGACTCTTTTGTTGACCATGATGGCTACTCCATTACTTCTAAGGGATTCCTGCCTGCAGTAGTAGATACAATGGTCATCTGATTTAACTTCACCCATTCCAGTCCATTTTAGTTCGCTGATTCCTAGAATGTTGATGTTCAATCTTGCCATCTCCTGTTTGACCACTTCCAATTTGTCTTGATTCATGGACTTAACATTCCAGGTTCCTATGCAATATTGCTCTTTACAGCATGGGACCTTGCTTCTATCACCAGTCACATCCATAACTGGGTGTTGTTTTTGCTTTGGCTCCATCCCTTCATTCTTTCTGGAGTTATTTCTCCAGAGATCTCCAGTAGCATATTGGGCATCGACTGACTTGGGGAGTTCCTCTTGCAGTATCCTATCATTTTGCCTTTTTATACTGTTCATGGGGTTCTCAAGGCAAGAATACTGAAGTGGTTTGCCATTCCCTTCTCCAGTGGACCACATTCTGTCAGACCTCTCCACCATGACCTGCCCATCTTGGGTGGCCCCACAGGGAATGGCTTAGTTTCATTGAGCTAGACAAGGCTGTGGTCCTAGTGTGATTAGATTGACTAGTTTTCTGTGATTATGGTTTCAGTGTGTCTGCCCTCTGATGCCCTCTTGCAAAACTTACCGTCTTTCTTGGGTTTCTTACCTTGGACGTGGGGTATCTCTTCATGGCTGCTCCAGCAAAGCACAGCCGCTGCTCCTTAGCTTGGATGAGGGGTATTTCCTCACTGCTGCCTCTCCTGACCTTGAACGTGGAGTAGCTCCTCTGGGCCCTCCTACACCCGTGCAGCCACCGCTCCTTGGACGTGGGGTTGCTCCTCTCGGCACCACCCCTAACCTCGGACGTGGGGTAGCTCCTCTTGGCCGCCGCCCCTTGGGCATGGGGTCCTCCTGGCTTCTGCCTCTGACCTCGGATGTGGGATAGCTCCTCTCGGCTGGGCTTGTGTGCTGTCGCAGCTGCCCGTGCTTGTGTGTTGCAGCACATCTTTAACCTAGGATGATCTAAAACTGATCTGTACCCTGTAGGCTCTATCAGTTGCCAAAGGTCACTTCTTTATGACTGGTTAGGGCTGTGAATACCTTCCCTGGCCTAACTATGACCTCAAATATCTCTGTCTGCCCCTTTCCATCATCCATTCTTTTAAAATACAGTCCAAAAGTCTACAAGCAATAAATGCTGGAGAGGGCGTGGAGAAAAGGGAACCCTCTTACATTGTTGGTGGGAAAACAAACTAGTACAGCCACTATGGAGAACAGTGTGGAGATTCCTTAAAAAACTGGAAATAGAACTGCCTTATGACCCAGCAATCCCACTGTTGGGCATACACACTGAGGAAACCAGAATGGAAAGAGACACGTGTACCCCAATGTTCATCGCAGCACTGTTTATAATAGCCAGGACATGGAAGCAACCTAGATGTCCATCAGCAGATGAATGGATAACAAAGTTGTGGTACATATACACAATAGAGTATTACTCAGCCATTAAAAAGAATACATTTGAATCAGTTCTAATGAGGTGGGTGAAACTGGAGCCTATTATACAGAGTGAAGTAAGCCAGAAAGAAAAACACCAATACAGTATATTAACGCATATATATGGAATTTACAAAGATGGTAACGATAACCCTGTATGTGAGACAGCAAAAGAGACACAGATGTGTAGAACAGTCTTTTGGACTCTGTGGGAGAGGGAGAGGGTGGGATGATTTGGGAGAATGGCATTGAAACATGTATAATATCATATAAGAAATGAATCGCCAGTCCAGGTTCTATGTGTGATACTGGATGCTTGGTGCTGGTGCACTGGGATGACCCAGAGGGATGGTATGGGGAGGGAGGAGGGAGGGGGGTTCAGGAGGGGAACACGTGTACACCTGTGGTGGATTCATGTTGATGTATGGCAAAACCAATACAATATTGTAAAGTAATTAGCCTCCAATTAAAATAAATAAATTTATATTCAAAAAAAAACCCAATCTGAACCCATAACAGAGTAGCACCTTAGATTTGGGTGGGATGATCAACTTTTAAAGACTTCTCCTTTTGATACTCACCAAAATGCCGGGCAGTTGCAAACCTCGATTGACAGATGAGGAAATTGAGATTCAGAAAGGTTAAGTGGGAAAATTAAAAAAAGAAAAAAAGTAGACAGGTTTCTAAATTCCCACCTAAGGCCTTTACTCTTGCCTCAATCTCAGTGCCTCTTCATAGCTGACCATTAAATATGTTTTAAAGAGGGCAGAGTCCAATTGTATAGGAGATCTGCCTGTCTGAAACATGATTATTAGTGGTAATGGTTGGGTATTACCTGGCATGCATGTGTTAGGTTTACAGTAAAGAATGCCTACTTTTTATTACCTGTCCTCTTAGATATATTAGTGACTGTCACACCTGAATTATAACAAAGAAGCACTAGAGAAAATTCAATGTGGGCGGCAAAATTCTTTGAAGAATAACTAGTTATAATTGGGGAGTCTGAACACATTTCAGAGTTGCACGTTTAATATGCAGTATGGTTAATTGCACTGTAATTACAGTATTTTAGAATGCCATGCTAAGTGTTTAATCCTTTTCAGGTTTGCCCTCCAATCAATGGCCTGCCTTCATTTTCCAGATTGATGAAGTCTGCCTCAGAGAAGGGGGTAGGTAACAGGATTGTGCCAATGTGTCTAATCAGCTGGGAAAGTTGTAAAATTCCTATCTGGAATTTATATTTAATCATAGCTATGTTTGCTTCATGAATGAGTGTTGATTATCTAGTTTTAAGAATATGAAAACAATAAGAGCTTTTATTTATCCAGACAAGTTAAGCTAGCATCATTATTTGGGTCTGATTGAGTTGATGGGGATATTTACATTACCTCAGCACATAGATCCACTTAATCTTATTCATAATGTTAATTATATATTCCAAGAGTTACTGTCATGCACTTGTGTTTATGTTACTTTTGTTACTATTGTTACTATTAGGGTTTGTTTGTACATGGGGTGTTTGTATGGTTCCCCTCACTTCCACTGGACTATGCCCCGCCCCTTTTATAGTTGTAAAAAGCATTTCCACTCAGAGAAACCCGATCTTCAGGAGACTGTTCACATTGATATGATGACAGCTAATTCAAGGAAGGCAACTCAATTCTTTTTCAAGCGGGTTGGTGAAGACTATACCATTGAACTGACTTTTAGTCTTTTTTTTTTTTTAAACCCACATGTATTTGCATAATCTTTTGCAGTGTCTGGAGTTTCCTTCTCTGCAAACTGCAAGTCATTTTTCAAGATCTGCCTTGACATTCCATTCCTCAAGAAAGTATGTCCTAATTCTTACAGAGTGAATCATTGCCTCCTTTATCTCACTTACTGCCTCTGAATATTGATAGCATCACAAATCCATCATACTGTACAGGTTTTGTATGACTATTCAAAAGTAGAACATCCTTCTGAAATCTCTCCTAAGCTGAAATGGTATAAGGTAAAGAAGCAATTACCTTAGAATGCATCTTGCTAACATACAAACAAAATATATCAAAATAAAGCAGAGATGCTCACAGAGTTCAAAGCTATGGCAACTTGATGCTGAGTAGAGTTCCCAGGGAAGGAGCTTGGTGTGACACTCTTGCAGCT
This sequence comes from Oryx dammah, assembly GCF_014754425.2. Taxonomy (NCBI): domain Eukaryota; kingdom Metazoa; phylum Chordata; class Mammalia; order Artiodactyla; family Bovidae; genus Oryx; species Oryx dammah. Next base: position 36,223,972 of record NW_024070198.1, on the reverse strand, counting down.
CCATTAGACTTGCTGCAAAACAAACACTGAACACTATTTTTGCTTTACACCTCTTTTAGTAAAAGTGAAAACAGGTTCAGTTTCAGTTCAGTCCCTCAGTCGTGTCTGACTCTTTGTAACCCCATGAACTGCAGCACGCCAAGCTTCCCTGTCCATCACCAACTCCTGGAGTTTGCTCAAACTCATGTCCATCGAGTCGGTGATGCCATCCAATCATCTCATCCTCTGTTGTCCCCTTCTCCTGTTTTCAATCTTTCCCAGCATCAGGATCTTTTCCAATGAGTCAGTTCTTCGCATCAGGTGGCCAAAGTATTGGAGCTTCAGCTTCAGCATAAGTCCTTTCAACGAATATTCAGGACTGATTTCCTTTAGGATTGACTGGTTGGATCTCCTTGCAGTCCAAGGGACCCCCAAGAGTCTTCTCCAACAGCACAGTTCAAAAGCATCAATTCTGCAGCACTCAGTTTTCTTTATGGTCCAACCCTCACATCCATACATGACTACTGGAAAAACCATAGCCTTGACTAGACAGAACTTTGTTGGCAAAGTAATGTCTCTGCTTTTAATATGCTGTCTATGTTGGTCATAGCTTTTCTTCCAAGGAGCAAGCGTCTTTTAATTTCATGGCTGCAGTCACCATCTGCAGTGATTTTGGAGCGCCCCCAAAATAGTCTCTCACTCTTTCGATTGTTTCCCCAACTATTTGCCATGAAGTGATGGGACCAGAATCTTAGTTTTCTGAATCTTGAGATTTAAGCCAACTTTTACACTGTCCTATTTCACTTTCACCAAGAGGCTCTTTAGTTCTTCTTCACTGTCTCCTATAAGGGTGCTGTCATCAGCATATCTGAGGCTATTGATATTTCTCCCGGCAGTCTTGATTCCAGCTTGTGCTTCATCCATCCTGGCATTTCTCATGATGTACTCTGCATATAAGTTAAATAAGCAGGGTGACAATATACAGCCTCAACCTACTCCTTTCCTGATTTGGAACCAGTCTGTTGTTCCATGTCCAGTTCTAACTGTTGCTTCTTGATCTGCATACAGATTTCTCAAGAGGCAGGTCAGGTGGCCTGTTATTCTCATCTCTTTAAGAATTTATCACAGTTTGTTGTGATCCACACAGTCAGACTTTGGCATAGTCAATAAAGCAGATGTTTTTTTCTGGAACTCTCATACTTTTTCAATGATTCAACGTATTTTGGCAATTTGATCTCCGGTTCCTCTGCCTTTTGTAGATCTTCTGTAAAAGTGAAGTTGTTATACAGTGAACTTTCAAAAAATAGCAGATACTTGTATTGCAGCTATCTTTTGCTATGTTTGCTTTAATTAACAGATTGTTGTGTTTGAGAGTGAGGGTCATTTCATATTCATTTCTCTTATTACCCAAGTCTAACAGTGTCTGGTACACGACCCATGTTTAATAATTTCTCAGTGTTGAATGATGTAAATTACTCTTTTTAAAGTCTTCCCCTCCATGTTTGAAGACTATTTATTAGAGTAGTTTCAGGTACACAGCAAAATTGAATAGAAGGTACACGTTTCTCATGCACCTTCTGTCCCAATGCATGCATGCTGCTGCTGCTGCTGCTAAGTCGCTTCCATTATCAACATCTTACACCAAAATGAGATGTTTATTACAACTGATGAATTTACATTGACAGACTGTAATCAGCCAAGGTCCATAGTTTTTATTATGGCTTACTCTTGGTGTTGTACATTCTGAGTTTGGACAAATGTATCCATTGTTAAAGTATCATGCAGTATCATTCATTGCCTTAGGTTTTTAAAAAATTGAGATATAATTAACCATATATATTAGTTTTAGGTATACAACACAAGGATTCAATATTTGTATATATTGCAAAATGATCACCACAGTAAGTTTAGTTAATATCCATTACCATACATAGTCAGAAAGTTCTATTTTTAAGATAAATTTTTAAAGATACAATTTACATAGCATAAAATCACTCTTTTAAATTGTACAGTTTAAAAGTGTTTCTAATATATTAAAAACAGATGTCATAAAAATGCAGATGTCATTGCTATCTAACTTCAGAGCACTTTCATCACTACAAAAAGAAACCTCATAGCCATTCCTCATTCCCTCCTACCTCCAGCCCTTGGCAGCCGCTAATCTAATTTTGGTCTCCGATTTTCGATACTAGACATTTTATGTAAATAGAATCATATAATATGTGTCTTCTTAGCATAATGTTTTCAAGGTTGTCCATTTACAGCATGTATCAGTACTTCATTCCTGTACAAATAGTATTCTATTGTATGAAAAAAGTGAAAGCGTTAGTCTTTCAGTCATGTCCGACTCTTTGGGACCCCACAGACTGTAATTGGCCAGGCTCCTCTGTCCACGGAATTCTCCAGGCAAGAATACTGCAGTAAGTAGCCGTTCCCTTCTCCAGCTGACCTTCCCATTCTGTTGTATGGACATACCATATTTTGTTTCTCCATATACCAACTGATGGACATTTGGGGTGCTTTTACTTTTTGACTGTTATAAATAATGCTATTAACATTCACATACAAGTTTCTGTGTGAACATATGGTTTTAATTGTCTTGGGCATATACATAGGAGTGAAATTTCTGGGTCATAGGGTTACTCTTAAACTTTTTCAGGGGCTGCCAAATTGTTTTCAGAATGGCTGCAGCATTTTGCATTGCCACTGGCGATGTGTGAGGGTTCCAATTTCTCCACATATTCTCAAACACTTGTTATTGTCTCTCTTATTGATTATAGCCTTCTTAGTGAGTATGAAGTGGTATTTCATTGTGGTTTTGATTTGCATTTACCTAGTGACTAATGCGGAGAAGGCAATGGCACCCCATTCTAGTACTCTTGCCTGGAAAATCCCATGGGCAGAGGAGCCTAGTAGGCTGCAGTCCATGGGGTCGCTAAGAGTCAGACATGACTGAGCGACGTCACTTTGACTTTTCACTTTCATGCATTAGAGAAGGAAATAGCAACCCACTCCAGTGTTCTTGCCTGGAGAATCCCAGGGACGGGGCAGCCTGGTGGGCTGCCGTCTATGGGGTCACACAGAATCGGACACGACTAAAATGACTTAGCAGTGACTAAGAATTTTGCACATCTTTTCCTGTGTAAAATTGGCCATTTTTTCATTGTCATTTTTTTGTTGACATTTTTGATATGACATTCCAACATGTAGATTTTTTTTGCATTCTGTTTGGTATTTTCTCAGCTTCCTGTCCTGCAGTTTGGTGTTTGTCATTAACTTTTGAAAATTCTCGGTCATTATTACTTCAAATATTTCTTAGATTTTCTTTCTTTCTTTCTTCTGGCATTTCAGTTGGACTTCCCAGGTGGCGCTAGTTGTAAAGAATCTACCTGCCAATGCAGGAGACATAAGGGTTTGATCCTTGGGTCAGGAAGATCAATTATATGTATATTAAACCTTTGGTAATTGTCCCACATTTCTTGGATATTGTGTTGCTTTTTTTTCCTCTTTGCTTTCCAGTTTGGGAAGTTTCTTTCCTCCTTTGTGTCCAGTTTGTTCATGGGCCCATTAAAGGCATTCTTCATTTCTGTTAAAATATTTCTTTATCGCATTTCTTTTTGACTCTCTTAGAGTTTCTGTCTCTGTGCTTACATTGCCCATCTTGTTCCATCCCTTAGCATATTATTTGTAGCCATTTTAAATTCCTGGTCTGAAATTTCTAAAACTTTGCCATATCTGAGGCCAGTTCTGAAGACTACTATCTCTCTTTAAGCTGTTTTTGTTTTTGATCTTTTAGTATGCCTTGTAATTTGTTGTTTAAACCTGTTCATGATGTACTGGGTAAAAAGAACTGAGGTAAATAGGCCTTTACTGTGAACTTTTATGTTTATGTGGCTAGGCAGTAAGCTGTGTTTACTGTTTGCTCTATCTGTAGCTGTCAGAGGCTAAATTTTCCTCTAGTGACCTTGTTTTGTCTCTTCTGTGTTTTGGGGTTTCTGTAAAGACTTAAGATCTTAGACATGTAATTCTTTCCATTGAAATCCTCTATTATTACATAGGAATGCTACAGATGTGATGATAAAGTTTAAGGGGGAAGGGATGCATTCTATAGACCTATGATTGGACCTTGGTCTTTTAGTGAAACTGTGCCCCTGGGCTGTGACCTTAAAAATAATTTACCCCTTCCAGTAGATGAGAAGACTGGAGTTGGGTAATCCCTTATGCCACATGAAGGGACTGGGGTTGGGTATTTTTCTTCCCCTGTGTGGGAGAGTGGACCAGGCCTCAACTGGGTATTTTCATTCTCCAGGTTATTAAGCTTTAAGAAAATCTCAGTAAAATAGTTTCTGCTGAAGACAGGGCTTGTTAAGGATAACAGAATTCTCTGGGTGTATTTCAAAATGGCTACCATTGTGACTGGAAAAGATACTTGATATGGTTTAGTCTTCTTAATTTTGTTACAACATTTTGTGGCTAAAAACATAATATATCCTGGGGATACTTGGTCATGTTGTATAATCCCTGTAATGTTCTGTTGGATTAGCTGCTAGTATTTAGTTGTGGACTTTTTATCTGTATTTACAAGGGTTATTTGTCTAAAATTTTCTTGTGATGTCTTTATTTGGCTTTGATATGACAGTAATGTTGACTTCATAGAATGAATTAGGAAGTGTTCCCTTGTTTTCTATTTTTTGAATGAGTTTAGAGGAAATGGTAATTGTACTTTAAATAATTGGTAGAATTCACTAGTGAAGGCATCTATCCTGGACTTTTCTTCACTGGAATGTTTTTGATCACTGATTCAATCTCTTTACTTGTTAGGAGTCTATTGAGATTTTCTTTTCCTAAGACAGTCTATATGATTTGTATGTTTCTAGAAATCTGTTCATTTCATCTAGGTTTTCTAATTTGTTGGTGTATAATTATTCATATTATTTTCTTATAATTCTTTTTATTTTCACATTGTTGGTAATGTCTCCACTTTCATTTCTGATTTTAGTTATTTTTATCATCTCTTGTTATTAAGGTTAGCCAAAGATTTGTCAATTTTGTTGATATTTTCAAAGAAATAACTTTGGATTTCATTGATTCTATTGTGTTTCCATTTGTGTTACTGTATTTATCTCCATTCTTATCTTCATTACTTCTTTCCTTTTGCTAACTTTGGATTTATTTTACTCTTCTTTTTCTTTTCTCTCAACGTGTAAAGTTAGCCATTTACAGCTATAGATTTCCCTGGGAGCACTCACCAGCCTTCACTGCACCCCATACATTTTTGTATATTTTTGTTTTTTATCCTGTGTTTTAATTTCCCTTGTAATTTCTTCTTTGAACCTTTAGTTATTGAAGAGGGTGTTATTTAATATCTATATGTGTGGATTTTCCAGAATTTTCTTCTATTGCTGATTTTCTAATATCATTCCATTATGGTTGAAGAAAATACTTTGTACCATTATATGATTTTAATTTTTTAAAATTTATTGACACTAAATTCTTGGCCAGACATAATATCTACCATGGAGAATGTTCCCATGTGCACTTGAGAAGAATGTGAATTGTGCTTCTGCTGTTTGGAGTGTTCTATATACGTCTGTTATATCTATTTGGTTTATAGTGTTGTTTAAGTCCTCTCCGTCCTTACTGATCTTCTACCTAAATTTTGTATCCATTATTGAAAGTGGGATATTGTAATCTCTATTATTGTTAAACTATTTCTCCCTTCAGTTCTGTCGTGTTTGCTTTGCATGTTTTGGGAGTTGTTTGTTAGCCGTATATGTGCTTATAATTGTTATATGTACTTGATGAATTAACACTTTTGTGAATATATGCTGTCCTCCTTTGTCTCTTGTAATAGATTTTTGACTGAAAAGTCTCTATCTCTGATATTGGTGTACCACCCCATTTCTCTTTTGGTTACTATTTGTATGGGATATTTTTTCATTGTTTTATTTTCAATGTATTTGTTGAGTGTTGAATTTTATTGTAATCCTTTAATGATTACAACATTAAATAATAAGTCTGCCATCACTTTTATTGTTCTCCTGTATGTAATATGTATTTTTCTTTGACTGCTTTTAAGACCTGATTGTTACATTAAGTTTTTAACAATTTGACTATGAAATGTCTAGGAGTGGTCCTTGTATTTCTGTGGCATTATTTATAGAGGCAAATACTAGTAGCAAGTCGAATGTCTAAGAATTTGAGAATAGCTAAAGCTGAAACTCCAGTACATTGGCCACCTCATGCGAAGAGTTGACTCACTGGAAAAGACTTTGATGCTGGGAGGGATTGGGGGCAGGAGGAGAAGGGGACGACCGAGGATGAGATGGCTGGATGGCATCACTGACTCGATGGAAGCAAGTCTAAGTGAACTCCGGGAGCTGGTGATAGACAGGGAGGCCTGGCGTGCTGCGATTCATCAGGTCTCAAAGAGTCGGACATGACTGAGCGACTGAACTGAACTGAACTGAAGTATTCATTGATATAATGGAGTGATACTGAGTAAGTATGTAGACTTTACTGATGCAAGATAATATATATATGACATAATGTTTAGTAAAAAGTAGAATTATATATATAAATATTTGAAAAATGAAAACTACTTATACAAAAAGATTATAAATTTAATAGAGTTATTTAAGTGGTCTATTAAGGTAAAAGTTTTCTTCCTCTGAAAACGTGTTTTTAATAATAACTTTTCTGAGATAAAATTCACATACCACAAAATTTCCCATGCAAAGTATATACTGAAAGTGTATGATATGTTCACAGAGTTGTTCAACCATCACCACAATCAACTTTAGAAAAATTTTACGACCCCAAAGAAAAATCCCATACGTACTAGCAGCCAGTTACCATTTTCCCAACCATCTACAGTCCTAGACAACCACTGATTAACTTTCTCTGCAGATTTGCCTATTTTGGACATTCTAGATCAATGGAATCATATAATGTCTGGTGTTTTCTGACTGGCTTTTTCACTTAATGTTTTCAAAGTTTATCCATGCTGTGGCATGTATCCATACTTTTATTTCTTTTTATTGTTAAATAGTGTTCCAATGTTATTATTTTTATATCATAATTAATAATATAGTAAAGGCTTTTAAGGTAGATTACCTAATATGGAATTAGTGAAGAGGAAATGAACCTTCATTTCCTATTGTATTTAAGTCTTATTTGTCTGTATACCTCAAAAGATTACATAAATAATGTGATTTTACATTAATTTCCTGGCAACACAAACATTAATAGAAAATCTACTGATCACTGCTCTCTCCCACTCCACTCCTCACCCCTTGAGCCTGTTCCTCTACTTTCTACCCCTAGTTGTTATTGTTTAGTTGTTAAGTTGTGTCCAATTCTTTTTGACCCCATGGACTGTAGCCTGCCTGGCTCCTTTATCCATGGGATTTCTCAGGCAAGAATGCGGAGTGGGTTGCCATGTCCTCCTTCAAGGGATCTTCCCGACCCAGGGATCAACCCATGTCTCCCGTGTCTCTTGCAGTGGCAGGCGGGTTCTTTACACTGAAACACCAGGGAAGCCCTCTAACCCTAGAGGCAGCCATCATCCCGAGTTTGGTACATATCCTTTCAATTCATTTTTGAAAAGTCTCTCCTTCCCCTCTCTCTCTTGGTATATATTAAAAATATATTTTTAAAGGTTTTTAATTACATTTTTTATGGAGGTTAATGAATCCATTGTGATGCTTGCAACATAAATCCCTATATGCATTATTAAATAGAACAAAAACTAATTATCACTTTTATCCTTTCCATCAATATTCATATCATATAAATAAACCATAGTGTAATGGGAGAGCTGAATCCCTATAATTGACTCTAATAGCCATCCTAATAATTCATTCCCTGCCCTCAGGATAACACCATATTGTATTTCAGGAGGCTATTTTAATTTCAAGGAAGGTAAACAAGATTAATTTCAAGGGGGTGCAGAGTGGAACCAAAGCACTCAATTTGATTATAGATTTGATAATTAATTAACTCATTTTTAAAGTCCAAAAGTGATACCTAAATTACTGTATAATTGGAGTAGAAAAATCAGCCATTTAAAAAATGGAGGTTTGTGAACTAATCCAAATATTTAACGGGCACTCTGCTGGTATTTGGTTTAATGTAAGAAAATAATTGATTATTTAGATTTGGAGGAGGCCTCTGGCATTATCCAGCAGAGTGACTGATCAGTTATTAATACAATAGGTTTCCTGGCTGCAGTATGAAAGCTAGATGGCCATGATTTGTTACTCAAGTCTTTTATTTTTTCTGGAAAGAAATGATTTCTCATGATGCAAAATAACTGGTGGCAGCACACATTTCATTCATGTTTCACGTACTTGAGTCTGAAGCAATTCAGGGTCTTCTTTAAACTCCGAGGATTTTACTGGGCCTTCTTTAAACTCTGAGAATTAAGATACCATCTCAGGTAATCTTAAGGCAAAGGCCATTTGGTTATTATTATTTCTTAAACTGTCATGAAAAACTAGGGAAAGGACTGAACAACAAGACCTCATGCCAAAATTTATTTTTAAATTTTCAAAATTTTAATTCATTCTATTTAAAAACAGTGTGCTGCCTTTTTTAGATCATTCTAACACTAAATCACTCATGCTAAAATGTTACATTGCCTTTTTAGAAAAAGAGGAAGTAGTGCTACCATCTTTTTCCAGTTTGTTTTGAATTAGAACTTGGGAGGAGTATCAGACAGATACTAGTTACAGTATTTACCTGTATTCTAGCACTCCTCCACCATCCATCATGGAGATCCATTCTGTAAACAGAGTTGGGTATTTACATAAAATAGCAAATGAGGAATGAGCAGAAGCACTGTGCAGGTGTAGAACCCACATGAAGAGCCTTGAGATAGTGAGAAAACTCTAGATGTGTAGTGAGCCTAACTGAGTTTGGATTTACTTTGTATACTTAATGATTAGTGTAAAAGTGCCTGTGCCCATTTTAGCATCCACAATGCTTTGTTCACAGAGCTGTAAACTTTCTTTTTTTTTTAAAGAACACCTAGTGTATGTCAAATTATGCTGTGGCGTTTTGTGTATCTTCCTCTCCTTGTTGAACACTTAACAACTCTTCCGGGAGAGTGGATATTCGTATTATTTCCTATTTTTTTTTTTTTCAGATGAAGTTCAAAGAGATCAGGAAACTTGACTAAGAACTGGCTGCTGCGGGTAGGGGAGAGCCATTTTGAAATCTGGCAGGCCTACCGCCCCTCTTTTGGTCAGGCTCGAACCCAGAGCTGGGTTCAAACAGAGAAGGTAGTCAAACGTCACCAGCCTCTGATGTCAGGCAGCTGTGTGACCTTAGGCATTCAGACTGCAGTGGCCTCCACCCTGAAGAGATCTTTCCACTACAGACCACATGATTTGCAGGGCCTGGCGATCTGTGGGCTGCAGGGCTCAGTTTTGACCATTTCTAAAACCGAGTGCAGCTGGAGGAAGCCAGCCCAGGAGCCAGGAGCAGTTAACTAATTTACCACGCCCTCCCTGGCAAACTGTGTACCTTACCCGTCTGGTCTGTTTCAATATCTGTACGCTTTGCAAAATGCCAAACGTACAACACAGAGCTTGCCCCCAGGGGAAGCGGGGGGAAACCTAGGTTTGTCCACACGGAGCCCCCACCCCCAGGGTCCACTATGCAAGAACTGGGGAAGAATCTGGGTGTTTATTAGCTCATTACGTCTCGCTCTGCCTTATCAGCAGTTGGTGGGGAGAGGCCTTTGGCAGCGTTCAAAGTGGGCTTCTCATAGACGCTGCAGACCCAGGGCAGGCTTCCTCCAGAACACGCGCCTGGCCGGGGGTGGGGGTGAGGGTCCAAAAGGAGGGCGGAGGCGGAGAAGAGGGGTGCAGGCGGAGACGGGGGGGTGCAGGCACCAGCCAGCGCCACCTCAACGCAGGGCCCGCGCACGCCCTCCCGCCCGCGCATCCTGCGGCGCCGGCCTGGGCGGCGGAGGAAGCCGAGCGCGTCGGCGGCCGCCGCGGGCTAGCACGGTAGACGGTCTCGTGGTCACCGAGGGTGCCTCCGGCGTCCCCACCCTTGCCCGCTGCCCGCGGGGCTGCCGGCCTGTCTCCGCCCCCCTCCCCGCCTCTCCGCCCGCCGGCAGGTAAAGCCGCTGAGGCCGCAGAGTAGGTGCGCTGGGATGATCTCACCCGCGCGCCCCGCGCCTGCAGGAGGAGGAGGAGGAGGAGGAGGAGCGGGAGCAAATCCAACTTCCGGGTAGCGAAGCCGCCCGCCAGCGGCATCTTGCTATTTTCTTCCCCCCCACCCCCCACACCCCTGCTGCACCCCCTCTCTTCTCCCTCCTTTCCTTTTATTCCCGGCCCCACCTGCCAAAATGAACAGCTCGGAAGAAGAGAAGCAGCTGCAGCTCATCTCCAGCCTGAAGGAGCAAGGTAGGCGGGCGCGTAGCCGCCAGGTGCGGGCGGCCGCGGCCCGTGGGCGGGGACGGCTCCGGGGCGCCGGGTGCGGAGCGGGTGGAAGCTGGGCGGGAGGGGTCGCGGCCGCCACCGTCACCCCCAGGAGCTCCGCCGCCCCGGGGAGAGGCGTCCGCCGCGCCCCGCGCGCTTGGGCGAGCCCCGGGACAGAGGGTTACTGTGTCTGTGCCCTGGAGGGGCGCGCCGGGCCGTGCGGGAAGCGCTTCCCCCTTGGTGGCTTTAGCTGGAGATGGGGGTTTAGGGAAAGGGACGGGGCTTCGGCGCGGACACGGCCCCACAGTCCCCCCCGTGCCGCGCGGGAGAGGCGAGTGGGGCTGGTTGTCGTGGAGAGGGCGCAGTGTGGGCAGCTCCGCTGGCCTGGCTCCCTGGCCGCGGCCCCACCCTTGCACATTGGCACTGGGAGGCCTGCCGCGCGTTTGACAGCCTTTCTCCGGCTTTTCATTCTGGTTTGGCCTAGTTCCTCTTTCCTTCCCTAGCTGGGATTTGCAGGCCACGGTGTGCTGTATCGCTTCCCATTTCTAGCAGTGGCTTCGCCAGTGAGGCGGCACCCTGATGGTGTAGGGCTTCTTGATTTAGGACTTGGCTCTGGTTCGCAGAAAAGCCAGGCCTTGTAACCTGCATTTCTACACTGCCGGGTAACTAGATGCAGAACTGTTTTAATATCCTAAGAAGTAACAGTTTTAGTCAGTCGTTTTCATCGCTTCACCACACGTCTGAACAAAGCCAAATTAAGATCGCATGTGAACCGAACACCTTTTCAACTTAAAATGATTATGTCCCTGACCAAAGGTGCCCTGAGAATACAGGTCAAGAAAGAGGGAAACCATACAGATTTAGGAAGTAAAAATGTGTGGGAACATACTTTTTTTTCTGAGTAACTTGCTGACACGACCAGGTCGTGGAAGGGGCCCGGCTCTGTGGTGAATCCTGGTGTTTAGTCCCAGCTTTTTCACTTCTCTTGACTCAACTCACCAACTCTGTGAACTTGGGAGAGTCACTTCTCTTTTATGGATCTTATGGTTAATCAAGGCTTACTTGACTACAGGCAAAAGCTAAACCAGATGATGTCATGAGATCTGTCCAGTACTAAGACCTGTTGCTCCCTGAGATCACAAACAAGCTGTTCATAGGGTATATGGATCCCTCTGCGGTCCACATTCCTGAAAACAAATCTCATCATGACTGTTTAGTAACTGGGTGACCTTGGGGAAATTATTTCAGTTCAGTTCAGTTGCTCAGTCATGTCCGACTCTTTGCGACCCCATGGACTGCAGCACACCAGGCTTCCCTGTCCATTGCCAACTCCCTGAGCTTGCTCAAACTCATGTCCATCGAGTCGGTGATGCCATCCAACCATCTTATCTTCTGTCGTCCCCTTCTCCTGCCTTCAATCTTTCCCAGCATCAGGATCGTTTCCAATGAGTCAGTTCTTCATATCAGTTGGCCAAAGTATTGGAGCTTCAGCATCAGTCTTTTCAATGAATATTCAAGACTGATTTCCTTTAGGATGGACTGGTTTGATGTCCTTTCAGTCGAAGGGACTCTCAAGAGTCTTCTCCAACACCACAGTTCAAAAGCATCAATTCTTCCAGTGCTCAGCTTTCTTTATAGTCCAACTCTCACATCCATACATGACTACTGAAAAAGCCACAGCTTTGACTAGACGGACCTTTGTTGGCAAGGAAATGTCTCTGCTTTTTAATATGCTGTCTAGGTTGGTCATAACTTTTCTTCCAAGGAGCAAGTGTCTTTTAATTTCACGGTGGCAGTCATCATGTGCAGTGATTTTGGAGCCCAAGAAAATAAAGTCTGTCACTGTTTCCATTGGGGAAGTTATTTAACCTCTCCAAAATGGGCACAACACATTTCTCTGTTATCCAGCATCTGGAAAGTGCTGGATACATGTTAATGGTTTTGCCTTCCTAGTACCTTCAGCTCCCATCCTTGGTTAGTCTAGTGGGTGAGCACAATGCCTTTGTCTGGAATTTCTCAAGTGTTTTAGTGAGGGGCTGGATTTTATTAGTATGTTATTGCTAATAATACCACCCCCACCAACATAAGGGGTTCTTTGTAGCTCAGTGGTAAAGAATCCACCTGCAGCATAGGAGATGCAGGAGACATGGGTTCGATTCCTGGGTCGAGAAGATCCCCCAGAGGAGGAAATTGCAACCCCTTCCAGTATTCTTGCCTGGGAAATCCCATGGACGGAGGAGCCTGGCATGCTACAGTCCATAGAGTCGTAAAGAGTCGGACATGATTGAGCAACTGAACATGCACGTGCACTGCCAACATGCTTGTCTCAATTCATATTCTAAACTGTTGAAACTTTTATTATTGATGATATCTGTCAATGGATATCAGATCTTTTGTTGTATGGTCAGTTTTCAAATAATGTTAAAATTTAAAATTTCACTTTTTATTCTATATATAATTTCAAGGGTAATTTACCAATACACATAATCCACAAGTTATTTATATTTGATTTTGGAAGACATCTCTATCTCTGTGTTGGATGTGAGAGCTGAGGAAAAGGGATGATCCTTTAGTTTCTGGTTCTTTTTCTAATTATATTGGGAAATCTGTGCATTGTATTTTTAGAGGATATATTTCTTCAATTAGAGCATGTCAAAGAGGGTAGAACAGCTGGACTTTGAAATTTGTGTTTCTTAAAGAGTACACTTTTTTAAAAAAAGGATATTGAGTCTGGTTACACAGGTATTGGGATTTCTTTTTCAGCCCACAGTGTAATTTTTATACATTTCAAAATGGGAGCATTTATTTGTCAATGGACAAAGAGCTGGGTGTGAACTGAGTGACTAACATCACCCCACCATAGACTTCGATAGCAATTGACTTGTTTCAAGAGTGTTTTGTTGCTCTTGAACCTACAGAACTAACTTGGAAGCTAGGGATTTGAGGTGTAAAAACAGACACCTAGGTGTTTGGACTCTTACCAATATTGTGATCAGTTTTGTAAGCTGATGTGTGTGATTAATTTTTGAAAGTAAACAGTACTTTTTACTGCCTGTTAACACTGTGAATAATTCCACTACCTCTCGTTAATGTGAACAAGAACCATTATTGATTAAAAGCTTTTTTTTCTAATGCTGAGTAAACATATTCATTTACTCCTTTGACAAATAGCATGTACCTATCACATGTGAGGCCCATGTGCTAGGCACTGGGAGAGAAGACAGTGAACCAGACAGACAAGTTTAATTTCTCGTAGACAGTCATTAATCAAATAATCATACAGATCAGTTTGTACAATTAGAAGTTTGTTGTTCTAGGATAGATTTTTAGGCCTGTTTTGTTGGCTTAGAGGGCATATACACATAAAGTTTTCCTAGACATTGCAGAAATGCCCCCTTGCCCACCTCAAATGGCTGTACCAGTTCACATTGCCCTCAGCAGTGTCCGTTTTCCAACGCATTGGTCAACACTGACCAATGTAGTCTTTGTTGACATCTTGACAGTTTGCTTAATTTTTGCCTATCTGAGGAGCAAAAATGGTAAACCTTTAAAAAACATGTTTGACCTGGCTATTAGTGAGGTTTGAAATCTTTTTTACATGTTTATTGACTATTTAGGTTTCATCATATCTTTCCTGCCCTAGTGCTTTAAGTATAAAATTTGCGCCCATTCTTCAGGAGGGTGTTCAGAAAGAAAGTTCCCATCCACTGTGAATGGCAGAGCTGACAGCAGCCTTCCCTAATGTGAAGCCTTTAGTGGTGTGGTGAATAAGGTTGCTTTTGACAAAAGTTGTGAAATGTAATGATGGAGTCTGTCATAATATGAACAATCTCTAATTTATACTTCCATTCCCTAAGCTCTGTGTCTTATAAAAATCACACCCACTTCTGAATTACTTCAAAACATTGTATGTTCTCTTCTAGTGAATGGTATAATTAGCTATATTATGTCTTTCTAGAAAGTTATATTATGTCCCTTTAAAAAAAATTAGCCAGTGTGCGATTGCTTATGTTCAAGCAGATGTTGAGGTAATGAGGTAATGCTCCTTTTGTCTTTTGGGGGGCTTTTTTTTTTGGACTGATTGACATCTTTAATGCACTGAGAAATGGCAACTTGGGATACTATTTCCAATGCATATTTCCTAGCTTACTAAAGTGGACATTTTTCTTACAAAACATGTTACAATTTGCTCCCCTTCCAGAATTCTGCTGGGAAATGATAGACTTAGCTCAGCATTTGTTTAAGGTACATGATTTTCTTTGTATTTTATTCAGCCCACATACACTGAATATTCATAGCCAGGCACTGTGCTAGGCATCAGAGATGCAAAAAATCTTGTCCCTGCTCGTGGAGTTCCTAGTCTAGAGTTGGTGGCCTCATTTGGGTCAAGTATTTAAAATCCTCTGGCCAAGGAAGAGCGGGGCATCTTGACTGGCAGCCTCCACAAAGACCAAAGGTTTGGAATAGTCCAAAATAGAATGACGTGCCACTACCAGAAGAGGGGCGTGCAGGCTGGGCAGACGCAAACTGCAGATGTCCAGTAAGCTGTCACCGTCATAATGCCATGTCATTTGGATCTTGTGGAGGAATTTTGTAGAGAATGATTTCCACTTAGTAAAACTGGTGTTCTAACATAAGACCACCACCAGCAAATAAATACAAGTTATGGGCTAGTCTTGGACTAACACTTTTAAATGGCCAGATAATTGGTTTTAAGGCAGGATAACCTTTCACCTTGAGAGTTGGTAGCATTTTCTCCAAAATTATTGAACCAGCGCTCAAAAGTTCAGATGAAAATTTAGTCAAGCTTATTCTTAAGGCTGAGATAGTAATTAAAAGGGGCTTCTTCCAGTGTTTCTTTGGCTTCTAGGCTAGAAAGTAGCTAGAGCATTATTTTGACAAAAGGGACTAAAGCTGTTGTCCACCACGATTACCATATTAGTGTGCAAAACCGAAGCATTGTCAATCTTGGATCCATACAAAGTCGGTCCCTAGAAAGCTGTTTGGGACTAACTGGTTGCTTTGGTGTGAAGTGCAAACTTGACTTTATACCACTATGTTCTAAGTGTGGCCACGGGGCCAACTGTGTCTGAAGGAGCCAGGGAATATATGTACTTACTCAGTTGTTTATGAAAAGGCTGATAAATTTATTTTTCTTCATCTGGCTACATTTTTATAAGATTTATATTTAAACTTTTTGCTTTTACAACAAAGTGTAGATTGAGGACAGTCTGCAAAATATAAATGAACATCTCAGTGAATTACTTTTAAAAAGCAAATATGTTTCTAACAACACTTAAATCAGAACATTTCCAGAAGCCCCTCATAACCCCTCAACACCATCAGCTTCCTCTAACCGAAGATATTCAATACCACCAAAGATAAGTTTTGCAAGTTTCTGAAATTTACAGAAGTGGAATCATACAGTATGTATTACTTGCTTCTGTCTTCTTTTACTCATTATGTGTATGATATTTATTAATACTGTTGCATATTGTAGTTCATTTGTTTGCATTGTGCTCAGTTGCTCAGTCGTGTCCGACTTTTTGTGACCCCATGGACTGTAGCCCGCCAGGCCCCTCTGTCCATGAGATTTCCCAGGCAAGAATACTGGAGTGGGTTGCCATTTCTTCCTCCAGCGGATTTTCTCCATCCAGGGATTGAACCCCGTTGCCTATGTCTTATGCATTGACAGGCAGATTCTTTACTGTTTGAGCCACCTGGGAAGCCTGTGAACAGGCTCCACAAAATGGAAAAGGCAAGGAGATGGATTTTCCCCTTGAGCTTCTAGAAGGAACATAGCTCTGCTGACACGTGGATTTTAGTTCAGTGAAACCTATTTTGCACTTCTGTTCTCCAGAACCCTAAGATAGATTGCTCATCCACTGTATGAATAAGCCAAAAAAAATTTTTTTAAGCTAATATACTAGATAGAGATCAAGGGTCAACAGACTTTTTCTGTAAATGACAGAGATAAATATTTTAGGCCTTGTGGGCCATATGATTTTTTGTAAACCAGAGTATTTATTGAAAAGGCATTTTCCTAAAGTTTTTGAGCCACTGCTGAAGAGACCTCAGTTGGGTTACTTGTCTAGAGATGGACATTTAGCATGGCCCGAAGAACTAGATGGTCTAGTTAGAATTTCACTGTTCAGTGCAGTTCAGTTGTTCAGTCATGTCCAACTCTTTGAGACCCTGTGGACTGCAGCACACCAGGCTTCCCTATCACTAACTCCTGGAGATTGTGCAAACTCATTTCCATTGAGTCAGTGATGCCATCCAACCATCTCATCCTCTGTTGTCCCCTTCTCCTGCCTTCAGTCTTTCCCAGCATCAGAGTCTTTTCCAATGAGTTAGTTCTTTGCATCAGGTGGCAAAAGTATTGGAGTTTTAGCTTTATCATCAGTCCTTTCAATGAATATTCCGGACTGATCTCCTTCAGAATGGACTGGTTTGATCTCCTTGCAGTCCAAGGGACTCTCAGGAGTCTTCTCCAACACCACAGATCAAAAGCGTCATTTCTTCACCACTCAGTTTTCTTTATAGTCCAACTCACATCCATACATGACCACTGGAAAAACCATAGCTTTGACTAGATGGACCTTTGTTGGCAAAGTAATGTCTTTGCTTTTTAAAATGCTGTCTAGGTTGATCATAGCTTTTCTTCCAAGGAACAAGCGTCTTTTGATTTCATGACTGCAGTCACCATCTGTGGTGATTTGGAGCCCAAGAAAATAAAGTCTGTCACTGTTTCCATTGTTTCCCCATCTATTTGCCATGAAGTGATGGGGCCAGATTCCATGATCTTCATTTTTCAAATGTTGAATTTTAAGCCAGCTTTTTCACTCTTTTCTTTCACTTTCATCAAGAGGCTCTTTAGTTCCTCTTTCCTGTCTGCCATTTCGGGCGTGTCATCTGCATATTTGAGGTTATTGATATTTCTCCCAGCAATCTTGATTCCACCTTGTGCTTCATCCAGTCCGGCATTTCACATGGTGTACTCTGCATATAAGTTAAATAAGCAGGGTGACAGTATTCAGCCTTGACGTACTCCTTTCCCAATTTGGAACCAGGCCATTGTTCCATGTCTGCTCCTGACTGTTGCTTTTTGACCTGCATTCAGATTTCTCAGGAAACAGGTAAGGTGGTCTGGTATTCCCACCTTAACTCTGCAATTAGGTAGATCAGTCTTAACTTTTGTTGTTGTTGTTAGATGTAAGAGTAAACATATGCTTATAGAAGAAAAAAAGCATATGGACTAAAAAGTACAATTAGCTACTCCTTCCAACTCATTGTTTCCCAGTCTTTATTATATTCTCCAAAGGAGTCTTTTTTTGGTGGCGGGGGTGGTTTCCAGGTGGCATAGGGGTAAAGAATCTGCCTTCTTGTGCAGGAGATGGAAGAGACACAGGTTCGATCCCTGGTTCAGGAAGATCCCCTGAAGGAGGAAATGGCAGTCCACTCCAATATTCTTGCCTAGGAAATCCCATGGACAGAGGAGCCTGGCAGGCTGCAGTCCACCAGGGCTCACAGAGTTGAACATGACCACGCATGCACTCAGGATCGTATATATGTACCTCTAATAAGAGTTGATGAAAATGGCACTTCACCTGTAATCCTCTCCTAAAAACTTGTAGTCCAGGTCTAATGAGGACAACATCCCATGTGAAGGAACATTCTACAAAGTATCTGATCAGTGCTCCTCAAAACTGTCAAAATTATCGAAAACAAGGAAAGCCTGGGAAGTTCGTCACAGCCTAGATACTCAATGGATATGAGTTTGAGCAAACTCTGGGAGAGGTCAAGGAAGTCTGGTGTGCTGCAGTCCATGGGATTGCAAAGAGCTGGACATGACTGAGCAACTGAACAACAGCAAGATGTGTCTAAGGAGACATGACAACTAAATATAGTGTGGCATCTGAATGCTCCTGGCACAAAAGTAGAACACTGCTGCTGAGTCGCTTCAGTCATGTCCGACTCTGTACGACCCCATAGACGGCAGCCCACCAGGCTCCCCTGTCCCTGGGATTCTCCAGGCAAGAACACTGGAGTGGGTTGCCATTTCCTTCTCCAATGCATGAAAGTGAAAAGTGAAAGTGAAGTCGCTCAGTCATGTCCGACCCTTCACGAGACCCCATGGACTGTAGCCCACCAGGCTCCTCTGTCCATGGGATTTTCCAGGCAAGGGTACTGGAGTGGGGTGCCATCGCCTTCTCCGAGAACACTAGATAACAACTAAGGAAATAAGGTATGGACTTTAGTTCATAATAGTGTGTCAGTATTCATCCATTGATTGAAAGAAAAGTAACACGATAATGTAAGATGTTAATAATAGGAGAAACTGAGTGTACGGTATATGGGAGCTCTACTATGTGGGCAGTTTTATTATGGATCTAAAGTTTATAAAATCAAAATTTATTAAAAACAGTAATGCTCACATCCTTGTACACATATAGCTGTAAGTGCAGCTGTAGGAAGAATTCTCAGGAGTGGAACTGTTAAATCACAAAAGTCTGTGTATTTTAAACTTTGTTGTGCTATAGATTTTATTCAGAGCTGTTAAGACAGTCAAGCTTTGCTTTAAAATGTGGAAGGAACACTGCTTTCGGTCTTCTCTGCTTCCCATGCTGGCTAAGCATTTTATTTCATTTTTAAAATTGAAATATCTAAGTATTGTAAACATTAAAACATGAGTTTTGAAATTTTTGTATGATACAGTGGACAGTAATATATTAGGATCCTTTTAGTTACTTGATTCTATCTCAGATCCTGTATGGTGTAATTCAGGGTATGATTCTGAGACTGATACACACACATACATACACATACACATATATGTATATGTATTTGTTGTGTGTTTTTTTTTTAAATAAGACTTTGGGGAGCAGTTTTAGATTGTAGAAAAATGGAACAGAAAGTACAGAGAATTCCTGCATAATCCCTCATCTCCTCTCACTTTTTTCTATCATTATCATTTTATATTAGTGTAGTACAGATTATTGTACTACAGAACTGTACTACAGTTCTTAGAATTGGTGAGCCAGTATTGCTACATTAACTAAAGTCCGTATTTTGCATCAGGGTTTATTTTTTATGTTGTACATTCTGTGGGTTTAGACAAATGTATGACATGTACCCATCATAACATGTATCAAACAGAATAATTTCACTGCTCCAAAAACTTCCTCTGTTCTACCTGTTCATTCCTCTTACGTTACCCTGGAACTCCTGGCAGCCACCCATCTTTTTACTGGCTCCGTCAGATTTGCTTTTTCCGTACTGTTGTATATTTGAAATTGTACAGAATGTTGCATTTTCCGATTGGCTTCTTCCACTGAGCAATATGCATGTGGGCTTCCTATGTGTCTTTTGTGCTTGAGAGCTCATTTATTTCTCTTTATCACTGAATAATACCCCATTGTATGGGTGTACCATTGTCAGTTTCTCCATTCACTTGTTGATGAGCATGATGTTTGCTTCCGAGTTCTGGCAGTTATGAATAAAGCGGCTGTAAACATTCACGCGGTGGTGAGGTAGGGGGAAGGGAAGGGTCCTAGTAGAGGGTCTCCGTGTTTCAGCGAGCTACGCCCTAGGCTGTGACTTTCATAAGTGCTTCTAGTTTTAGCTTTCCCTGTCAGTAAGACAAGACTACAAAGGGTTGGAAGTGGTTATTACAGTCTCTTCAATCTGTTAGGCTCTGATAAAAGAATTTCCCTTGAGGGAAGGCCATGTTAAGAAGAACAGAAGGCTCTGGGCGTATTTCATCATGGATCCTTTTCCTGTCCCCTGCCAAAACCAGTAGGGAAGTTTTCTCAGTATTCACTGTGAGGTCCTGAGCATTCCTGGAGGTAGAACTCATAAAACTGTCAGGGCTTCCTAACCCTGCCCCTCACCTGGAGTTTTTAACTTCCAAACTCGTTGCAGCTGAACCTCTAGCAATTTGTCAGTTACAGTTTTAATTTTTCTTCCCCTGGTTTGGCACAGGAGGGGATTTTGTACCTTGGCTTCTTCTCCACTAGGTTGTGATCCTGTGTATCTCTGATTTTTAGAGTAGCAGTTTGCCCAGTGTCTTCGATTCTCTCATGGATCTAAGAAGAGTTGTTGATTTTGTTTGTTCAGCTTTTTTTGTTGTTATTGTGAGAACCACAGTGTCAGCTTACAAGCTCCTTAAATGCCAGACCAGAAACCAGGCTAATAAATGTATTTTAAAGTTACCTAGTTTCCTTCCTTTCTGTTGGTTAACTTGAAGTCCTTAATATAGTTTATTGAGATTACTTCTTAAGCATCATTAAATCATTAGCTCTGTACTGTGTGTTCTATCAGGTAAAGATTGAATTTCAGGTTTGCCATAACTTCTTTTCAGATATGAAATGTCTCACCTTTGTGTTTGATTAGGTTTTCCAGCAGTGTTTTCCCTGGCTCTTCTAATGCTTTCATTAACAACTGAGGTATAAATGACTTCTCTTTCTATTCTGCCTTTAAGAGCAGGACCTATTGGGATGTGTAGAGAAGGGAATAATGTCCTAATTGAACATTAGCTCTTATGACTTATGTTCTTATACCCCATTAGTAAGAGATGTTTCAAGGCTCCATGGGTTTCAGAGACGCAGACTCAACAGATGAGAATGTATATTAGATGATCTCATGAGGCAGTGTTTTTTTTTTCTTTTGGTTATGTTTGATGGCTTTTTAAAGCTTCATTTTTCTAAAGTATCTTGTTGTAACATATGATATAAGAGGCCCTTTTAGTTTGGGGAGGAAAGTATGTGCTCTTGCATAAGTTGTTCATGTAAAGACCTAGGTCCGATCTTCCTTCTTCCTGAATTTAGCACACATTTATCAAGTGCCTGATAGCAGTGCAGGAGACCCTGGTTCGATTCCTGGGTTGGGAAGCCACTGGAGAAGGGATAGGCTATCCACTCCAGGATTCTTGGGCTTTCCTTGTGGCTCAGCTGGTAAAGAATCTGCCTGCAATGCAGGAGACCTAGGTTTGATCCCTGGGTTGGGAAGATCCCCTGGAGAAGGGAAAGGCTACCCACTCCAGTATTCTGGCCTGGAGAATTCTATGGACTGTATAGTCCATAGGGTCACAGAGTCGGACACAACTGAGTGACTTTCACTCACTCACTTATCGAGTGCCTACTATATGTCAGGCATTGTGCCAGAAGAGGGCACAATGGATGGATAAAGACACAGTCTTCACCCCAGAGGATTATTTCTTGTCTAGTGCTTGGGCTTCCCTGGTGGCTCAGATGGTAAAGAATCCACCTGCAACGGGGGAGACCTGGCTTCGATCCGTGGGTTGGGAAGATCCCCTGGAGAAGGAAATGGCAATCCACTCCAGTATTCTTGCCTGGAGAATCCCCATGGACAGAGGAGCCTGGCGGGCACAGTCCCTGGGGTCACAGAGTCAGACACGACTGAGCGACTAAGCACACAGCACAGTGCATGTCATACACAGTAAAGATTGTTTACGTGGATGACTTTGTGCATCAGTAAACTGGTTCTGCTTCCACCATTTCTTACCGTGGGATTTGACTTTTCTATGCATTTGTATCTTCACACTTAAAAAGTGGATGTTACACTGAGGAAACCAGAATTGAAAGAGACACGTGTACCCCTGTGTTCATCGCAGCACTGTTTATAATAGCCAGGACATGGAAGCAACCTAGATGTCCATCAGCAGATGAATGGATAAGAAAGCTGTGGTACATATACACAATGGAGTATTACTCAGCCGTTAAAAAGAATACATTTGAATCAGTTCTAATGAGGTGGATGAAACTGGAGCCTATTATACAGAGGGAAGTAAGCCAGAAAGAAAAACACCAATACAGTATACTAATGCATATATATGGAATTTAGAAAGATGGTAACGATAACCCTGTATGCGAGAGAACAAAAGAGACACAGATGTATAGAACAGTCTTTTGGACTCTGTGGGAGAGGGAGAGGGTGGGATGATTTGGGAGAATGGCATTGAAACATGTATCATATCATATATGAAACGAATCGCCAGTCCAGGTTCGATGCAAAACACTGGATGCTTGGTGCTGGTGCACTGAGACGACCCAGAGGGATGGTATGGGGAGGGAGGAGGGAGAGGGGTTCAGGACTGGGAACACGTGTACACCCGTGGCAGATTCATGTTGATGTATGGCAAAACCAATACAATATTGTAAAGTAATTAACCTCCAATTAAAATAAATAAATTTATATTAAAAAAATAAAAAATGTAACTAAAAAAAAGTGGATGTTAATATTTGGCTTAATTGCTCTACATCATAGATTTATATGAACCAGCCATTCATTCATTATAGGCATGGACTCTGGCTTAGTATTCAGCTGAGTGTAAGGTTTACAGCAATGAATTGAGTGGGAGAAAAGGCAAGAAAACAGACTTATTTTCAGACAACTTATTAATGTTGCGTGTAGATGCTCCAGTAGAGATATGTGAACAGTACACACTGGTGAAAATTAAAATGTTAGTCACTCAGCTGTGTCTGACTCTGTGCGACCCTGTGAACTACAGCCTGCCAGGCTCCACTGTCCATGGGATCCTCCAGGCAAAAATACTGGAGTGGATTGCTATGCCCTTCTCCAGGGGATCTTTCTGATCCAGGGATTGAACCTGGGTCTCTTGCATTGCAAGCAGATTCTTTACCATCTGAGCCACCTAGGAAGTCGCTATAAATGCTGATTTTTGCCCATGGTATATGGGGAGAGTTTCTTAGAAGAAATGACAGTTGAACTGCATTGAAAAGGAGGATGTGGGGAAGATGGGGAAGGGAAGACCTTGTAGACAGAGGGGAAAATATTTGTAAAGACAACAGCGTCTGAAAGGTCTTAGAGGGTTTAGGGAAGTGTTGGAGCTTTGGGGGTGATGGAGTGAGTTGTGGTCTGTGAATGGAGAGAGGAGAGGAGAGTGGGGTTCCCAGATGTGACGCTAACATCTTTGGTGGCTTTTAAACAAGAGAATGAAATAACCAGATTGCTCTGTTAAAATGCTAACTATCTATTTTGTAAAGAATGAATTTGATATACAGGGAAACTAGAGGCTAGAGGAAGAGTTGTTGTTCAGTCACTAAGTCGTGTCTGACTCATTGTGACCCCATGGTCTGCAGCACGCCAGGCTTCCCTGCCCTTTCCTGTCTCCTGGAGTTTGCTCAAGCTCATGTTCATTGAGTTGGTGATGCCATCCAACCATCTCATCCTCTGTCACCCCCTTCTCCTGCCTTCAGTCTTTCCCAGCAGCAGGGTCCTTTCCAGCGCATAGGCTCTTCACATCAGGTGGCCAAAATATTGGAGCTTCAGCTTCAGCATCAGTTCTTCCAATGAATATTCAGGGCTGATTTCCTTTAGGATTGACTTGTTTGATCTCCTTGCTGTTGAAGGGACTCTTCAAGAGTCTTCTCCAGCACCACAGTTCGAAAGAGACACTAACTACAGAGGAAGGGCAGATTGGAGAGACATTTTGAGATCTGAGTATCTTGAAGATCCTTTGGTGGTGAAGGGGAGGTGGGGAATCAAGGCGATGATTCCCTTGATGCTGCGATAGTAGCTTAAGAACTAGGTAGATAGATGATAGTCATGCGTACAGGAAGTAGGGTGGTTGGGCAAAATTTAATTGAAAAGTTCCCTTTCTAACATGTTGAGTTTGAGGTGCTTATAAGGTATCTGGGCAGAGATGTCCAGAAATACTGTCCAGTAGAACTTCCAGCTGCGATGGAAGTGTTTTGTGTTCACTGACCAGTGGTAGCCACTAGCCACGTGTAGCTATTGAGCAGCTGGAGAGCTGAAGTTTAAATTTTATTTTATTTTAGTTAACTTAAATGTAAGTAGCCATATGTGGCCAGTGGCTACCAGATTTGACAGTGCAGGTCTTTTGTGGTGGTTGGAAATACTGATCTGGAGCTAAGGCTAGGATGGGGTGGTTAAGCTTCCTGGGACTGAGAGGGGCACTGGACTCTCAAATGCTAAAACTGGAAAAGGTCCAGGCAAACTGATTGTTGTTCATCCTAGCCAGAGGTGTTATTGGCCTGTAATTATGACTTTAGTTGTTTGTCATGTTTCTCAAACAACTAAGTCTCCTCAGCTGCTTCCTGGGATGGCTATGGCATGGTCTGCAGCTTGGAAAGAAAATTCCCTTTCTTGGCATTAGGGGGTTAGAAAATAGAAAACCAGCATGATTCTTGAAGCACGTGCTTTGCCTGATATTCTCCTTGTTTTCTCCACATCTTCCTTTTTCTTCCATTCCGTTCTCCTATGTAGTGAGTCTCTTCTTTGGCTGCACATTAAATCACCTGGGGTGCTTACTTCTTATAAAAAATATGGCTGTCTAAGGTCCACCTAGTTAAATTAGAATCTTGGGTTGGGGTGGAGTGGAGAGGGAATTAGGTAGCTGTGGAATTTAAAAGCACCTCAGGTGATTCTAACATGCAGCCAGGATTGAAAAGTACAGCTTCAGACATGCCTACACTTCTTTGGCACCTTCTGTTTTTTACTACATAAACTACAATTGATCTTTAGCCCCCTTCTCGTCTCCTTTTATTTGGTGGAGGGTAATAATACTTAGCATTTCAGAGATTTTGCCATCTTTCAGGCCACGTATGACAGAAGTTAGCCTGAGATGGAAGGGTGTTAGGGAGCAGCCTGATCTCTTGTCATACACATACCTTGTGTAAGGATTGACATATCTTGATGTAACAGTAATAGTTTTAACAAAGATTCAGGATCTTTGATCTTACTTGTGACAAATGGGGTCCTTTAGTTAAGGCATGTGAACTCTCAGTTGTGGCACTGGGATCTAGTTCCCTGAGCACGGATTGAACCTGGACCTCCTGCCTTGGGAGCATGGAGTTTTAGCCACTAGACCTCCAGGGAAGTCGTGCCTAAGTGTCCTTGTATCTTACATATTAGTCCGCCTACTCTTAATAACAATACTATGAGAGATGTGCAGTTGTTATTCCTATATTCCAGATGAGGAATCTGAGACTCAGAATAACCAGTTTGCCCAATGCCCGTGGATAAGTGAAGTGCTTGGGCTGCACTTTTAAATTGTTGTGCTATGTGACTTTATAAAATATACTTTAAGGGATGACGTCTTCCCAAGCTGCAGGTATCTTTCCCGTGAAAGAGTTGGTCAAATAATTTCTTCTTTTTTGTTGATTAATTCAGCATTTGGAAGATTTCTCTCATCAAATCACTTGAGTTGTGCAATTCATGGTAAAAGTTTTTGAAACTGTGAGCCAGGTATGAAACGATAAGGCTTACTCTGTGACACTTTGGCATTGCCAAAAAAGTAGCTGAATAACATAGGTCACTACAGTGTTTACAAGTTTGCTAAAACTGGGGTTATATATGTATTCACTATGATGTATGTATGTGTGACTATTGTTTAGGGCAGTGAGCTTGGTTTTTTAATTTCAAAGAAATAGAAATATATGAGTAAATGTTTCTATGTCCTATTCCCCAAGTGCCCCTTTCCACTACTAAATGGTTGAATTCTTCCCATACTTTTTCTACCCCTGGGCAGGTACCTGTTTTGTTTTTTTTTAAATTGTATTCAGTCATTGAAAACATATTTTCTGTGGTTTCCATTAAGATATGATAGGTGAAGGGTTCATAATTAATGCTTTTCAGAAAGAGCCAGTAATTGGGAGTCTGGACTCTACTGGCAGTCGAATGGAAGAACAGTGTCAATTTTTTTGAAAAGGCCTTCAAAGCCATTATCTAATGTTTTAAATAGGAAAAAAAAATTTCTTTTTTTTTTTTCCAGAAACTGATCCATTTTCTTTATTTTTCGGGTTTGCTTATATACTTTTTGTTATACATAGGGATGAATACAGAGTCACGCGGGGGTCAGCAGACCTGACCCTTGTCAAATCAGGTGCTTCATATAAATGTATACAAAGGTCTTATGGGTTTTACATCATCTTCTGGCCATGAGGCCTGCTGACATTTTATGGCCCTTTCTGATAACGGTCAGTCAACCAGAAGACTTATTTTTTCCAGGGGTGATTTTTTCTTAAACCAAGCGCCACCCTTCAAATAAAGTTGCATTCCTATAGGGTGAGGGTGTAGTGGGTTACAATCAAGAAAGGAATTTACTTAGCCTAAGGTTTAACATGATTAATCTTAAAGGTTAATACTTATTTCTCCTATATGCTAGTTATATTCATTATAAGGGCAGGGAATATGGAGATTTAGCAGCAAATATTGGCTCAACAAATGAAAAACCCTTCATCAAAGAAGTTAGAAAATTATTAGTATGGTATTTATGGGTTGATTAGAAAAAAAATTTCTTAAAGTCAGTGTGAGATCATGGTTTAAAATCCTTTATTGCTTTTTTTGTATATCTGTAATGTAGGTCATCAAGAATAGAGTAGTAAATCAATTTTGATTTTTCAACTTTATCTAAGAATACTTTTGAATGTTAAGTAAACTGAAGCAAAGTCTCTCACTAAAATATTTATTTCTTTTTTTGAAACAATATTAAATGTAGTAATAAGATTTGGGGCCGTGACCATAGACTGCCCAGTGATGTAAGTGGATAGAATCTCTTAGTTCTTAGAATCTTAGTTCTTAGTTCTTAGTCTCAGAATCTCTTAGTTCTTGTTTCTTTTTGTTGAAAAAGGAGGGACGGGACATTTTATTGAATTTTCAGACCCGAGGACAATTTAGTTCATACTCATTGACTGGTTGGGTTTGTATGATGGTGGCTGATAAGGAGCTGGTGAGCTTCCGTCTGTGATTAATCAAATCTTTTCTGTTGCAACTATTTTTAAAAGGGGTATATCTTTACATGTATACGTTAAGCTATTTATGGGCAAATTTTCAAAGATTCTTTTTGGGTGTGGCTTTGATACAAATTGTCTATTAGTTCTTATTTAGATGAGGTGTTGGTAAAACTTCTGGGCATTGATGATATAATCCCATAAATATTTATTTATTTGAATTGGATTTTAAGATTTCAGTCCTGCCATCATAGTAACTACCCTTCAGATTGCTATTGAAAGAAACAGCATGTACTTTACTATATGAATTGTTTTGAGGGTGTCTGCTCCAGTGGTTAGAATCATATACTCTAGCAGTAATGACCAGATTATTTGGAATGTCCTTAAAACTACAGGTTTCAGATTTTTTTATTTCTGCCTTCAGGTTCTTCATAGATATAGAGAGCTCTTTTTTTTTTTTTTTTAAAGAAAAGCTGAGCTTTTAAATTGATTTATTTTATTTATTTTTGGCTGTGCTGGATCTTCATTGCTGTGTGGGCTTTTTTTCTAGTTGCAGGGAGCTGGGGCTGTTCTCTAGTTGCCATGCATGGGGTTCTCTTTGCAGAGCACAGGCTCTGGACACATGGGCTTCAGTGGTTGCAGATCCCAGGCTCTAGAGCTCAGGCTCAGTGGTTGTGGCCCACGAGCTTTGTTGTTCCATGGCATGTGGGATCCTCCAGGACCAGGGATTGAACCTGTGTCTCCTGCACTGGCAGACAGATTCTTTACACCACTGAGCCATCAGGAAGACCAAAACTGAGCTTTTGAAGATAAATACCAATTAGATTTTTTAAAAGTCAAAGTATAAAAATCCAAGCTTGGTTATTGCCTGGTTCCTTCATACCAGTCAAAATGGTGCTGGTCTGGGAGTAGACAGCAATTCTCCTGGGCCCACCTTAGACATTCTGCTCCATCATTAATGCTAGATCATTCTCTTTCTTCCCACCATAAACTTTGAACATCACATTCTCAACTGTGAGGATATCTAAAAATGGTGCTTTGGCTAAAAGTTGAATGCGGGGGTTCTGATCATTTTTCTGGCAGTAGAGGATTTTAAGTAGAAAACTGCTACTTTCCCCACATAATTGGATATATTGGCAAACAACTCCCATATTCTTGCAACTTAGAGAAATGAATCTGGCTAGGATCTGGTCATAGCTTGGTGGTTGATGATCTTGCAGTGCCTGAAAATAGTTGTTCTTAGCTGAATGCTCATAGCATAAACTTTCATCTGTGGGTAGAGCAGATATGTGACACTGAGTTTATTTTCTGGAGGCCAGTTTTCAAAAATACACCTCTGATTACAGTACCGCAGCCTGATGATGCTGGAAGGAACTTCAGGGAACACCCACCTGTCTCCTTTCACAATTGCTGAACATCAGAGATGAGAAGTGCCTTGTCACCGGCATTTATGGCTCATAAGTCTTCCTAATGACCCGGGAGAACTGAAATTTGGCTCAGGGGACTCACATCCACTCTGGTCTCTTTTTCTTCCTTTTTCTTTAAAGCAGGACCCCATCTTCTGTAGCCTCTTCTCCACCCCACCCCCAGTCTAGTAAATAGACAGTAGGGGTTAGTTGGGTTCCCAGGTTTTTCCACAGTAAACTTTTGATAGCATTGTGATATTTCTTTCCTTTTTTTCTTTTAGCGATAGGTGAATATGAAGACCTTAGAGCAGAGAACCAGAAGACAAAGGAGAAGGTTTGTATTTTACTCTTTCTTTCCTTTCTTATATGTGTAAAAAGCCTAGACAGCATGGTGCATTGTTCTGCCACCAATTTCAGTTAAATGCGAATGAGAGTTGTTTTTTTTTTTAATTTCTTTTCTCCTGCATGTGTGGTTCAGGCTAATATCAACTCCAGGCTCCAGATGGTAAAGAATAGCAGGCATGCCACAGTGGGCGCTGCTCTGGGAGATTAACTACACAGCTAAATGTGCAGCAAGGCACCAGGCCAAGGATCTCAGGCCCCCAAGAAGTATACTTTTTCCAACAGTCAGATTTGGGATTCTAGTGATGACATTGAAGGCCTGAGACATTTACCTTTGGGGTTTAAGCATCTTAGATCTGGAGGCAACTCTTTGGAATCAGTCCACTGGCGTTTAGCTCAAATGTCTCCATAAACCCTTTGTATGTTTGCTTCCTCTAAATATGTGAATAATATGTTGGAAATTGAAAAACACCCAATGTGAAGATGGTGGAGCCTGGTGAATATTTTCCTAGGCTCTGGCAGTTTTATTTTTTAATTGTTAAATAATTGAATTCTACTTACCTTTATGTCTCTGAACATACCCATTTAAGATTCATGAGTGTTTTTTTTTTTTAAACATATGTCTTCTTTTCCCTATAAGTTTAGGGAAGGGACAAATAGAAGGGAAGACTGAGTTTTAAGAAGTACAGGGACTAAGTAGAGAATGAAAAGGAGGAGAGAGAGAGAGAGAGATGTTCATTATTGTTATTTAGATATAAATGAAGTTTATTTTAGAAATTAAAAATTTTTATTTTTAGAAATTTGTTTGATAGACCAAATATTTCAAAGCATAACACCCATGGTGGAAAATTAATGAAACAGATTCTTTGGTTATTAAAGAAGGTGCTCATCATTGCTGCAAATTATTCAACCTTGTCTTGAAAATTTCAGAGTAAGAGATGTAATGAAAATTGGCAGACAGCTAAATATTTTGGAGGGGTAAAATAATAAATTGTGGCATATTTGAGGGGTATTTATTGAGCTGTTAAGAATCGACTTTTAATATTAAGCTCTTAACATTTAACTTTTTAACTCATATTAATTTGCCACCTATATAGATGTTGGTGTGGTAGTATTAATGGTAAGTACTCTAGTTCAAAGCACATTATAATGGATTTTTAGATCGTTATTTTTCACTCAGATTTCTTGCCTCTTTGCTCATTTGTAAATAAACCTTTGGTGTTCTATAAAATTTTAAGTATCTTTCCTTCCTTTTACTAGGCAGTACAGGACATGGTAGGTGGGTAATGAGAATATTTGTGATAGAAGATGGCTGGTACATGCATCTAATATGGTAAGAAGGTCACAGAATTAAGTTTGACAGGTTTTCTAGTTCTCAATTATTAGACAACAAAATCACAAATGTCCCAAGTCTGCCAATAGGTGGGGAGTGTGCACCTAGATCCTCGGTCCCTGATGCCCCATAATTTTAAAGCAAAGCTGATGGGTGATGCTTAAGCCAGATAGCTTGAGCCTCTTTCCTTAAGATACTCACCCATCTTCCAGCTTGGGGAGAAAGAGCCAAGACTTAGCAATTGAGTCTCCTCCATAGATGTTTCTGGTCCAAGAGTGAAAGAGCAAATCAAGTAGGAAGGGTTAATTCAGGAAAACTCTTTGATTTACGTAGAAAATAGGACTAGGAAAAGCAAACATGTCTCCATATGACAGAGAAAGAAGGATCTAGGAGAACATGAATAACATAACAGGAACAAATTTTTTTGTATTTTTTCTTATGCTTCTTTAATCCTTGCTTATCTGTAGACCTAGCATTGCCCTAAAAATAGTTGACATTCTATAAACATCTGTTATTAGTGATGATGAAGGTTGTTTAACTGCGAGCCACTTTCTGCAGTGAGTTTTTAAGTGAACCATCTGTAATACAAGTGAACAGCAGGTAAAATGCATTTGGCAAAAGAAGGATTAAAAATTAACTTGGCCTCTGTTTCTCTACACAGAGTATGTCCAGAAAGTTTTGTAACATCTCTATTGACCTGCTCCTATACTCATTCTTTAAAAATAACTATTAACAGAAATGGGAAGAAAAGACATGAAAGTGATATGGAATGCTGTGTGGTCGGGTAAAACAAAGTAGGATGGTTTTAAGTTTACCACACTCTTGTTTATCTTGTGTTAAAAGACTAGCAGGCTTATTACTGCAGATTTTTCCCCCAAAGGGGGCTGTATGACAAAGGAAGGAAGCCTATAATAAAAGCCTTTTTATACAGCACAGAATGAGTAAAAGCAGCTTTAGTTCTGGAGGTGGTAAATGGAGAACACCATTTTCTCTGGCAAAGCACTTTCTTCTGCTTGGCTGTGCGAGCTTTGTGCAGTCCGCATCAGCAGATATTCATGGCTATTCTTACTTCATGACCCCAAACAAGTTCAGTTAAATGCGTCAAGGATAGGAGTCTAAAGTAAGACTCCTTTTGCCTTAGTTAATTCAGTGTGGGCAAATTTTGCAGACATGGAAGGGACCAGAAAAATAAACAGCAAGGTTTTTCCTTCCTTATGTCCACATTAAGTTTAACCATCTGTGTTGTCTGGTCGTGAACCTTATCAGTGGGAAGAGACACTGGGTATGATTCCTTTGGGTAGATCTTTTTATACCCTGTTTGGAATCTCCTCTGTTGAGACAAGTGGTGGGATGTGAATTTCCTCAGAACAGGTAGTTGCCGAAGAGACTGTTTTTTTAAGAAGCTACTGCAGGTCATGTACATCCCCTTATCTATCTTATCTGATGCTCCCAGCAACCCTGTGCCAGCTTTGTTTCACAGAAATCAGGACCTCAGGGCTCAGCATGGGCTTCCCTGGTGGCATCGAAGGTAAAGAATCTGCCTGCAATGCAGGAGACCCAGGTTCGGTCCCTGGGTCGGGAAGATTCCCTGGAGAAGGGAATGGCAACCCACTCCAGTATTCTTGCCTGGGAGAATCCCATGGACAGAGGAGCCTGATGGGCTACAGTCCATGGATCACAAAGAGTCAGACATGACTGAGCGAGTAGCACTTTCACAACCTCCTTTTTCAGGGCTTAACAGAGTCTAGATTCAGACATAGGTATCCTGACTACAAATATTCATTTTGAAGCAGGTAAACTTAGAGGAGCTAATTGACTTTTCCCACAAAAGTCTTGGTTTTATTCTTTACTTTTGATTGTTAGCTCAGGAATTTTCCACCAAAAATGATCAGACTCAATACTTTTCTGGATCGTTCTTCTTCACCGTATATTGGTTTGTATTTAAAAACTGAAAGTTAAATGTCAAATCAATCTTACATTAGAAAAATTCTCACGTGTGTGTGTTTCTGTGTGTGTCTGCACATGTGTACCCGCCTGTGCGTGCGTGTGCATAGATTCTGACACAGTGCAACCCAAGGGTCAGAGTAGGAGATTTGGGAGGCTGGGCCAGTGTCTTAACCGTCTTTCCCTTGGCAGTTCTCCTTTTTTAAGAACAGTGTAACATGATCATTTTGTGTTTTTTATCAATTTTTTTGAGGATGGAATCGGGATCTGAGTTGATGAGGAAACCTTATATTGAAAGGAAAACTCTTTGCTGAATGCTTTCTGAGCACAGGGAGGTAAAGAAAAATGTGCGAATATCCCACTCTTAAGTATAAAATGACTCTAATGAGGGATACAGGCAACTTGACAAATGACTGTGATGAATTGTGCTTAGAACATGAACGCACATGTTCTGAGCGATCATATCCAGAATTTGGGAGTAGGATGGGAAAAAGAACAGAGACAAGATTCCTACCCAATTCCAAGCCACAAACCCTTATTATCTCTTAATGCTTGGCTTAAGTATCACTTAAATATTTTTTTTCAAAGTCTTCTGTCTCTCACAAGCAAGATTGTTGCTTCTTTGTAGTGAAACACCTGTATATTTCTTATATATTTATCACATCTTATCAACCAAAATTCATTATAAAAATATTATATAGGGCCCATTATATAGAAATATAATATATATTATATTATATAGGGTTGGATTAGTGTTTTTTGTTTTTTTTTTTTGAGACATCATTAAAGGTGGAGACGATGGAAAGGTTGTTACTTTCCACTATTTTTTGCCTAAGTAGCATTATCAACAATATGTTAGAAACTGGGAAGGCCTATCACATTGATTTCAATAACCCTTCCAAATTATTTTGGGGGTAAAAGAAAAATAGAGGACTGTATATTTTGAAGTCAACCAAATGAAGTTTCACTCTGCTTGTGAAGCAGTTATCATATTTAAATGTGTTAGTCATGCTTCTACAATTGAAGGGCATTCTTTATGACTCATTCAGAATCTTTGTCATAGTCCTTTGTGGTTTTTTCCTATATACGGAGGTGGGGGGATGCTGCAAAGCTTCTTTGAGCTTTTAATGGAATAGCTTTCACATTTCTCCGGGTGGTGGGGGTGTGTGTGGAGTGTGCATAAAAAGAAAGAAATCTGTAGAATAGAAGAATGTCTGCCTTTGAACAGTAAGTATTTATGTTTAATACTATGTTCTGAGATCGAGTTTTGAAATGAATAAATGTTTAAGTGGCTGATTAGAAGTCGTTTGGGTGAGCTACTGTAACCCTGCATCAGGCGGTTCTGTCAGCTTGCCAGGAACAATGAATGAAAAGGGAATGAGACAGACACTTTCCAAGACTTAGGTTTCAAGAAGCAAGATAGATGATAACTGTTTGCATCTTGGCTCAGTTGTCTATTGTTAAAAATTTCTTCATCTTGTGTAAATTTCAGAGGTGAAGGTCCCGAAGTATTTTATTTTTAAGAAATAAATAAAGAAGCCACTCTAAAGAGCAAGATATGCACCCATTATGCTAACTGTTCATGCATAATACATTCACATACATGCAGTTTCTTTAGAACAGAGTGGCAAGTGGTTGTGCCAGAGAAAAAGTAATTACTTAGCAGTTTGAAAGTGAAAATGAGTCTCTTATTAACAGCAATCTATCCAGAAACAAAGAGCAAGGATCTCTGTTCTGATGACATGTGTTTCCATCTACCACACAATACCTAGAATTTGGAGAATGCTGTAAGACAGCTTTAGGGGGCAGCTACTACTTTATTGCCTGTGAAAATTGGAGGGAAAGAACTTTGAATTGGAAGAAAGAACACCAGCACAAGAGAAGGAGAGTGAAAAGAATTCCGTCCTAGTGGGAATGATTTAATTTACTGTGTTCTTTAAAGATAAGCTCAGCTGAGTTCTAGCCAGACTTACAGAGGTAGAACAATAGAATTGGTGATTCTTATTAAAAATGATTTGATGGTTTTTGAACTGCATCACCAAAGATACTAAAACAGGTAGATATGCACAATTCGAATGCTATGCCTTTTTAAACTTTTTAAATATTGTAACTGGACAAAAAAGGAATGAAGTTCAAGAAAAATAAGTAAAAAATGATGTAGGGTTGAGACCTCTTCAGACTCAATGTTGTAGCCTCTGCTGTGTGTTCCTCTAGTGCAGTATTTCTCTGATTATAGCTGTGTTGTTATAAATTGCTCGTTTCATTGTTGATCTTTCTTGGTTGATCATAAGTTTTATGAGAGCACTTTGCCTGATATGTTTCTCACTGTATTTTTTTCCTGCTTAACATAGTGCCTGTATGAATAATTTGTTCAGTACTTGGAGGAAGGAAATAAAGGCTTTCAGTGATTACAGTAGATACCTGCTTAGAAGTCTAATTCAGTCAACCGTAAGGTAGTAGTAGTCTTTGTCCAGATCCTCGGCTCTGTTGTCCTGTGTAGGCAGTGCACGTGTGCACTTCTTGGGCTCCAAACTGGTGTTTCTATAGGCTCACAGCCCTTGGTTAAATTTGTGCATCATAGAGATAAAAATGAATGTTTATGTTAGTGGAAGTTAGACACAATTCAGAACATCAGAGGTTTCCTTGCATAAAACATACACACAGCAAAATATAAAGATATCTTAGCGTCTGAATCAGTTATCTATACTTCTGCTGAGCCCCAGTGAGCAGACATCTTAGTATAAACTGGAGTTGGATGATATGTGAGGCAGAAAGAACAGAGCTACCCATTTTGGTAGGGGAGAAGGGAGTGCCAGTTCACCCTGGAAAGACTTTCCTCTGTAAGTCAGCCTGCCGGTGCTTTGAAATGCTGGTGTAGTTTCCAAAGCCGGGTAGCTGCCTGGATGAGCCTCAAGGAAGAGTTCTGGAAAACAGCCAGGGCTTCTAATATTAAGAGCTTTCAAAACCAGCAAGGCTAACCACCGGCCAATTCGTCACTTCATGAAGAGCCAGAATAGAGACTCTAGAATAGATGTAATGTTACCCAGCTTGCTTCAGCCAGGCAGCAGTCATGCTGCTGGGTTCTACCCCAGCCTTGAGCTGCAGAGAATCGTTGAGCATCATAATTAAGTGATGTGGGCCCAAGAACATCTGTTGCTATTGCAGAGTCTTCATGAGCAATTCTCGCACAAAAAGAAACAGTTTCTGCAATTGGCACAGCTGCGCAAGCAGGAGAGAGGAAGGGGTGGGAGGGATGAGGGGCTTCTGTGGGACATAAAGAGGTAACACCCTTCCAGAGTCTTTGCTCATTTCTTCCTGTTGGTGGAATGAGATAAAGATTACAAGATATATTTCTGGGTTCATCTAAAATGATGAAAAAAGTAGATATTTGGATTTCTGCTTAGTAAACGGATGTATCCTCCATATTTTGCTCAGCTCTGGTTTGGAATAAATAAGTTCCTTTTGTAGCATGTGTAAATCTCTCCCCCCGCACCCCACAGCCCCTTTCAGTATCCATAGCAGATGGTAAATTCTGTGGCTGCCAGTTCTATCATAATATGGTTGCAGAAAATAGAAAGCAACATGAAGACCTCTGATAGAACACAGCTGGTGTGTTGGGAGACCGCTTTGAAGCCGCTGGTGATGACTGTAGAGTTAGTGTGAAAGCATATAGGTGGACTGTAGAAACTCGTTGCTTGAATGTAGGGATAAGACTGTGATTGGTGAGACCTGTTACTAACCAAAGCATGTCTCCCTGGGCCTTAGGAGAGGAGAACTTGGGCATGGGTGGGCAGATTGGCAAACTGGTGGGGAAGTACAAAGCAAACAGGTGCCACATTCATGAAAATGAGAGGAGCATTCCCGAGTCAGCTGGCTAGCACACTCCTAAAGCTAGGTGTTACACTATCTCGTGGGGAAAGGATCTCATAAACTTAGTTGAGAATACAGGAGTCCAGTGCTTGGAACTTGAAACACCAAAAGACAATAAATTCGGTTTACACATTAAGTTGGGACTAGAAACTGTATTAGAATTACTCTTCTTCTTCTTCTTTTTTTTTTAGCAGACGTTAAATTCCCACCAGAAAGCTTTAATGAAAGGATATTCCTTTTCCTTTAGAAAATGGTCCTGTGTGATCCCTCTTATGGAGGGTCTGAGTCAGGATTTAAGTAAATAGCTTTGCTAGTTTAGCACTGTGTACTCATTTTGTGTATGCTAGCCAGAATGGGTTTACCCAAATAGACGGAGGATTTTAAAACTAGAACTTTTAAAAAGTTTCAGTTCTTGATAGACTAACTGCCAAAACTGAACAATAGCTTAATTTTTTTATTTTAAAAATATTTTAAAAGCATAGAAAAGGGCAGAGAATAATATGACACGTATACATGTCACAGAATTAGCTTACTTTTTCAAATTTAAAAGTAAAATGGAAGGTCCCCAGTGTCACCCAACCCTAGACCCTTCCCCTCCCTGGCTTTTAAGAGGCAACTACTTGCATATATTTTATATGTATCCTTCTGTTCCATGTTTTTATATATATACCATATGTATCAGGAAATATACAGATGCAGTGGAAATATATGAAGTACTTTTGTGTGTTTAAGGTATCATTTGATATATATATTCTATAACTCCTTTTACTCAGCGTTATGATTTTTGAGAATCTGGTTTATATTTATTGATAGATGTAAAACATAAAACATTGATACATAAAACATTAGTTCATTCATCTTTATTATAGTGTATGATATGGATATACCAGAGTGTATTGTTATAAATGCAGAACATGTTTGCATAGGTCATCTTGTACACATTACTAGAGATTCTAGTGATAGAATCTAGAAGTATAATTGCTGAGCCATAGGGTATATGCAATTTCAATTTTTTTTCTTGCTGCAAGGCCTGTGGGATCTTAGTTCCCTGACCAGGGATCAAACCCATGCCCATTGTATTGGAAGCATAGAGTCTTAACCACTGAACCACCAGGGAAGTCCTTGCAATTCCAATTTTGCTAGTTTATTTCTAAAGTAGATATGCCATTGACATTTCCACCTGCAGTATGTGAGAGTTTCTGACTCCTGGTACCAGACCTTTTCAGTTTTTGCCAGTCTGTTAGATCAGAAGATCTCATTATTTTAATTTGGTTTTTCCAAATTGTCAGTGGCATCATAATTTTTAGCCACTGACATTTGAAAGTAAAAATATCCAAAGGTATGAAATCCCCAAAAACATATCCCAGATATGTTTATCTGACATTGTAGAATTAAAATATAAAGTTATGTTGTATTTTATATAGTGTAATAGTATTCTCACACAACTAAAATTTTAATTATCATTCTAACAGCTAAAATCACGACATTTTTGACAAAAAAATCTTCCTAAAATGTGTTATACTTCCTGTTTTGTGAAATTCCGTGCTCATAATGAATGTATCTGATGTTGGGGAAGATTGAAAGCAGGAGGAGAAGGGGATGACAGAGGATGAGATGGTTGGATAGCATCACTGACTCAATAGACATGTCTAAACTGGTCCTGAAGGTATTAATGAATTTTTTAAAAACCTAACATTCCACTCATTTTCCAGTGAGTCAGTTTTTCACATCAGGTGGCCAAAATATTGGAGCTTCAGTGTCAGCATCAGTCCTTCCAGTGAATATTCAGAACTGATCTCCTTTAGGATGGACTGGTTGTATCTCCTTGCAGTCCAAGGGACTCTCAAGAGTCTTCTCCAACACCACAGTTCAAGAGCATCAATTCTTTAGCGCTCAGCCTTCTTTATAGTTCAACTCTCACATCCATACATGACTACTGGAAAAACCACAGCTTTGACTAGACGGACCTTTGTTGGCAAGGTAATGTCTCTGCTTTTTAATATGCTGTCTAGATTGGTCATAGCTTTTCTTACAAGGAGCAAGTGTATTTTAATTTCATGGTGGCAGTCACCATCTGCAGTGATTTTGGAGCCCAAGAAAACGAAGTCTGTCATTGTTTCCATGGTTTTCCCATCTATTTGCCATGAAGTGATGGGACCGGATGCTATGATTTTAGTTTTAATTTGCTATACCTTCTTCTATTCAGAATTGTAAGGATACAAGGATGGTTTCTTCTTGAGTGACAGAGGGCATAGGATGTTGAGGAGGAGTTTGTCTCCAGGTAGTGACCACTTCCTATATTCCCCAGGGTTCTGGATAGTTGAAACGACCCAGTTTCAGGAATCTGCCCTGTGCATGAGTGGGGTTTTTACTATGCCAGCAAAATACCTGCTTGAGAAGAGGCACAAATATTCTCTTAAAGAATGAATACATTTTAACTCAAGGATGTTAAATTGGTCTGTTACTGAGGAGATAATAAGCAGGAAGGTGACTCATTATCTTAGAAGGTCTGAGAAAATTGGCCAGATACAAATGGTACAAGTATCATGCTGGTGAGTGGTTATAAATACTATGTGGCCATTAATGCCTTTTTTTCTTCTTATTTTTTTCTTTTAAAAAATATGTTTTCTTTTTTTATTGAACTATAGTTGATTTATAATATTATGTTAGTTTCATGTACAGAGCAGAGTGATTCCGTTATTCTCTCTATGTGTATTCGTTCCCAGTATAGATTATTACAAGATACTGACTATAATTCCCTGTTGTGATTGTTGTGGTTTAGTTGCTGAAGTGGTTTAGTTGCTAAGTCATGTCCGAATCTTTGTGACCTTATGGACTGTAGCCAGCCAGGCTCCTCAGTCCATGGGATTTTTCAGGCAAGAATATTGGAGTGGGTTGTCATTTCCTTCTCCAGAGGATTCTTCCTGACCTAGGGATCGAACTCATGTCGCCTGTGTCTCCTGCATTGCAGGCAAATTCTTTTACCACCGAGCTATCAGGGAAGCCCACAATTCCCTGTGCTAAACAGTAAATCCTTGTTGTTTATCTATTTTATATTTGCTGTGCTGTGCTTAGTCTCTCAGTTGTGTCTGACTCTTTGCCATCCCATGGATTGTAGCCCCCCAGACTCCTTTTCCATGGTGATTTCCCAGGTAACAATACTGGAGTGGGTTGCCATGCCCTCCTCTGGGGGATCTTCTCAACCCAGGGATTGAACCCAGGTCTCTCACATTGCAGGCAGATTCTTTTCCAGTTGAGCTGCGAGGGAACCTATGATATGTATCTGTCTAATCCCAAACTGCTAATTTATCTCCCTCCCTCTCTATTTTGGTAACCATAGTTGTTTGTTTTCTATGTCTGTCTGTTTCTATTTTGTAAACAAATCAATTTTTTGTATTATTTTTTAGATTCCGTGTGTGTGTGTGTGTGTGTGTGTGTGTATGTGTGTGTGTGTTGAGTCACTTCAGTTGTGTCTGACTCTTTGCGACCCTATGGACTGTAGCTTGCCAGCCTCCTCTGTCCATGGGATTCTCCAGGCAAGAATACTGGAGTGGATTGTCATGCCCTCCTCCAGGGGATTTTCCTGACCCAGGGATCAAACATGTGTCTCTTATGTCTCCTGCATTGGCAGGCAGGCTCTTTACCACTAGTGGCCCCTGGGAAGCCCTGATTCCACATATAAGTGATATATTTATCTCTGACTGACTTAGTATGGTAGTCTCTAGGTCCATCCATACTGCTGCAGTGGCACTGTTTCTTTTTTATGGGTGAGATATTCTCTTACTGTGGATATATCCAGAGGTATGAACCACCCCCCCCCAAAAGGATATCCCAGATGTGTTTATCTGACATGGTAGAATTCAAATGTAAAGTGCTATATTCGCATGGTCATATATGTATCAGTTCAGTCCCTCAGTTGTGTCTGACTCCTTACAACCCCATGGACTGCAGTACCCAGGCTTCATATCCAACTACAGCTCCTGGAGCTTGCTCAGACTCATCTCTATCGAATTGGTGATTCCATCCAACCATTTCATCCTTAGTCATAACCTTCTCCTCCTGCCTTCAATCTTGCCCAGCATCAAGGTCTTTTCCAATGAGTCAGTTCTTTGCATCAGTTGGCCAAAGTTTTGGAGCTTTAGCATCAGCATCAGTCCTTCCAATGAATATTCAGGACTGATTTCCTTTAGAATGGACTGGTTTGATCTCCTTGCAGTCCAAGGGAGTCTCAAGAGTTTCCAACACCACAGTTCAAAAGCATCAATTCTTCGGTGCTGAGTTTTCGTTATGGTCCCACTCTCACATCCATACATGACTACTGGAAGAACCATAGCTTTGACTGGACAGACCTTTGTTGGCAAACTAATATCTTTGCTTTTTGATATACTGTCTAGGGTTGTCATAGCTTATATATATATATATATATCTCACATACCTTCTACATCCATTCATCTATTGATGGACACTTAAGGTTGCTTCCTTAACTATTATGCATAGTGCTGCTGTTAACACTGAGGTGCATGGATCTTTTTGAATTAGAGTTTTCGTCTTTTCTGGATATATCAT
This sequence comes from Oryx dammah, assembly GCF_014754425.2. NCBI lineage: Eukaryota > Metazoa > Chordata > Mammalia > Artiodactyla > Bovidae > Oryx > Oryx dammah. The sequence continues at coordinate 36,183,363 of NW_024070198.1, read as the reverse complement.
TAATGCTTGTTAAAGATTTTTAATTTCTGTTCTTTTCCTAAAACTGTTTATAAATTTACCCTTTCTTGTCTTTCCAAACTTATGATACAAACTTAACATTTTTGTTTTGTTTTCGTTTCAGTGTGACAAAATTAGGCAAGAACGAGATGAAGCAGTTAAAAAACTGGAGGAATTTCAGAAAAGTATGTAAGCATTTTGGTGGAATTGTTCAAACACATACAGCTGTGCTTTGGGGTTATGTGGGTAGGCATGTACTCTGTGTTTAGTTGCTGATGCAATGGGCAGCCAAGAAAGGAAGAATTGTCTTCCCATTTGCCAAAAATATGCTCTGGCATTATTGTGATTTTTAAAGAAATGGATTGATAATGAGCGTTATCATTTCATAAGTATATTATTTATACATACATAAAGTACAGTTTGTACTTGTTATGAAAATTTTTACTATGCAGACCAGTTAAAAGAGAGCAAAAATTGTTACTTTGACTCTGATAAAAGCCAACATTAGTGTATTATAGTCTTTCTTTCCTGCTCTTTTATCTGTGAAATATATCAACAAAAAATGCAGTCATGCTTTGCACTCAATCTTGCAACCTACTCTTTTCAGTAAATAGTATATCATGGTCATCTTTGCATGTTAGTAGAGAAATATATCAGTTTTTAGTGTTACCCATAGTATTCTATCATAAGATAGTACTGTAATTTATTTAAACAGTTCTTCAGTGATAGATGTATTATTTCTGATTTTTAGGAATTATCTGTAATGCCATGATAAGAATTCTAATTCATACATCTTTACAATGGTCTGATTAGTTCCTTAGGTTAATTCATAGAAAGGGAATTCTAGGTTTACAGAACTTACACATTTTAGGAATTTGAATGGTTGAAATAGCTCTTTCACCAAGGAAAGTGATAGTCTCACAAAAGGTATAATTTCTTAATTTTTGCTGTTATTTTTTTATGTGATGTAAATCTGTTATTACTTTATCCCCTAAAATAGAGCAAATCTGATCATGCTCAGAAGGTTCAGGAGGAAATATGTCACAGGAAAGCCAGACTTTAGCTGGGAAAGTGACCCTCCCACTTGGAAGCAAGGCCTCTCCATGCTTCTCAGATGCCACATTAGTCAGGTTGTTTGATTATATCATAAAGGGTTGACTTGGTAACTACACTACAAAACATTTCAACATTTATTCTTGCTGGAGGTAAAGCAGCTATAAAAATGCAGCAGGATAGTTAAATTTCAGTAGCTAGTTTATTTCAGGTGTCTGGCTGTAACAAGGAAAACCTAAAGGGGATATTGTTGATAATAACCTGTCTTTGGTGGCCAGTATGCTATGACTGGCTTATTGTCATAGTATGCCATAGGTGAAAATATTCTTTTTTATCTGTGAATGTGTGGATGGCAGTTGTTTAGGACTTTCTCCTTCCCTAATAGAGGATTAATGGGAATTTCTTACACTCAAACTGACACTGAGTTACAGCTGAAAGAGTTATACCATTGACATTTTTGAAAGTTAATGTATTTGAATTAGTTGTTGATATTGGGTTGGCCTACTGTGTGCAGTGGGAATAGTTCAAATTCTTATGATTGGAATTATCATAAAATGTTTTGGTCCAGGTAGGTAGTAGAGATTTTACCTTTTGTATTATGCAAAAATGGAAGCAAATTTCTACCAAATCGACTTACCTTTTTTCCTTTGAAGAAATTTTAAATACTATCTTTTAAAAAACTTTTTATTTTACACTTTATTTCATTTTTATTGTGTTGGAGTATAACTGATTAACAGTTGTGATAGATTCAGGTGAACAGCAAAGGGACACAACCATATATATATGTGTGTGTGTGTGTGTCCATTCTCCCCCAACTCCCCTTGTATCCAGGCTGCCACATAACATTGAACAGAGTTCCACATGCTATACAGTAGGTCCTTGTTGATCGTTCATTTAAATATAGCAGTGTGTACATGTCCATCCCAAACTCCCTAAGTATCCCCCCCGACCGGCAAAGCTCCTTGTCTAAGTCTGTGAGAGTCTGTTTTTGTTTTGTAAGTAAGTTCATTTGTATCTTTTTTTTATAGACAAAGAAGGAAAGATATTGTACGACATCCTTATTTTTTTAATATAAATTTATTTATTTTAGTTGGAGGCTAATTACTTTACAATATTGTCTTGGTTTTGCCACACATTGACATGAATCCACCACGGGTGTTCATGTGTTCCCCATCCTGAACCCCCCTCCCACCTCGCTCCCCATCCCATCCCTCTGGGTCATCCCAGTGCACCAGCCCTGAGCACCCTGTCTCATGCATCAAATCTGGACTGGCGATTTGTTTCACATATGATAATATACATGTTTTAATGCCATTCTCCCAAATCATCCCACCCTCGCCTTCTCCCACAGAGTTCAAAAGACTGTTCTATACATCTGTGTCTTTTTTGCTGTCTCGCATACAGGGTTATCATTACCATCGTTTTAAATTCCATATATATGCGTTATTATACTGTATTGGTGTTTTTCTTTCTGGCTTACTTCACTCTGTATAATAGGCTCCAGTTTCATCCACCTTATTAGAACTGATTCAAATGTATTCTTTTTAATGGTTGAGTAATACTCCATTGTGTATATGTACCACAGCTTTCTTATCCATTTGTCTGCTGAAGGATATCTAGGTTGCTTCCATGTTCTGGCTGTTGTAAACAGTCCTGCAATGAACATTGGGGTACATGTGTCTCTTTCAATTCTGGTTTCCTCAGTGTGTGAGCCCAATAGTCGGATTGCTGGGGCGAATAGCAGTTCTATTTACAGTTTTAAAAGAAATCGCCACACTGTTCTCCATAGTGGCTGTACTAGTTTGCATTCCCACCAACAGTGTAAGAGGGTTCCCTTTTCTCCACACCTTCTCCAGCATTTATTGCTTATGAACTTTTGGATAGCAGCCATTCTGACTGGTGTGAAATGGTACCTCACTGTGGTTTTGATTTGCATTTCTCTGATAATGAGTGATGTTGAGCATCTTTTCATGTGTTTGTTAGCCATCTGTATGTCTTCTTTGGAGAATGTCTGTTTAGTTCTTTGGCCCATTTTTTGATTGGGTCATTTATTTTTCTGGACTTGAGCTGCAGGAGCTACTTGTATATTTTTGAGATTAATTCTTTGTCAGTTGCTTCATTTGCTATTATTTTCTCCCATTCTGAAGTCTGTCTTTTCACCTTGCTTAGAGTTTCCTTGGTTGTGCAGAAGGTTTTAATTTTAATTAGGTCCCATTTGTTTATTTTTGCTTTTATTTCCATTACTCTGGTAGGTGGTTCATAGAGGATCCTGCTGTGATTTATGTCAGAAAGTGTTTTGCCTATGTTTTCCTCTAGGAGTTTTCTAGTTTCTGGTCTTACATTTAGATCTTTAATCCGTTTCGAGTTTATTTTTGTGTATGGTGTTAGAAAGTGTTCTAGTTTCATTCTTTTACAAGTGGTTGACCAGTTTTCCCAGCACCACTTATTAAAGAGATTGTCTTTTCTCCATTGTATATTCTTGCCCCCTTTGTCAAAGATAAGGTGTCCATAGGTGTGTGGATTTATCTCTGGGCTTTCTATTTTGTTCCATTGATCTATATTTCTATCTTTGTGCCAGTACCATACTGTCTTGATGACTGTAGCTTTGTAGTAGAGCCTGAAATCAGGCAGTTTGATTCCTCCAGTTCCATTCTTCTTTCTCAAGATTGCTTTGGCTATGCGAGGTTTTTTGTATTTCCATACAAATTGTGAAATTATTTGTTCTAGCTCTGTGAAAAATACCATTGGTAGCTTGATAGGGATTGCATTGACTCTGTAGATTGCTTTGGGTAGTATACTCATTTTCACTATATTGATTCTACCAATCCATGAATGCAGTATATTTCTCCATCTATTAGTGTCCTCTTTTATTTCTTTCATCAGTGTTTTATAGTTTTCTATATAAAGACCTTTTGTTTCTTTAGGTAGATATATTCCTAAGTATTTTATTCTTTTTGTTGCAATGGTGAATGGAATTGTTTCCTTAATTTCTCTTTGTATCTTCCAATTATTAGTGTATAGGAATGCAAGGGATTTCTGTGTGTTGATTTTATATCCTGCAACTTTACTGTATTCATTGATTAGCTCTAGTAATTTTCTGATGGAGTCTTGAGGGTTTTCTATGTAGAGGATCATGTCATCTGCAAACAGTGAGAGTTTTACTTCTTCTTTTCCAATCTGGATTCCTTTTATTTCCTTTTCTGCTCTGATTGCTGTGGCCAAAACTATGTTGAATAGTAGTGGTGAGAGTGAGCACCCTTGTCTTGTTCCTGACTTTAGGGGAAATGCTTTCAATTTTTCACCATTGAGGATAATGTTTGCTGTGGGTTTGTCATATATAGCTTTTATTATGTTGAGGTATGTTCCTTCTATTCCTGCTTTCTGGAGGGTTTTTACCATAAATGGATGTTGAATTTTGTCAAAGGCTTTCTCTGCATCTATTGAAATGATCGTATGGTTTTTATTTTTCAACTTGTTAATGTGGTGTGTTACATTGATTGATTTGCAGATATTGAAGAATCCTTGCATCCTTGGGATAAAGCCCACTTGGGTCATGATGTATGATCTTTTTAATATGTTGTTGGATTCTCTTTGTTAGAATTTTGTTAAGGATTTTTGCATCTATGTTCATCAGTGATATTGGCCTATAGTTTTCTTTTTTTGTGGCATCTTTGTCAGGTTTTGGTATTAGGGTGATGGTGGCCTCATAGAATGAGTTTGGAAATTTACCTTCCTTTGCAATTTTTTGGAAGAGTTTGAGTAGAATAGGTGTTAGCTCTTCTCTGAATTTTTGGTAAAATTCAGCTGTGAAGCCGTCTGGTCCTGGGCTTTTGTTTGCTGGAAGATTTCTGATTGCAGTTTCAATTTCCATGCTTGTGATGGGTCTGTTAAGATTTTCTGTTTCTTCCTGGTTCAGTTTTGGAAAGTTGTACTTTGCTAAGAATTTGTCCATTTCTTCCAAGTTGTCCATTTTATTGGCAATAGTTGCTGATAGTCTCTTATGATTCCTTTGTATTTCTGTGTTGTCTGTTGTGATCTCTCCATTTTCATTTCTAATTTTATTGATTTGATTTTTCTCCCTTTGTTTCTTGATGAGACTGGCTAATGGTTTATCAATTTTATTTATCTTCTCAAAGAACCAGCTTTTGGCTTTGTTGATTTTTGCTATGGTCTCTTTTGTTTCTTTTGCATTTATTTCTGCCCTAATTTTCAAGATTTCTTTCCTTCTGCTAACCCTGGGGTTCTTCATTTCTTCCTTTTCTAGTTGCTTTAGGTGTAGAGTTAGGTTATTTATTTGACTTTTTTCTTGTTTCTTGAGGTATGCCTGTATTGCTGTGAACCTTCCCCTTAGCAGTGCTTTTACAGTGTCCCACAGGTTTGGGGTTGTTGTGTTTTCATTTTCATTCATTTCTATGCATATTTTGATTTCTTTTTTGATTTCTTCTGTGATTTGTTGGTTATTTAGCAGTGTGTTTTTCAGCCTCCATATGTTGGAATTTTTAATAGTTTTTCTCCTGTAATTGAGATCTAATCTTATTGCAGTGTGGTTAGAAAAGATGCTTGGAATGATTTCAATTTTTTTGAATTTACCAAGGCTAGATTTATGGCTCTGGATGTGATCTGTCCTGGAGAAGGTTCCGTGTGTGCTTGAGAAAAAGGTGAAATTCATTGTTTTGTGGTGAAATGTCCTATAGATATCAATTGGGTCTAACTGGTCTATTGTATCATTTAAAGTTTGTGTTTCCTTGTTAATTTTCTGTTTAGTTGAACTATCCATAGGTGTGAGTGGGGTATTAAAGTCTCCCACTATTATTGTATTATTGTTAATGTCCCCTTTCATACTTGTTAGCATTTGTCTTACATATTGCGGTACTCCTATGTTGGGTGCATATATATTTATAATTGTTATATCTTCTTCTTGGATTGATCCTTTGATCATTATGTAGTGTCCTTTGTCTCTTTTCACAGCCTTTGTTTTAAAGTCTATTTTGTCTGATATGAGTATTGCTACTCCTGCTTACTTTTTTTTTTTTTTTTTACAATTCTGTATTGGTTTTGCCATACATTGACATGAATCCCCACGGGTGTACATGCATTCCCAAACCTGAACCCCTCCCACCCCCCCCTCCCCACAACATCTCTCTGGGTCATCCCCGCGTACCAGCCCCAAGCGTGCCATATCCTGCATCGGACATAGACTGGCAATTCGATTCTTACATGATATTATACATGTTTCAATACCATTCTCCCAAGTCATCTCACCCTCTCCCTCTCCCACTGAGTCCAAAAGTCCGTTATACACATCTGTGTCTTTTTTGCTGTCCTGCATACAGGGTCATCATTGCCATCTTTCTAAATTCCATATATATGCATTAGTATACTGTATTGGTGTTTTTCTTCCTGGCTTACTTCCCTCTGTATAATTGGCTCCAGTTTCATCCACCTCATTAGAACTGATTCAAATGTATTCTTTTTAACGGCTGAGTAATACTCCATTGTGTATATGTACCACAGCTTTCTTATCCATTCATCTGCTGATGGACATCTAGGTTGTTTCCATGTCCTGGCTATTATAAACAATGCTGCGATGAACATTGGGGTACATGTGTCTCTTTCAATTCTGGTTTCCTCAGTGTGTATGCCCAGTAGTGGGATTGCTGGGTTATAAGGTAGTTCTATTTGCAATTTTTTAAGGAATCTCCACACTGTTCTCCATAGTGGCTGTACTAGTTTGCATTCCCACTGACAGTGTAGGAGGGTTCCCTTCTCTCCACACCCTCTCCAGCATTTATTGCTTGCAGATTTTTGGATTGCAGACATTCTGACTGGTGTGAAGTGGTACCTCATTGTGGTTTTCATTTGCATTTCTCTAATAATGAGTGATGTTGAGCATCTTTTCATGTGTTTGTTAGCCATCCATATGTCTTCTTTGGAGAAATGTCTATTTAGTTCTTTGGCCCATTTTTTGATTGGGTCGTTTATTTTTCTGGAATTGAGTTTCAGGAGTTGCTTGTATATTTTTGAGATTAGTTGTTTGTCAGTTGCTTCATTTGCTATTATTTTCTCCCATTTGGAAGGCTGTCTTTTCACTTTGCTTATATTTTCCTTTGTTGTGCAGAAGCTTTTAATTTTAATTAGGTCCCATTGGTTTATTTTTGCTTTTATTTCCAGAATTCTGGGAGGTGGATCATAGAGGATCCTGCTGTGGTTTATGTTGGAGAGTGTTTTGTCTATGTTCTCCTCTAGGAGTTTTATAGTTTCTGGTCTTACATTTAGATCTTTAATCCATTTTGAGTTTATCTTTGTGTGTGGTGTTAGAAAGTGATCTAGTTTCATTCTTTTACAAGTGGTTGACCAGTTTTCCCAGCACCACTTGTTAAAGAGATTGTCTTTACTCCATTGTATATTCTTGCCCCCTTTGTCAAAGATAAGGTGTCCATATGTGTGTGGATTTATCTCTGGGCTTTCTATTTTGTTCCATTGATCTATATTTCTGTCTTTGTGCCAATACCATACTGTCTTGATGACTGTGGCTTTGTAGTAGAGCCTGAAGTCAGGCAGGTTGATTCCTCCAGTTCCATTCTTCTTTCTCAAGATTGCTTTGGCTATTCGTGGTTTTTTGTATTTCCATACAAATCTTGAAATTATTTGTTCTAGTTCTGTGAAAAATATTGCTGGAAGCTTGATAGGGATTGCATTGAATTTGTAAATTGCTTTGGGTAGTATACTCATTTTCACTATATTGATTCTTCCGATCCATGAGCATGGTATATTTCTCCATCTATTAGTGTCCTCTTTGATTTCTTTCATCAGTGTTTTATAGGCCACCATCACCCTAGTACCAAAACCTGACAAAGATACTACAAAAAAAGAAAACTACAGGCCAATATCACTGATGAACATAGATGCAAAAATCCTCAACAAAATTCTAGCAATCAGAATCCAACAACACATTAAAAAGATTGTACAGCATGACCAAGTGGGTTTTATCCCAGGGATGCAAGGATTCTTCAACATCCGCAAATCAATCAATGTAATTCACCACATTAACAAATTGAAAAATAAAAGCCATATGATTATCTCAATAGATGCAGAGAAGGCCTTTGACAAAATTCAACATCCATTTATGATAAAAACTCTCCAGAAAGCAGGAATAGAAGGAACATACCTCAACATAATAAAAGCTATATATGACAAACCCACCGCAAACATTATCCTCAATGGTGAAAAATTGAAAGCATTTCCCCTAAAGTCAGGAACAAGACAAGGGTGCCCACTTTCACCACTACTATTCAACATAGTTCTGGAAGTTTTAGCCACAGCAATCAGAGCAGAAAAAGAAATAAAAGGAATCCAAATTGGAAAAGAAGAAGTAAAACTCTCACTGTTTGCAGATGACATGATCCTCTACATAGAAAATCCTAAAGACTCTACCAGAAAATTACTAGAGCTAATTAATGAATATAGTAAAGTTGCAGGATATAAAATCAACACACAGAAATCCCTTGCATTCCTATACACTAATAATGAGAAAGTAGAAAAAGAAATTAAGGAAACAATTTCATTCACCATTGCAACAAAAAGAATAAAATACTTAGGAATATATCTCCCTAAAGAAACTAAAGACCTATATTTGGAAAACTATAAAACACTGATGAAAGAAATCAAAGAGGACACTAATAGATGGAGAAATATATCCTGCTTACTTTTGATCTCTATTTGAGTGAAATATCTTTTTCCAGCACTTCACTTTCAGTCTGTATGTGTCCCTTGTTTCTAGGTGGGTCTCTTGTAGACAGCATATATAGGGCTCTTGTTTTGTATTCATTCAGCCAGTCTTTGTCTTTTGGTTGGGGCATTCAACCCATTTACATTTAAGGTAATTATTGATAAGCATGATCCTATTGCCATTTACTTTATTGTTTTGGGTTTGAGTTTATACACCCTTTCTGTGTTTTCTGTCTAGAGAAGATCCTTTAGCATTTGTTGGAGGGCTGGTTTGGGGGTGCTGAATTCTCTCAGCTTTTGCTTGTCTGTAAAGCTTTTGATTTCTCCTTCATATTTGAATGAGATCCTTGCTGGGTACAGTAATCTGGGCTGTAAGTTATTTTCTTTCATCACTTTAAGTATGTCCTGCCATTCCCTCCTGGCCTGAAGAGTTTCTGTTGAAAGATCAGCTGTTATCTTATGGGAATCCCCTTGTATGTTATTTGTTGTTTTTCCCTTGCTGCTTTTAATATTTGTTCTTTGTACTTGATCTTTGTTAATTTGATTAATATGTGTCTTGGGGTATTTCGCCTTGGGTTTATCCTGTTTGGGACTTTCTGGGTTTCTTGGACTTGGGTGATTATTTCCTTCCCCATTTTAGGGAAGTTTTCAACTATTATCTCCTCAAATATTTTCTCATAGTCTTTCTTTTTGTCTAGTTCTTCTGGGACTCCTATGATTCGAATGTTGGAGCATTTAACATTGTCCCAGAGGTCTCTGAGATTGTCTTCATTTCTTTTAATCCGTTTTTCTTTTTTCCTGTTTCATTTATTTCTACCATTCTATCTTCTACCTCACTAATCCTATCTTCTGCCTCCGTTATTCTACTGTTGGTTCCCTCCAGAGTGTTTTTGATCTCATTTATTGCACTATTCATTATATATTGACTCTTTTTTATTTCTTCTAGGTCCTTGTTAAACCTTTCTTGCATCTTCTTCATCCTTGTCTCCAGGCTATTTATCTGTAACTCCATTTTGTTTTCAAGATTTTAGATCATTTTCACTATCATTATTCAGAATTCTTTATCAGGTAGATTCCCTGTCTCTTCCTCTTTTGTTTGGTTTGATGGGCATTTATCCTGTTCCTTTACCTGTTGGGTATTCCTCTGTCTCTTCATCTTGTTTATATTGCTGTGTTTGGGGTGGCCTTTCCGTATTCTGGCAGTTTGTGGTTCCTCTTTATTGTGGAGTTTCCTCGCTGTGGGTGGGGTTGTATGGGTGACTTGTCAAGGTTTCCTGGTTAGGGAAGCTTGTGTCAGTGTTCTGATGGGTGGAGCTGGATTTCTTCTCTCTGGAGTGTCATGAAGTGTCCAGTAATGAGTTATGAGATGTCAGTGGGTTTGGAGTGACTTTGGGCAGCCTGTATACTGAAGCTCAGGGCTATGTTCCTGTGTTGCTGGAGAATTTGCGTGGTGTGTCTTGCTCTGGAACTTGTTGGCCCTTGGGTGGTGCTTGGTTTCAGTGTAGGTATGGAGGCATTTGATGAGCTCCTATCAATTAATGTTCCCTGGAGTCAGGAGTTCTCTGGTGTTCTCAGGGTTTAGACTTAAGCCTCCTAACTCTGGTTTTCAGTCTTATTCTTACAGTAGCCTCAAGACTTCTCCATCTCCTTTCGAAGACAATAGGCTGCTTTTCTGGGTGCCTGATGTCCTCTGCCAGCATTCAGAAGTTGTTTTGTGGAATTTACTCAGTGTTCAAATGTTCTTTTGATGAATTTGTGGGGGAGAAAAGTGGTCTCCCTGTCCTATTCCTCCGCCATCTTAGGATCGCCCCTATGACATCCTTATATGTAGAATCTAAAAAGAAAATAATTACCTTTAGAATAACATATAAACTTTGCTTTCATCTACCATTTCTCTTTTCCCTTTCTCTTCCTCTAAATATCTTTGATAGTTAAAAAAATTCTCATTTCTCTTTATGAACAACTCAGAGCCTGAAATAATTCACCTTTATTATTGTATTCATTCAGTTTTCACCTTTACTGCATCAGCCTAGTTTAAGTTTGGATGGCAGGGAGACAGAGTATTGACTCTTCACTCAGTCTGAAAAGAACAGAAAATGAAAACTAAGAAAACTTTTATCTGTTAAAAAACTGTGCCTGAGATAAATGGTTCATGACTTTAGAACAGAGGGTGGCAATTCAGATTTGGAAGGGAATGAGGCAGTTTTCACCAGTGAAAAGCACGATTTGCTGTGAATCCCTGTATACGCCGAGCAATTAATTTCTGCACTGCTGCTGCTGCTGCTAAGTCGCTTCTGTTGTGTCTGACTCTGTGCAACCCCATAGACGGCACCCCACCAGGCTCCCCCGTCCCTGGGATTCTCCAGGCAAGAACACTGGAGTGGGTTGCCATTTCCTTCTGCAATGCATGAAAGTGAAAGTGAAGTCGCTCAGTAGTGTCCGACCCTCAGCGATCCCATGGACTGCAGCCTTCCAGGCTCCTCCGTCCATGGGATTTTCCAGGCAGGAGTACTGGAGTGGGGAGCCATTGCCTTCTCTGAATTTCTGTACTAGTAAAAGTGAAATAAATGACCATACCTTGTAGGCTGTTTGAGGATTAAATGAGATAACCCATGAAAAAAGTGCTGAACAGTGCTTGGCACTGCACTCTACAAATACTAGTTGTTGTTGCTACCACCATCATCTCATTTACTGTGCCATCCAGGGCTTGACTGCCCTTCAGTAGTGAGTTCATATCATTTACCCTCCATGAATTAGTTTTGGGACACAATCTCCACATTTGGACAGCACCAGGGGAAGTTTTCTTTTGGTACCAAATTGAAATCTGCCTCCCTGTAATATTTCCCTTCTAGCTCTAGTTCTCTTACTGTAGGAAGAACAGCCAAAAGAGGGTGAGAAAAAGCTTTGTTATACTGTCAGGATCAACTCTTCCTAGGCTGGCATACTTTTCCTAGCTGGTTTTGCCCATATTTCCCTGTGATTCTTGGCCCTCTGCCAGCTCTTCCTGAGTCTATCTCTTATCTTTCTGGACAAAGTATACCACTGCTGAGCAAAGCCATGTTCCCTGGAAAGACAGATAGAAGTAAAAGTGAAGTTCTTTCATGTCTTTTAGGCCACTCAGCATTAGATCCTTTGCTCTCTTTTAGGGCCTACTAATTTTCCCACATACCTGCTAGCTTTCATGATTGTTTTCTCACTACATGAAAACCTTTCTAAGTAATCCAGTACTGCAGGAGAATTTATGGTATGTTTGCCACGTATACATTAGAGATATCCTGCATCTAAAGATTGCTGAGAATGGGCTGAATGGAGAGGAATTTTGCTCAGGAAGCAGCACCCTGGGTGGGGTGGCACTTTTAAATATGAGCAATTAGAAAAGAACATAGAAAATTGGAGTCCTCTAGACATAGCTTTGGAGAAGGAAATGGCAACCCACTCCAGTACTCTTGCCTGGAAAACCCCATGGGCAGAGGAGCCTGATAGGCTGCAATCCATGGGGTCGCTACGAGTCGGACATGACTGAGCGACTTCACTTTCAGTTTTCACTTTCCTGCATTGGAGAAGGAAATGGCAACCCACTCTAGTGTTCTTGCCTGGAGAATCCCAGGGACGGAGAAGCCTGGTGGGCTGCTGTCTATGGGGTCGCACAGAGTTGGACACGACTGAAGCGACTTAGCAGCAGCAGCAGCAGACCTAGCTTTGGCTGGCCTTTACCAGTTAGAACTCTGTAATCTGGGATATGTTCCTTAACTTCTCCAGGCCTCGGTGTTCTCAAATACGAAAACTGCTCTAGTAATGCCTGCCTCGTAAGATTGTTGTGAGGATCTTTGAGCAGACACATGTGAAGGGCTCAGCACACAATAGCCACATTGTTGGCCCAATAAACGGTGAGAGTGGTTGTTTCCTAAGCCATTCTGTGCTACAGGGAGCATTCCTATGAAAGGGGTGTTCACATGTGAACCTAGGTCTGAGACAGTTTTTCAGTCATCAGACACACACAGACATGAATACCTACTTTGTACATAGCATTGTGCTGGGTGTAAGAGAGTCAGCCATGAATGAAGAATTTTTCTGCCCTGATGCTCACTCAGTGGAAGACAAAGCAAATTAAAAGAACCCCAGTGCCCCTACAGTGTGATACATTCTATGATGGCAAGTATATGAGAATGTTTTGGGGTCAGAGAACAGGAGAGACAGACTTTGCTAATTCGACTAGACTGCTAGAGGCAGCAGTTGATACTCTTTCAGGTTATACTTCTGAATTCTCAGAGTCATTAAGAAAAACGTTTATTATGAAAGTGTCAAGCTTGTACAAAAGTAAAAAACATATAATGAACCGCCCCCGCGATGTACCTACCACACAGCTTCAAAAGTTGTAAGTTTGTGTCCAGTCTTGCCTTCTTCTGTACATTCATACACCTGTTCTCACTGACCTCAGATTATTTTGAAACTAATTCCAGTCATCATATCGTTTGATCTGTAAATATTTCAGTATGTATTTCTAAAGTACTGCTGCTGCTGCCGCTACTGCTAAGTCGCTTCACTTGTGTCCGACTCTGTGCGACCCCATAGACGGTAGCCCACTGGGCTCCTCTGTCCCTAAAGTACTAGGATTTTTTAAAAACATAGCTTCAGTAGGGTCACTTTATTTAAAGTTCATCTTTTTTCTAAAACCTTTTTGTCATCCAAATTATAGATGTTTTAGGTACAGCACTGGGTCATGGATTGTGGACATTATGAGGAAAGCCTGAATTTAGGGCTATAGGCAAATCATTATATGAACAGTTAAAGTTTTGAAAAATCTTTATCATTTGAAAGTAAATAAATTTATATATTAAAAAAAAAAATTCTGGGACTTCCCTGGCAGTCCATTGGTTAAGACTCCATACTTTCACTGCAGGGGCACTGGTTTGATCCCTGGTGGCAGGACTAGGATCCCACATGCCATACAGTGCCACACAAAAAGTAATTTGTTTCATGTCAGGTGACCTGACTTTTGGTTTTGGAAATTGGATCATCCTTTGTAAAGATATAAATGCCCTTTGAATTATGCTCCTTGCTTTTGGATCTAGAAAGTTTGTAAATAGGTTTCTCTGGTGTCAGCTTAGCATTGGGATAATTTTTTAAACTGAAAATTAAAGCACAGTTTAAGTTTTCCAGTGTTCCTTCTTATAAGAAGAAATAAAAACCTACCTGATGGAGTTATACTGTATCAGAACTGGAGAAAATGTGGACTAGCGTTGCCCAGCTAAGTTTATCAAGTTAAATTACAGGGCACTTTTTACAAAATGTTTAGAAAATAAGTGTTGTTGTTGTTGTTTTCTTCTCTCTCTTTACTGGGGCTAAACCTTTCTAGTGTGGGGCTAAACTTTTCACTGTGGAATGATTTTTCTTACTCTTCCATGAGCAAGAATATTATTGAATAAAAAGTCAAATTCCTATGAAAAATGCAGAGTGTTTATGTTTTTGTTATGATAGTTAGAAATACCAGATTGTGGTAGAAGATGTCAAGTAGTTAAGGCTAAAAATTTGAAGTAATATTTGATGTTGTAAAAATTGTGTGGGTTTCTTTTCTCTTTCCTTCACAGTTTTGAAGAACCTACCTTGTAAACATAGTGATAAAATGCCAGGAATATTAGGACTTTAAGGAAATAATAGAGCCTATTATTTAAACTACAATATAAAAGGCAATTATATTGATGAAGAGCTACATGGTCTTTGTGTGTGTGAATAAACTTGGCCTGTGTTCAGCTTCTATTTGTTCTTCTGGCATAAACACATATTGTGTGTGATTCTAGTTTAATGGGGACCCGTTTGTATGCCAAGCAGCTGCATTTTAGGACCTATTGCGTGATTTCATAGCTCTCTGAAAATTGGTTCTATTCAGAACAAGAGATAGAAGAGGAGAAGGGGGGGTGCTGTGGAGGGGGGGTGGGGAGAGCTTCAACACACAATCATTTCTTTTCAATTGGAGCCAGAAAGGTTGATGACAACATGACCATTGTGTTATAATGATAAGACCACTACGGCATCTGTACCTCTCATCAAGGCTTTCACACAGCAGCAGATACAATTTAATTCACTGCTCTGTCAGCAGTGCTGATACCATTATGCCGTCTGTCTCCACAGTTATAATCACTGTCCTCTGAGAAATGCAGTTGAAATGATCTTGAGCAGTCAAAGAAACTCTCAATTAAGGCTGCCACTTCCAATGTGTCAGATTGTGTCTTATGCACTTGGTACAATTTTCACTTCCAATCCTGTTTATTTACAATGTCTACCAGTAATTACGCTTAACGTGTCATTTAGTGAGGGGGGCCCCTGCCAAGCCGATTGTTGGGTGCTGCTGTACCATTGAGTGGGAGTTTCTCGAAGTCAATGCCATCAGCAGCTTTTAGGCCCTGATGGGACGCAGTAGTAATGTTGATAATGCAAGTATCGTGCTCATCAAGTCATAATTAGATGCCACTCAAATGTGCCACTTGTAATAACAGTGTTGATTCATGTTTTTCTCGGTGACTGCAACTACTAATTAGTTAAGTGGTTTTTGGTTGGCCTGCATTTGCTGCGGATCATTATTACTCCTGAAAAAATGTCAAGGTTAGAGATGTTTCTGGCCATTTAGTGCTGCTTTATGAATTTGAATATTAACATAATAAGAACTTTGGATGGACTTAGGAAGTAATACATTTTTGTATTTAATTTGGAGAGAAATTTTTTCCCCTGAGTTTAATCATAATTGCAGGTTAATTAGGCTTAAATGAAGCAAGAGTAATCTCTCTTTGTGTTATGTGAGCCCAGTGCTTTTTCCCTAACTTTGTTGGGTTTCACGTTTTGGTGCCCTTAATTTTTCTTTTTTTTTTATAAGCCAAACAAATATCAATAAATATACATGTCTACAGTTAAGTTTGAGGTTCTGAGCATTTTCTTTTCAACTAGAATTATGGGTGAAAGGATTTGGCATTTTTCTTACTTGATCTTCAAAGTATAACTCAAGCTCTAAATTATTTTGTACTTTTGAATCTCATTTATATAAACCAGCCACTGAAAAGTCTGAGAACACCGAAAAGTCTGAGAATTGCTGTTTTTGAAACATTGGTTAAACATCAAGTTTGTTATTTTTTTTAATCTTCCTGACAGTCTGTGGTGTGAGAAGCAATTTGTTACCATCAACTTTTATCATCACATAGTGCAAAAATCTTGTTGCTATAGTTTTCTGCCCTGGAGTTTATGAAATACTTTGTCAGTAATAAAGACTATTATTGAAATACTCAATTTAGTTAAGCTGTCACATTGTTATTCTAGTTATGAGATCAATATGTGAGATTTGTTTTTAAACATTTCTCTTTAGCTAGTTTTCCTGAGAAGATGCATAAGTAGTATTCTGCAAAGAAAAGGAAATAATACATGCCACTTTTAATTTATGAGAGGTTCTTTTGTTTAAATTAGCAGACATGTCTATAGTTATATAGACAGCTACATAGAAAACAGACTCAAAAAAATTCTCAGTAGCTTTCCTAAAACGTGTGTAATAGCCATAAGAGTTCTTTGTTGTTTTCTTTCTTTCTACATTCAAATATTAGCTAAGATTTAATCAGAGCAGCATCTTCAACATTTTTTTTTTCCATGATAGCTGACGGTCTGGCCAGCTAAAGAATTACAGTATTCTTAATCATGGGACAAGATGTGTGGGCTTCTGGAATAGCTGACTAATCTCTGAATGCTAAGACTTTTCCCCCCTCATTCCTAGTTTCTCACATGGTTATAGAGGAAGTGAATTTTATGCAGAACCATCTTGAAATAGAGAAGACTTGTCGAGAAAGTGCTGAAGCTTTGGCAACAAAGGTGAGACATTTCATATAAAGGAATTCTACCTGAGCTTTTAAAGTTCAACTTGCTTTTCTACACAGTGACTTCTATTTTCTTCTGCTTTTCTAGCTCTCTAATCAGTTGATTCTGATCCTCATCAGAGGTCTCAGAATCCTGAAATGTGATTATGTAAATATCTGTCTTAATGCCAAGATTATTTCAATTATAAAAAAAGAAGTGTTTGTCTATGTGTATCTCAGTATTTCTGTGTGTGTGTGATTTTTGCCTATGAAAATGGTCCCAGAGTGGTCTGTTGAACTCGACTTTTCTGATGTCTGTGCGTTTGGTTAAAATGCTAAACAAGTTTAAAACTAACTGAAAGTGGCATAAAAGAGCAATGAGTGTTTCCTGTTTGAATCAGATGAAAAAGTCAGCCTCAGACTGTACATTTCAGGTGATTATTTGTGAAAGCAGAGTGAGGGCATGCTAAGGGTGACCTCCAGTGCACCACTGATTGCTTCTAGCTGATGAATTTACCAAGTGTGTAATTTTCTATATTCTATCTCATCAGAAGTACATTATTATTAAGGAATATTTTTTATCTCTGTCTTACGTATTTTGGGTTGGGCAAAATGCATCTGAACCACTTCATCAGAAAATGGATTACAGCGATTTTCAGCCAGATTTCATTAGTGATGCTGGTTTTGTTTCTTTCCCCTCTCCACTGTCACCTACCTCCATAGTGTTTCTTTAGATGCACCTGAAACTCTATACATCAGACAGTCAATCAGTCAATTTAATCTATGTGCATTAGCATTGTGCTTGCTAGAGGTATTTGCTTAATTGTTTGCATAACGACACTACATTAGAATTCATAAGATATGCAGGCAGAACCTAAATAAGTATATTAATGTGTGTATATAGCTTCTCTTCCATGATTTGTCCAAAGAATCTATAGCGATAGAGGCTGTTGTTTTAAAAAGAATGATAACATGGAGGTTCTATTCTGTATATCTCTAGGGTTCACAGGTTCATAATATTGTTTGAATTTCTTTTCATTTCCTTTTCTTCTTTTGGGCCAAGTAGAAAAAATGTGTTTGGAGCATACTAGCTATTCTGAATCTTGTAGTGGCTAAGGATAGTTTCTGTATTTTCTCTTGTTTTTAACCAGTATTCCTGTTGCTATGGTATATCCACAGTGAGAACCCTATCTCTCAGGACTGGCAGTTTATGGAAAACAATGGTTTGGGAGGCAGTATATACAGGTTTTATTACCAGTTATATAATTTTGGACATACGTGACTTTGACCAGGTTAATTCCGTTCCCTAGACGGCTGTTGTCTCATCTTAAATAACAGGATAACCTTGAATTGGGACTAAAGTGAAAATGGGACAGACTTTGTTTATGATAACTTTAATCATTGGTCCCCTTAAAATTATTTTATTATTTCCCCCCTTTTGTGTTTAACAGTTGATTTTGAGCGGAAGAATTCACGCATCTAACCTGCAATCATCATGTCATAATTTTCAAAGTAGACCAGGATTGATTTCTTAAGAATACCCAGACCCACTGCTCTAGGAGTATGGCCCAGGCATGTGAATGTTGAAAAAGTTGCCAGGTGGCTGTATAGTCATCCCTGGTTATGACAGTGTTACTAATCTCTGGGGTCATTTTTACAGTTTAGTATTGATAATAGAACCCTTAACGTAGAGTTTGTCTTCTTAAGAAGCCCTTTTGAAAATGGACAAATGGTTTGTTTTTGAGGCTACAGTGTACTTTAGGATACAGTGTATGTGGACTTTAGAATAAAAAACCAAAAAAATCTATTCGATTAAATGCTATCAATATGCTCATTAGATGTAAAAGAAGCTACAGCTTTGAATACAAAGTTTGGAAGCCTCATTATATATGTGATCAGTAAGTGAAAGTAACACATCCTGATTTAAGTATTAATTGTCATTTTTGAAAATAGTTTTCATTTTCTAAAAAGCAAAATTTCTGTAAGTTCTTATTTTTCTAAGTCTTTGCTCTCAAATTAAGGGCAAATAGAATGTTTAATTCTTATGATGCAATTTGCATTTTCCTTAGAAGCAAGTATGGATGCTTTGCTTTGCTGAAATGTGAAAGTTAAACCAATAGAATATAGACCAGTTATTTAAATTGTATGATCCAGGTCTGTTTAACATGCTTATTTTGTGTCTTTAACTATCCATTAAACTGTGCTCTATATAAAAACCCAGTTTAAATTTGAATATAGCATAACGTTCTGTTCCTGTAGGGTTATGAAAGGTTTATTTTTGCCTTCTAACTTAGGAGAGTTCTGAAACAGAAGTAGCGTGCATTAACCTATATAACCTGATGGCTAATAACTGCAGTGACATTGCTTAGCTTAAATTTGTGAGTTCAGAGTTCTCAAAAATTTCTACTTCATATGGTCATAAGATTTCATGTGTATAAATCTTGTATTTTCTTCTTTCAGAATATGAAAATGATGTTTCCAGAGAAGACTTGTGAAATTATGTTTGGCTTTTTTCTTGAGAAAGTAACTTTGTTGAATAGAGTAATTGTATTACAGCCAAATAGCTGGTAGATATTGGTGCCTAGTTTGATTGGAACATTAAACTCTTTTGAGAGCAGAACTGTTAACTGTTACGTTATCAAATGTTACTTTGATGGTGGCCTGGGAAGTAGTATGTTAAGCATCAGATGGCAAAAATGAGTATTTCCAGTTTTTCATGAATCCTGGGGAAAGGAACATTGTATAGATAAATGCCTTGGTTGAAGAATACTAGCTTATAAATGATTTCTGGAGGAAAATTAATTAGTAACAAAATTAATCTCTTTTGTTACTATTAGCTAATATTTGTTGAATTTTTACTGTAAGTCACTTACTATGTTAAATGCTTTATATATAATATGTCATTTAATCTGCATATTATGGGATGGAGACTATTTTAATCTTTAGTAGCTAATGAGAAAACTGACACTGAAAGATTATTCTAGAGGCAGAGACAGAATTTGATTGCAGAGCTGTGTTCTCAGCTCTGCTATAATACTGCTGCTGCTAATTGTATAGAAATATATACCCAAGTACTGCATTCCTCCACATCAATTATTCTTAGTGTTGATGTACGTTTGAATCACCTGGGAAGCCCTGAAGAAGTACTATGCTGGACTCTATCGCCAGAGATTTTTGGCCTGGTGGGAGGGCCTGCTTCCTCAGGCCAAATATGGGAAGTTGTTTTTTTTTTTCTTTAACTCTACTGATTGTAATGTGCTAGGCTGGGAACCATTTGTTTATTAGGAGGCAGAATTACAAATTAGCTCTTGAGTTTTTCCACTCTTTTCTTAAATTGTTCTTTTTTCCCTGCATTCTGAAAAGATATCATCCTTTGAGAATTGACAATGATCCTTGAGCCTCTAGTGCCGTGCTCTAGCATTCATGGTTCAAAGAAGCCACGACAGTGCTTACTTGAATTGTCCATCTGAAGGAAGAGAGACTGGGAATCGTAGGTCTCTTATCATATTTCTGATCCTCTCCTGTAATATGGAGAGCTAGAAGCTGGAGCTATGTCTGGGGACTGGGAGTAAAAGTCTGTGCCTGATTCTTTGAATGGATCTCGCCAGCCTTCCCAGGAAGAATCCAGGAAAGGGTTCAAAGCCATTCCTGAGTGATCCTTCCTGATTCCCCAGAGAGGTCAGGGAACCTCTTGCGTTCCAGACCTTGCTAGTGATATGGGCTGGGCTTTCTCTGAGAGAAATCCTGAGGGGTCCTAATCATGATGACAAATGAAAGACCAAAGCCAGACAAGTGCCATACTAAACATCTTATTCTGGTGTAAAGTTTACATAGAGAAGGGCCTTTAGCATTCTGGTGAAATATTTCTATTTGTATTTATATTCAGTCTATTGTGTATTATTAGAATTCTAGGGATAGACAGAAACACGTTTTGAATTAGTTTAAGCAAGAAAAGGGGAAAAAAAGTAGGAGTTTGTTCAGAGGGATAGTGGAGAATCCCATAGAATCCATGAGCTAGTCGCATTTTAGGAATGGACTGGAACCCTGTGGGAAACCCAGTGTCTGTTGCTTTTCTCTGTCTCTGCACATTGGCTCCATTTTGGCCTTGCTGCAGACTGCCTTTCTGTATTCCTCAGGTGAGTAGTGTGGTGTGGTTGCCAGTAGCTACTGTACATCCAGACACATGGACAGGAGTTCCTGTCCAGGAGAACAGGAATTGCTTTGGAAGAACTTGGCTGTTCCAGAAATTGTGTGGAACATGAAGAGGCAGTGGCAATGTCTCAAAAATAGAGAGTGTGGGACAAACATATAAAAGGTGTTCACAGCACAGCATCAAACCAAATAAAGTGTCTTAAATTAGGACTATTAATGACTGGATAAATTGAAATTCGATATAATCTATTCTGGTGTTTTATCTTAATTCTTCTTGTATTTATCCATTATAACTAGCATTTTCACATGTAAGGCATAGGTCTTAATTAGTTTAATGTTAAAAAGTATAAATAAAATAATATTTAGTGACTCTTCTGTTTCATGCTGTGAATGTTGATGAATGTGTAGACAAAAAGACACTTAATTTGACTATTGTATAAAAACCCAAGACACTCATTTGCTATTAAAATAACTGTCTTTATATTTGCCTTAGTTAAATAAAGAAAATAAAGCATTGAAAAGAATCAGCATGTTATACATGGCCAAGCTGGGGCCAGATGTAATAACTGAGGAGATTAACATTGATGATGAAGATTCAGCCATGGACCCGGAGGATGTTGCCAAGACTTGTGTCTCAGTACAGTGTCAGAAGCAGATCAAAGGTAGGATTCCTGGCTTAATTATTTGAACATGGTTTTGACTCCTATTAGGATAATGCTTCTCAACCCTGGTTGCACATTGAAATTACATAAGGATTTCAATAAATACTGATGCCTGGGTCCTTTTTTGGAAAAAAAATTCTGATTATTTGTCCCAGAGGTTAGTCTGGTTGAGAATCATGATGACTGTAGCTTTATGAGTTACTTTCTTGTTTGGGATTAGGTACTTTTGAAAGCACCATCTTGACAGGAACAGTCAGTTAACCTATACATGTCTTAAGGATAGGACTGTGTGTTAAGATATTTTTGTTAAATGAAAGAATGAATGAATAAAAATTTATTTGGCCAACACCTTCTATTAGTCGGATTTCTCTGTTGAAATCTTTGGGGAAGATACCTCCCGAAACTGCTTTGTCTCTGCCCTCCAAGAACTTCTCTTAAGATTCAAGCAATGAACTAGAAGCAATATGTAGTATTAAGCAACTGTGTTGGTCCCCAAATGATTCTGTAAGACAAAACCACATAATACATCTGTGAAGTACACATTTACTCTTTTAATAAATAAACACGCACATATAGTTTAGGATGTAGGAAAACAGTCTAGGGCTTGGTAATTACTAGAGCATTTTAACTTACTGTACCTGTCAAGAATAATATTTGTTGGTTTGATAGATAAAACTTCAGTTGAAGATATAAAGAAGAAAGTAAAAAGAAAGCCATTTTAACCCTGTGTGCACTCAATTGCTAAGCCGTATTCAACTCTTTGTGATGCCGTGGACTGACCACAGCCCACCAGGCTCCTCTGTCCATGGGCTTTCCCAGGGAAGAATACTGGAGTGTGTTGCCATCTCCTCCTACAGGGGATCTTCCTGATCCTGTAATCGAACCTGCGTTTCCTCTATCTCCTGCCTTGGCAGGGAGATTCCTTAACCACTGAGCCACCTGGGAGGCCCTTCTTACCCTCTCACCTAAGAAAAAATTGTATTTATGTTGGCAGGAATGGGGAGAGGAAGTTTAAAGGCTTCCCTTTTGTTTCTATTTCTCCCTTCTGTTAGATCTTGAATAGTATGGTCTCTGATTCTTTTTCAAGATTAGTCCGGCAGTGGAGAAAGTGGTTTTGAAATAAGTCTCTTGAGAGCCCCTTCATTAATCTGAGTTCATGTAAAAAGTTTGATTTAATTTATTAGTAAATAACCACATAGAGCGTTTCTTATTGTCCTTGGAGAAGGGTAAGAAATTAAAAGCACTTAAAAGCTAAGTGGCAAAACTATGTGGGCCTGGGTATAAATTTAAGTACTGTGCTAGTCCATGTATTTTTTTTTAACATTTGAGTGGTAGAAGTAACTTTAATATAACACCAGAAGCTTTTGCTCTTATAGTGCCTAATATTTTTACTCTAGTAACACAGTTTTCAGTTAATCTCAATAATATGAAATATGAAATAAATTAAGAAACAAAACACCCACAACTCTGGAGAGAAAATTATTAGAATTAACCCTTTTTCAAATAGGTTATATTTTGAGTCAGTTCAAATAATATTTAAGGGCTATAAATTGGCAGCACATCAGGATTTTTTTCTTTAAATCAAAATCTCCAAATTGTTAGCTGCCCCGTTTGTTTGTATTGCATTGTGACAAGAGCCCATGGCCATTATAAAATAAAAAAGAAATTAGTACAATGCCTTAATTTGTTTTGCTAAAAGCTTAAAAAATCCTTCTTCTAAAATGCCAGACAGTTTCTAGAATATAGGTTTGATACAATGCAGAGAAAACATAATCTGGTACATTTAACATAATGAGAAAGCCTGATAGAAAATTTAAGAAACATAGCTATATTAGGAGTGGGGAACAAGTGAAATTTCCATTGTCTTTTGCTGCTTCCTTTTCCTTCTAATTGTTGAAAACCTTTGACAGTAAACTGCTCATGGACTGGTATTTTCAATTCTTCTGACAAGATTGATTTCTTCTTTTAAAAATAAGGCTTTATTTTTTCTTTAAAAATGCAGAACTTCGAGATCAAATTGTATCTGCTCAGGAGGAAAAGAAGATATTAGCCATCGAACTGGAAAATCTCAAGAGCAAACTTGTAGAAGTAACAGAAGAAGTATGTATCTTAGGCCCGAAAGGCAGGACCTTTAGTGTTTTAAGATATTTGGGGACAGGCTGCATCAAAAACTTGCTGTTGGAAGCTAATTTCTGACATGAGAACCATGTACCAGTTTTAATCTTCTCTTGTCCCCACTATTCCAGACCTACAAAATGGTATAGAAAATAAGATCATAAGCATTCATGGGCCTACTCTGTAGCTCAAGAAATAATGTACTAAAATAGCATCGAAGTGTTTCCTGTTATCCCGCATGTTTCACTGTTTGCAGATTTGTGACAGTGATACCTGCCTCTGAAATCAAACACTGTTGCTGCTGGTGAAGAATGATTTTGCTTCTCTAGTCGAGGGCTAACTCAGTAGAGAAAGGCTCTCCTCCTCTGTACCTCCCAACACAGGCATATATGGTAGATGGTAGAATGGGTTCAAGTGGGTAT
Source organism: Oryx dammah (assembly GCF_014754425.2). Classification (NCBI taxonomy): domain Eukaryota; kingdom Metazoa; phylum Chordata; class Mammalia; order Artiodactyla; family Bovidae; genus Oryx; species Oryx dammah. The sequence continues at coordinate 36,159,405 of NW_024070198.1, read as the reverse complement.
TTGGAGAATCTTTTTATTTTTTCTTCTGAATTGTCTGTAAAAGCAAGAGCACGTACTTAGCCTTCTTTGCACGCAGCTTCAAGAATCTGCCTTTGCAGTTTCAATTTAACTTGTGTCAGTGGTTCTCAGAGTCGGTAGCCCAAGGTTTCCCCACTGATGTGCTATAGCACCTTGATATCTTGCCAGTGATATCAAGTGTCCCGGGGTATTGTCCCTTCAGTGAGCAGCCGCGTCCAGTTCCCATACACATATTCTTAAGGACCAGAATGTGAAAATGGTTGGGAAGCAGTGCCCATCTACCTCCCAGCCTCAGTTACTGTTTCAGTAAGTATGAGTGGGAAGAAGGATAATGATATTTTGAAAGTACTGAGCAGGGTATACCAGTTACTAATTTAAACAGAAAGCAACAGTATACTTTGTACTAAAAGAGACCAGTTCACAGACTCTCTGGAAGTGCTGATGGATTCAGGGGCCCTTTCAGGACCATCATCTTAGCTTGTTTCTTGAGTGTTATCGTAGGAGAGAAAGACATTTTGATGCATTCCATTTCTCAGTTATAATTATTTATTGATGATTCACTTCCCTCCCATTTAGAGGTATTATTGGAAGCCATTTCAGAAGTTAGTTTTTTTATGATTATTTCAGACATCTGAACATCCATATGCTGACCACGCAGTTCAGTACATAAAACATTAACATATTATTGAAACCCATGTGTATCTCTCCCTGAGTGCATTCTCCTGACTCCCTGCCTTGTTTCTCCAAGCAACCATTATTCTGAACTTGGTTTTTATGATTTCAGTGATTATATTTATACAATAACTAGTATTTTGAATGTTTTTAACTATATAAATTTGCTTCTTAAATTCAACATAATGCTTTTGAGATCTATCCACTTGCTATATGTAACTTTACATTCTTTTTTTAGAACTTTACTATGATATTCTCTTTTCCTGTGATGCCAAAAATTATTTCAGAAAGTGAAGTTTTTTGGGGGGAGGTTTTCATATGTATTTTATTTAAGCCAAATGTCATCAAAGTGTAAAATGAATGCCAAAATTTAATATTGTATCTCTGATTAAATGATTCAGGTATATTTTGGGTGCAGTCTAGTTGGATTTTTCCTTTTGAAATATCATTTACGTTGGATGACTAGAACATTGCCATATTTAAGGAGCAATGCTAATGCTATTTGGAATTTGTAAAGAAGTTCCAGATAGATATCCTAAATTAAATAGATACTTTGAGGCTATAAAAATGCTTTAATAAAAGCCTAACACAGTGAAGGCAGTTATTGCTTTAATGTAGCATTGTGTTGAAAATTGAACAGCAGTTTAAGTCACCCATCATCATGTCATGTTTTACAATTTTGGATGTTTTCTCCTCTCACAATATCACATTTTTAGGTAAATAAAGTTAAACAAGAAAAAGATGTTTTAAATTTGGAAGTTCTTGAACAGAGAAAAGTCTTAGAAAAATGCAATAGAGGTATGTGTTTCTAGTCTTTTCTTTCAAATCTGTAACTTACTTTGTTTATATATATTTTGTATTATTTTATACCTGTGTCTAAAGAGTGTTGTAGCAAAAGTTTTCTATATTGTGTCTTAACGTCTAGCAATGAGTCTCTCTCATTTCCTGTTCTTTTATCACCTAAGTTAAGAGCCGAGGAAATTTAAAAGTGTTTCTGCTTAAGGAATTCACAACCCACTCATTTTGAAACTTCAGACCTAAATCCTCTTTTGTCCTGTAGGACAGGATACATGTAGGATGGACCATGGCTGTACTGGTATTTATGTATCTGGTAGGGTTATTCAGTAAACCTCTCCTCAGTCCAGCAGAGATTGGGATAGTTACATAAATACATGCAACATTAGATGATAAAATTTTAAATTAAGAGGAAAAGGAAATAGTTTCATCAGAACTATCTAGATTCCATACACATATGTTAACATACAATATTTGTCTTTCTCTTTATGACTTACTTCGCCCTGTACAATAGGCTCTGGTTTTATCCACCTCATTAGGACTAACTAAAATGCGTTCTTTTTTTTTAAAGCTGAGTAGCTTTCCATTGTATATATGTACCAAAATTTCTGTATCCATTCGCCGTGGAGATGCAGACATAGAGAACAGACTCATGGACAGTGTGGAAGGGGTGGGGGCCAAGTCACTTTGTTCATGTCTGACTCTTTGTGACCCTGTGGGCCATAGCCCACCAGGCTCCTCTGTCCATGGGATTCTCCAGGCAAGAACACTGGAGTGGGTTGCCATTTCCTTCTCCAGGGGATCTTCCCAATCCAGAGACTGAACCTGCATCTCTTATGTCTCCTGCATTAACAGGCAGTTTCTTTACCACTAACACCATATGAGAGAGTGGCATGGAAACATAGACATTACCATATATAAAATATAGTCAGTGGGAATTTGCGGTGTGATATAGGGAGCTCAAGCCCGTGTTCTCTGAACACCTAGAGCAGTGGGATGGGATGGGAGTTGGGAGGGAGTTTCAGGAGGGAGGGGACATGGCTGATTCATGTTGATGTATGGCAGAAACCAGCACGGTGTTGTAATACAAATATCTTGCAATAAAAAATTTAAAGAAAAGAGGATATGGAAAACAGGACAAAGGGAAAGTGAAAGTATGTGTTCAGATACAAAGTGCTTCCTTGTTCCAAGTCCTTGCACATTTCCTGCCTGTGTGCCTGAAGTCTGGCTGTGAGCTCTCTGGGAGCCAGAGCCGTGAGAGATTCGTGATCTTTTCTGTGAATCACAGAAAAATTTACCTCTTCGTCAGGAGAAGCAGACCTGGTGAGAAGGAGCTTTCTTCTAGAGAAAATTCTGTGTAATTTGATTTTATCATCCTAGTCATAAAGCATAGCATCTAATCTCATGGTGCCGTTTCTTATGTCTCTGGGTTTAGGACAAAGGAGTTATGCCAAAGTGCAAACGTAATTCTCAAGGGGAGCAAGGTCTCTTCCTGTGCCTTTTGTTCCCCTTTTTCTCTTCAGCCACTGTCTTTCCTAGTTCAGAAACTACAACTCGAAAAGGAAACCTTTCAGACCCAGGACCTTCCCTGTTGGTAGTGGTGGTGGTTCTCTATCTTTGTGTCATTCATGACTTGAGATTCTTTTCTTTTTAATAAATGAACTTATAGCTAAGTGTGGGAGATGCACTGGGTTGTAGCATTTCCTTTGCTCTTTGTGCATTTAAGAAGATAGAAATGGTATAGAAGAATTTTCAGTTGTGATACACTATGCTATTAATAGCGTTCTACAAAGGTTAGTATGATGGCCCTTGCCTTCAGGGAGTCCCCTATCTAGGAAGAGAGAGAGATTATGTAAATAAATACATGACTAGGACCAACCCAATTTATTTCAGGATCTAAGAGGATCAGGACATGTGAAAATTCACTTTTTATCATAGTGTTCTGGTCATAGGAAAGAAAGTCAATTATCTTGCCCAGGACTTCTTTTTAAAAATAGGTTTGAGAATCATTTAGCTCTCAGGGACCTATAATTCACATCACAAACCACCACTTACATTGCTTCACTTGAGCAAGACTGTTAGTCTTTCCTCTGAGGAGGCGGTAGATTGACCGAGTACAAAGTTTGAAATTCTATGTCATTACACAGCAAACCAGTTCTTAGTCAGTTAAGACTGAAGTGCCCCGGAGGAACAGCTTGTGAAAGCAGCCATTAAGAGAGCCTTTTTAAAGCTTTTTATCGCTATGACTCAGCTCAGAGTTGAGAGTGCCTGGCCAGAATCTGATGGAGAGATCAATGTACTATCCACCCATGTGGTACCTAGTTGGTGATGACGCCATCACTCCCTCTGTCCCATCTATATCATTATTTAACAAAATGTCAAAAAGTAGGAAAGAATTCATGTTGCTCCTATTTGACAGGATATTCCCTTTGAAGGTTTCTGCCCACAGGGATTCTTTAATACAAAGGTCTCTACAGATCTAAGGCTGTTTCTTTTCTTTATAAACATGGATAACACTTTGAAACAACTAATACACGCACACACACACACACACACAAACACACATACACATTTTTCTTTCTTTTTATTCAGGTAACATACATTTTTGGTGGGAAGTATAAATGCATATTGGAAAAGGAAAAAAATCAACTTTTATAGTCCAGGTACGAGCACTGTTAACATTTTAGTGTTTATTCTTCTGGGAGGGGAAAAGAGGGGAGGGACAATTTACAGGTAGGGGACTAAGAGGTACAAACTATTATGTAATAAGATAATTTACAAGGATATGTTATACAACACAGGGAATATAGTCAGTATTTTATAACTAAATGAAGCATAACCTTTAAAAATTATGAATCACTATACTGTATACCTGTAACATAATTTTGTGCATCAACTATATTTCAGTCAAAAAGCCTATATATACAGGTTAAATTGTTTGTTAAATATGTTTATAATATATATGGAGTATAAAGAAAATACCAGCAAAAGGGATAGTCTTTTTATCCATTGGTACTTTACAAGCCCCTGAACATCAATCTCTACTTATATTTCTTCATTGAATTTTTATCATAGTTTTTATTTGTAGTTTTTCAGATATGTATATATCTCTAAACAGCATATTATTTAATTTTGCATGAACTTGATATATATGCTGTCATTTTTCCCTGTGGCCTGCAACTTTTTGCATTTGTGAGGTTCATCCATATTAAAGGATTTTACTGTGGTATGTTTCTTTTCACTGCTGTATAATATTTCATTTGATGTCTATACCAAAATTTGTTTATCCAGTATCCAGTTGGTGGATGTTTGAGTTTTTTCCAGGTTTTTGCTATTCCAAGTCATCCTGTTATGAGAATTCTTACACATGTCTTCTGGTGCAAATATCAAAGAGTTTCACTAACGTACACACCAAATGTAATATTTTGTCTTCAATTTCACTACATAATGCCAGATTACTTTTAAAGTAGGTCTGTAAGTTTATATACCTGTTAACAGTGTGTTTGTTTTCATTGTTCTGTGCCCTGTCCAAACTTGATATAGCTATACTTTAAATTTTTTGGCAGTCACCTCTTTGGTGAGTATAAAAAGAAAGCTATGGTTTTCTTTCCATCTCCTTGGTTACTGATAAAGATATTTCTTGGCCTTTTACATATTTCCTCCTCTGTGAAACTTTTATTGATGTGTTTTATATGTGGCTTTTAAGAAATAGGGATGAGTTCATTTTAAAGATATATCATGAAGGTCTTTCCCATTTAGGAAATATGCCTCTACAATATAATTTTTTATGTTTTTATGTTGGTTTCTACCATACAACAGTGCACAACGGTGCAAATCAATCGTTATATATAGCCTTTCCCTCTTGAGCTTTCCTTTCCACTCCCATCCCACCCCTTTGGGTCATCACAGAGCACCAGGCTGGCCTCCCTGTGCTATCCAGCGACTTCCCACTAGTTATCTGTCTTATACATGGTAGTGTATATATATCTACACTACCTTCTTAATTCATCTGACACATTCCTTCCCCCGCTGTGTCCCATCATCTGTTCTCTATGTCTGCATCTCCATTCTTCCCCTGAAAGGATGTTCATCAGTACTGGTTTTCTGGATTCCGTTATCTATGCATCAATGTACAATATTTGTTTTTCTCTTTCTTCACTCTGTATAAAAGGCTCTAGGTTCAGCCACCTCACTGCAACTCACTCAGTACAACATAATCCTGTTGGCAGAATATTTCTTGTATATTTCTCTACTTACTGACCCCTCAATGTTAGGTCATCTCAATTGTTTCATTATTTTCAGCAGTGATGCAGAGAGCACCTTTACAATTAGATCTCTGTAGGTTCGTGATTCATTCTTTCAGGAGAATAAATACATTTCTAAAAGTGGAATTGTTGAGTCAAAGGGTATGAATAGTTTCAGATTTTTGATTCACATTGCCAGTTGCTCTCTGAAAAGGTGTTATCTCATTTATATTCCAGCCAGCAATGAATGTGGGTGTTTGTATGCCTGAATAAGGAATCTTTTTGATGCTGTTTTTTCATCCATTTGCCTGATAATCGGTGTGGCCTATTGTCCATTTTCTTTTCCTTGTCTTCTTAAGTGTCCATGCTAGCAGTAGAAGAGTATGAGGAAATGCAGGTGAACTTGGAGCTGGAGAAGGACCTTCGAAAGAAAGCAGAGTCATTTGCACAAGAGGTAAATGTTTTGCAGAGACCTAATTTTTTAGTTTCATATTTTAAAGAGCTTTGCAGATGACATATGAAAACATTTTTTGAGGTTGAACAAACACTTGTCACTCTGAATAAAGATCATCTGATCTAGGGAGCTATTTGGAATAGTATCAAGTTCACTGAACCTGGTGTCAGAGATCTGAGTTTACATTTTGCCATGTCATTCGGGTAGTAGTTGTTTGTTACTAGGAGTTCTTAACCACTTTGGGCTTCACTTTCACCATCTGTAAAATGGGTGATGATACCAACCTCACCAAGTGGATTGTAAAATCAAATGGCATGAGTCTTCATAAGAATTTTATAAACTAGAAAATGCTGTATTGCAAAAATAAATTGTATTTAGGGATACCCATCCCATTACTTGTGATTGAAAGTCCGGTTTGAGTGCAGGACTTTTGTATATTTCCAAAAGCCTTAAGAAACTAGGTTACATCTCAGTATACCATCTGAAAGAGCAACATCATGGTCTTCAGTGACTGTTCAGTGCTCTCATTGTGTGTCTTGATTCTGCCACTTGCTGTGGAACATTGTTACACATGTTATACATCCATTATCTGAGCCTTTCCTCTCATGTTAGAGATAAGCTTTAAGCTTCTCATGCTCTGGGGTAACTTTGTTGACACGTGGTGGTTGGGTATTCCACGGCTCTGTGACTGGTTTCCAGGGACATGATGAGGCATCAGTTGGCTGTGCTATAACAGCTTATGATGTGTTATGTGTTAACAGCTTATGATATGATCTATATGAGATCTCCATCATGTATAAATATTTTGAATCTGTGTGCCTACTGTGGGTTCAAGGAAGGTAGCTAAGGAAATGTAAGCATTCTTAGGTGGAAGTATCCAACGTAAAGAAGGAAGACAAAGTGCAGGGTTATGGGAATGACATTTGAAGATCAGATGATGGTTTTGTGCAAGAGTTTTTCCATATTTGAAGGTAACTGTGGTAGCAATGAACCCTATAAAAGTTTATTCTGAGAAGATCTGATTTGAAATATTATGATTCAGTTTATTCAGAGAGTTTAATGAAAGGTGAGTAAATATTTATTCTCTTATTTCTTGGAAGGAGGAAAAAGAATTGAAGTGTGTTAGAGCCCTTTGGAAAAATCTACAGCATATAAATAATGGAGCTAAAGAAATGGCTGAGGGGAGAGAGAGTAGAGATAATGTGAAAATGCCTCCGTTGTAAAACTGAAAATGTTGGCTGATTTTGACCTGCATGCAAGGGTCTTAATTTTGAGAGACATTTTCAGTTTCCATTTCTTGTTTGCAGAATGATGTTAGAATGCAAGGTAGCTCAGAGAAAAACTTGAAGGCCATGCAATAACAGAGAGGATAGATGGAAGAAGTGAGATTCCTTTAAGAATATAAAAATGAATGATTCATTCTGCCATGCAACCCATAGTGATTGGCGCAAACAGTGCTGACAGGTTAATCCAGAATGAGGAGAGAGATGTTTGAGGAGGGAAAGCGAGAGCAGTGGTACTTACCCTGCTGGGGTGTGTGTGTGTGCGCGTGCGCGCGTGTATGCGTGCGCTAAGTCACTCAGTCATGTCCAACTCTTTGTGACCCCATGGACTGTGCCTGCCAGGCTCCTCTGTCCATGGCATTTTCCAGGCAAGAATACTGGAGTGGGTTGCCATTTCCTACTCCACACTGCTGGTAGCATAAGTATTTGCAACAGTGATCGAGGATTTTACAGTATCTGAGGCTTGATCTACACAATAGTAAGAAGAAAAGACAAAACTGAATTAGAACTGGTATATCTTCCCTTTTACATGGTTTATAGAGTCTCAGGTTTTCAACAGACAACTGCTGGTAAAAGGTATCTGACTTAACTAGAGAAATACCACTTTTGCATTTTGTTCTTAGTGCGTTCAGCAAATATGTTTCAAGCCAGACACGGTGTGGGTAGTGGGAATATAATGGTGAAGAAAGCAAATACGACTCCTGCCCTGTTGGAGTTTATAGTGTAGAGCCATAGAAATAATTTTTTAAAGTTAATTTAGGTCACGTTTTTTAACTACAAAAGGAAGATATATACCCTGTAAACATGCAAACAATTCTCAAGTGTGTAAATTAAAAATTGAATGTTTCTTCCTTACTTCTACATTTGTCCAATTAAAAAACCAAAAGCATGATCACTTACAAAGAGGAAACAGTCAGTTGTCCTCATAATTATGTTAAGTGTTTGTATTTCTTCAACATAATTTCAATTCTTGAAACCTTTCCTGTATTTTTTGAATGTATATTTTTTGCTATTTAGTGTAGTTTTTCTTTCCTCTGTTTAAAGATGTGAATACTTTTTTAACATGTAGTCCTAATATACTGAGGGAATGTTACATAATAAGTTTTGTTTTCAGACAACTGAGATGATAATATTTTAATGTTATTTTTGAAAGAATGAATTATATATTAATGACACTAAATTTTCTTCTCATTCTTTGAAGAGATGTAGGAAAATTTCTCTGAAATTCTGAAACCATTGTTATTATTTTTCTGATAAGGGACCCACTTAATAACTCTAACCAAGAAGTTCTTTCCATAGCTAAAAGCCAAATTCATTAGTGTTCGGTAACTGAATTTTCTTTAAATACATCTTTAGAAAAGGCATTATGTAGTGTTTTATTTTAGTACTTTAAAGTCTAGAAAAGGTGGTCTAATGACTAATATTTTTCAGGTTGCCATTGTTATTGAAAGGAACTTCTTTTCTGTATGTTCTTTTCATCTTATATTGCAATTTAGGGATTGTTACAGGGCTTTGCAAAAGAAATTCATGTTATTAACATCCCTAAGACACAGTCTTTATTCTTTTCTCTCTCAAATAACAGTTGAAACAATTTATAATCATGTAAGTTAAGCAAGTTTTCCTGAGAGCTATAACTTTCCCCAAGAGAACCAGAGTACAGAGGAGCAGTGGAGGGAGAGTCATAAAGCCACCCCTGGCCTCGGTGGCCCTTGGGCCCTGCATTGTCTGACTGCTGGGCCCTTCGCCTGTGCCCTGGTCAGCCCTGCTGACTGCTTCCTCTCTGTCTGCTCCTAGACTCGGACCACTTGGTGAAAGGCCTCACTGGCTGGGGAGCCAGAGAATCTCAGTTGTTTCAGTTGCATTTGTTGGCCTTTCATGTTGACTGTGAGATATTGTCTAAGATACCAACACAGGACTCCAACCAATTGAGTTTTAAGAGGGGGAAATGTATAAAAAATAAATTACTGTAATATTATTACTCAATAGTAATCTGAAATAAATCATTTCAGTTAGACTATTGGTCTCAAATTTAAGACACTATGATGGAATGCTGATTATGCTTCCCCGGTGCGTAGATTCTTCCAGCCTCACTTTTCTCCAGCCCAGCACTTGTGCACTCATGGATACTTACTCATCTTTTGTTCCTATTCTTACACAGGCATCAGATGGAAGAAGAATGTGAATTTTACTTGCAAATGTTGCTCTACTATAAAATGGGCCTGATTTCAGAATTTGTAAAACATTTTGTGTTCAGACTTGCCCGCTGGCTGACTTGTATAGCATATTAAGGAAAAGAAGTAATAGGTGGATAGGAAATAATGTTGCTTTCAACCATGAAAAGTTGTGAAGATTAGGTTAAGAGTATATATAAATTGTTTAATAAAAGGCTCAGTTTAATTAATATACCTTTTTCCTTCTCCTCTTTACCCTCCTACTGTTAACTACTTTTGTCACTGGGGAAAAGCTGATTGGTTTAAGACAAAAATCTTAGGTCTAGTAAATAACAGAGAAAGAGATTAGCCAGATGGTGAAGAGCATAGGCTGGTAAATCAGACAGATCTGGGTTTAAATCCTGGGTTTTGCCACTCACTTGTGTCTTTGGGAAAGCTGCTTAACCCCTCAGAGCCTCAGTTATCTTATTAGTAAAAGTGGGATAATAATAGTGTCTACTTGACAGTGCTGTTCTAAGGATTAGATGATAAACTGCATGTAAAATGTTTGCTGCCACACCTATCCCGTAGTCTTGAATATGTTTTAGCTTCTCAAAGCAGATGCATTCACCTCACAGGGATTGTTGTAAAGGATTAAAATAATGTGTAGAGCATATTTAGTAGAATACCTGGCATAAGTTCTTGATATATATTAGCTGCTACTACTAAGTATTAATATATTTTAAAGCAATAATAAAATATTAAAAGCCGCAGTATGGGACTAAACTATTGTATATATACTGTGCTGAGACAAAGGTAAAGGTTCTAAAGATTATATAAAAGCTATGAATGAAAACTTATCGTAGTACTCATTACTTCTAAAATCATCATATTAGCATTCAGAAATTGTGTTTACCTTTTTAATGAAAACTCCACCTTTCCTTTTGCTCAAGTTTCCATTGAGGAGGCTTGTGAGTGTGATTGGTACAGACATTTTTGTAATTAACTTTTGTAGATGTTTATCGAACAGAACAAGCTAAAGAGACAAAGCCACCTTCTGCTACAGAGCTCTGCTCCTGACCGGCAGCTTTTGAACGCATTAGATGAAAATGCAAAACTCGTCCAGCTCCTTGAAGAAGAGAGAATTCAGCATCAACAAAAGGTAACAGATTTTATTCTGGGTTTTTAATGCACACACATCCTTAAACTGAGAGGAGTTAGTCCAGAAGCTCATAGTTTCTTCTTTTGCTTGAGTTACTAAGTCTTTCCAGTGTTTTCACCTTTTAGGAAAAAACCTACCAAATGAACTTCTAGTACCCATCTAAAATTTGTAGTGCACTTTTTGTAGGCTCTATTGTTGTTGTTTAGTTGCTAAGTCATGTCTGACTCCTTTGTGAACTCGTGGACTGTAGACCACCAGGTTCCTTCTGTACATGGGATGGGATTTCCCAGGCAAGAATACTGGAATGGGTTGCCATTTCCTTCTCTAGGGGATCTTCTGACCCATGGATCAAACCTACATCTCCTGCGTTGGCAGACGGACTCTTTACCAATGAGCCGCTAGTAGGGTTTATAGTGACTTTTAAACCATCCAAAGGATCGGAAGAAGCGAGGCAGAGAGACAACTCAAAAAGAGCTTGAATAACGCAGTTTGGAAATCTATGAGTCAATTGTGTTTTTGGAGAGTGCATACACTAGGAGAGTGTATTGTGACTGGTCTCAAAGAGCTTGTTGGAAGGCATAGGTTTTATTCAAAGAGGGAGGAAAAGTCCGTGTTAGTAGTAATTGTTTGCTTAGAGAAAATTTCTGATTTTGTAAACTTGCACAAATGTATATGTTTAAAGGCTTCCTAAGTGGTTGTTTCAATTTGTTTGAGTAGAGTTACTCCAGCTGACACAGCCTACCTCTGTGTGCTAGGCAGAAAGGATAGCCATAGTGGTGGGTGAGAAGGAGAGGCGGAGAGGAGGAGAGGCAAACAGGTGGAACAAAGCCTTTCAAATTAAAGGAACCACTTAAGAAAAATTGCATCAATATTCATGCTACTTACAGTGTCCCTAGTTGGAGAGGGAAAGGCTGTTAGCTGCCATTTGTTAGCACCTGTGGATGTCTCTTTAAGCAACACTGTTGACGTTTAATCCTTGGATGTTCCTGGAGTTTTTACCAAGTTGGTTGTGAGGTAGAGTTAAATTTTTTTTCCTTCAATAAGAAATGTTGCTTTACATGTAGGGAAGCTCTAAATGAATACATGGTAATAGTGCTTGGCCCTGGGAAAGTGCCTTGGGGGATAGGATGGAAGGGACATTTTTTTTTTGGTCCCCATATGCAGGAATTACCTTTTCAAATAAAGAGAATGAAAGGATGTTTATTTTTATTTAGCCCTACTACTAGAATTTTCTGATTTGAAAAAAGCTCTACTACCTGTTTAAGTCACTAAGTCTCATCTTACTGTTTATAACCCCATGAACTGTAGCACACCAAGCTCTTCTGTTCATGGGGTTTCCCAGGCAAGGATACTGGAGTGGGTTTGGGTTGCCATTTCCCTCTCCAGAGGATCTTCCTGACCCAGAGATCGAACTCAAGCCTCCTGCATTGCAGGTGGATTCTTTACTGCTGAGCCACCTGGGAAGCCCTCTTCTACATGTAGCTACCTCATTAAATAATGCGTGCCGAGAACCTAGTAAATTATATTGAGGATGGGACTAAATTGTTGGGTGTATACCTTGTAAGGGTAGGGTACTGAAGAGTTTATATAAGTTATAAATGAAGTTAGAGCAATCAATACTTCTAAACCTGTTTTACTGTACTGTTATTCTGGATAATCTTTCAGGTTTGTGGTTGGAAAATATTTCTTACCTGTCTATAAGTTTCCTTGCAAATTCAGCAATCTTTAAAACACAACTGTGTTGTTTTTATTATTAGAATAAGGAAATCTTAAAAATACAGAAAAAGCTAAAGCAGAAAACTAAGATTAATTAAAAATTCCATATTTTGGTGCATATCCAAACTTTATGTAAATATATAGTTCTATAAAAATAGTTTAAATGGGATCATTGCAAGCATATTGTTCTACAACCTGGTTTTTTTCCATTGGTAATAAATTAATATCTTTCTATGTCAGTGTATAGTGAGGTATGTGATTTAAAATTTTTGCATAGTATTGATATTTCACTTACTGAACACTGTAATTTATTAAATCAATAATATTGGTGGACATGTAGCTTATTTCCAAAATTTCCTTGTTGCAGAGAATGCGCTAATGAATATATTTGAATACCTGTCTACTTCTCTGAAACAAGTTCTAGAAGTAATATTACTGAATCAAAGGGGCTTTCCTTCCTTTTTTTTTTTTTTTTTTAATGGTTTTTGTTGTTACCAAATTATCCCACCAGGACTCATTTTACTATTACCTAAGTTTTTGTTTTCAAATGGGCATAGAAGTGTTAATCTGTTTTAAATGAATTTTTACTTATATGAATATTAAAAACTAAATTTTCTGGGATATAAGTCTCCAATAAATTTATATGAATCACATTACTGATAATATAAGTATTATCTGCAGTGGTAGTGGTGATGGTTTACTTGCTAAGTCGTGTCCAACTCTTGGGACTCCATGGACTGTAGCCTGTCAGGTTCCTCTGTCTATGAAATTTTCCAGGCAAGAATTCTAGAGTAAATTGCCATTTCCTTTTCCAGGGAATCTTCCTGACCCAGGGATCGAACCCATGCCTTCTGTATTGTAGGCAGTCTCCTACATTGCAGGCAGATTCTTTACCAACGAGCCACCAGGGAAGGCCCAGTATTATCTGTATCCCAGGATTTGTGTGATTTTTTTTTTAAGATGAATTGGAATATCTTTGCTCTGAAATGCAAAGTAAAAGAGAAATATTTGTTTTTCCCCTTGTTTTCCTTGACAAAGGAAAAACTGGTATCACTGTATAAAAGTCTGTTTATAATTTATAGGTCAAAGAGCTAGAGGAGCAACTGCAAAACGAAACTCTCCACAAGGAGATACACAGTCTCAAACAGCAACTGGAGCTTCTCGAAGAAGATAAAAAAGAACTGGAATTGAAATATCAGAATTCTGAGGAGAAAGCTAAAAACTTAAAGCATTCTGGTAAAAACATTGAGTAGGCTATTATATCTTAGTATTAATATGTGAATCTTCCATGGCTAGTACATTTACTGAATGCTCTGAATTCTATAGAAAAATTCCAAGCTTTCTTTTAAATTCCCTCATTTCTGACTATTGCACTTAAGTAGAATGATCACTGTAATGAGATGACTCACAAATATTTAGACTTACTTTTTGGACTCAGAGCTTTTATGAGCATCACATACAGAATTAAGAGACAGAGATACAATTAATACAGGAAGACCAAAACTTCAGCATTTCTCAGGGCTTCAGAGATGAGTGTTCATTAAGTACTTATTTTGTTCATTTTAGGGTGTATTTTTAAAAAGTAACTTTTCAGGTTCATACTACCTTCATCTTTGATGTCTAATTATACACATGAAATAATGCTTTCAATATCACACCTATCAATAAAATGGGCAACAATATGTATATTAAATGGAAAAACCTTTAAAACACCAAGTGGTACTTAAATGATGTATTCATTCAGTTTTAGAAGGCTTAACAGGAATGTGTGAGTTAGATTACTCCACAGGGATAAATAATAAGTTTCTGTTGGAAAGTAAGTAATTTAAGGAGTCAGGTTGTTCCCTTTATAACAGCTTCAATATTCACTTCAGATATTTTTGGTTAATTTTATACTAGAATTTTAAAATCTGTACAGAAGAATCAAGTAGGCTTTTTTTTCTTTAAAAAATATTCAGTGCTTTCTAATCCACAATGAAAATGAACTATAATTTATTTTTTTTAATTTATCTAAAATTAAGAAGTAGTTCATTCTTTTTGTCTGCTGTGTATATGCTCAGCCATACCCAGTACCCTGGGGTGCTATAAGAAATATAGAAGAAAAGAAACCATGCTTTATTGTCCACGAGGATCTCAGATTCCCTTTAGAGAAATAGACACATGTATATGAAATAACTAGAGAATACTTGGTGTTGGAGAACCTAGCCTACCCTGCTTATTTAACTGCTGGCAATAAAAACAAATGGACAGGTCATTGGAGTACAATTAGTCATGGAAAGTAGAATGACTATGTAGAGGGAGAGTTTTTCCTGAGAACAGTACCTGTAGCCCATGAGAGCGCAATTAGAGGCATTCACATCTCTGCTATAAATTGAGTTTTCTGGCAGTCAGGAACCATGTCTTAAACAGCACCAAGGACAGGCTCTTTTCACATTGTTGGAGCTTAGTAAGTACTTATTTTATTAATGGCTTGAATGAATTGAATGAATAAATTATATTTCCAGAATGCTCTTCAAAAGAACAAAAAGTTTCTGAGTTAGACATTTGAGAGTCTGAGTCTGGTTAAAATGACAAATTCTAGGATTTGCAGCTTTGAAGGAGATTAAGTGGAGGAGGAAAGTATGCTATTAAAATTCATTACTAAATGTCATCTTTAAAATTAATTCAATTCTTGGTCTATACACTTTAAAAGTCAAGTATTAACAATTTCTTAGTGTTTGGGTGGCATATTCCATTCTTAACAAACATTTCTTCAGCCTACTCAATCCTTACTTCCCACCCATCCAGCCATTGTCTTGATTTTATTTTCCTTTTCCATAGTTTGTGCATATAGCAAAAAGATGGTAATTTTTTGGTAATGTATATAAGGTCTCTCTCACTGATGATAAGAAGTTTAAAAGGTTCTGCAACTTCATACTGGAATTTCTAACTTTGCCCTAGTAAAAGAATGTGATTTTGAACAGGTGGTTTTTTTCCTTTACATGTATATAAGGTGCTAAGTTGCTTATTTCATGTTTTTTTCCTGAATGCTTGCTCTCTGTGCAGTTGATGAACTCCAGAAACGGGTGAACCAGTCTGAGAATTCAGTACCTCCACCACCACCTCCTCCACCCCCACCTCCTCCCCCTCCTCCCCCCAATCCTATCCGGTAAGCACATCCAGGAAGATGGCTCTACATCAAATGTTAGTCCTTGTCAGAGAAACTGAAGTTTATGTTATTGTATCCTTTTTAAAAAATACTGGCTTAGAATGCATCATTAGACATGGGTAAAATGTTTGAAAGATATTAGCAGGTGTTTCAGAGAATTTTCTGAAGGCCAGTGTATCATTCCCTTCTTATAATATATTGTTGTTGTTTAGCTGCTAAGTCGTGTCCGACTCTTTCTAGGCTTCTCTGTTCATGGGATTTCCCAGGCAGGATTACTAGAGCAGGTTGCCATTTCCTTCTCCAGGGGATCTTCCCAACCCAGAGATCAAACATCTCCTGCATTGCAGGTGGATTTTTTTTTTTTTTTAACCACTGAGCCACCAGGGAAGCGCATCTCTTGTAATATATTTAGGGTCTTAAATATCTGGCAAAGACATCTTGTGGCCTACAGTGTTCTTATAGATATTCTGGTTTCATGTGGATATTCCAAGCTGAGAAGCTAGACGTAAAAAAACTTTTTTTGATACCTTAGTTTTAAACTTTCAGTCCATGTCATTAGGATTTTCTTTTACCCTTTAACCAGAAGATCAAGGAATTTTGAGCTTCTCCAGAATGTTTTCATGTTTTTCTCTCACTAATTTGAAAAGCTACAGTTTGTTCAGTTATTTTTTAAGAAATAAAAATACTGAACTAATAAAAACCTTACAGCTCTTATTGTTGTAAACTAGTAATTAAACTAAAAGTATAATTATTTTTAACTCCTTAATCTCATATTTAAACCTTTAATAATGCTGAGTGAGTTACATTCCATAAAGAGAAATTCTGTTTAAATTCTTGCAACAGGAAATCACATATGCAGACAAAAATTTGCTTTTTCTGAGCCAGAGGTGACTTGATGATGCCAAGGAGCCTGAGCTAAGCACAATACGCCCCAGGACATCTCGAGTAAAATTCTGCCTCTTGTGCTTCATCAGTCCACCATCCATGTACATAAGACAACCTACCTGCTGTGTGATAGTTTACCTCCTCATTTTATGCTGTTAACCACTTGTGTGTAATTTACTCTTGATCAAATGAAATTTGAAGTTTTGCTAAGAGTTTTACCTTTCATTAACTCATGTGATTTGTTTAATCCGTTCACACAGAGAGTCCATTTATTTGTACTTTGTACCTTTGGGGATCCATCTCAATAGAATGAGTAGCATGGTCCTCCCACACGACCATGAAAATGGAACTCTGCCTTTTAAAAAGATTCTCATTAGTTTTCCTTACTGAGTAGGCTATGACATAATCCACTTTAAGCCATTGAAGTAGTTAAGGCAAAATAATTTTTACACGTGATCGATCCAAGAGTCAATTGAAAGAATTTCAGGTATTTTAAATTCTTTCTCTCCTGGGTCGCTAAAGCTGTAGGAGATATTCTGAATTTGACATTTAAAATAGGAAATTCATCACTTTGATCTTTTGCTAAGGTCTAGAATTTTGAGCTTGATAAGAAAGTTCACTTGTGTCTATGAGGAGAGGGAACTATTAAAAACCAATTATAATCCTACTGTTGGCCTTTAAGTTTTAGTCTCTGAAATCTTGAGAGCCCTTCAAATTAAAAGTAAACTATAACCTAAATAGAGTATTTTCTCAAAGAGCACCCTACGGTTATACTGAGAAATGAAACTAGAATGCCGAATATGTGTGTCTAAAACATGAACTCTTATAAGGCCCATTACAGAAAATTTTTGTTGAATAACATGAATGATTTTTCTTTTAAGATGAATTTAAATAGTATAAGACAAAGACACAATTTCTCAGTAGAAAGAGATTTTTATTTTTTGATACGGAGTACTTTCTTGTCAAATATATTTGCATATGTATTGAGTTTCACAAGGTTTTCCAACGTCGTTCCTGAGCTGTTTGTTTTAAGGTGATGTAGGTCCTGGATAGAAGTGAAACTGGGAAAAAACGACTAGGGCCTGTGGCTTCTTTCAGGGGTTTTATTGGGCCCCTCCACCCCACCCCCGTCCCACGTTCTGCTCATTTGACCAGGAGGACGGTTGGGAGACAGATAAGAGAGGAAGAAAGCATACCTTGGTCATTTTGTAGCAGCCGAATGAAAGGACAGGCTCCTGGGGAAAGAGTAGGGTATATTAGTGTATAGGGTTATAGGGTTCTCCAGAGAAACAGAAGCAGTGCGGGGATGGTGTACATGTGTACATATACATCGTACACATAAAAAGAGAAGGTAGCCTGAGTAAGTGGTTCACGTGACTGTGGAGGCTGACCAGTCCCAGGATCTGCAGGATAAATCAGCAAGCTGGAGACCAGGGAGAGCCTGCAGTGTAGTTTCAGTCCCAAGATCACCAGGCTGGAGACCCAGGGAGAGGAAGTGTTTCAGTTTTCGTGACTTAGAAGGCAAGAGAGAGCAGATGGCCTAGTTTCAGCGCAGGAGAAATTTTATCTTACTTAGGGGTGCATGCTAAGTAGCTTCAGTCATGTCTGTCTCTTTACAACCCTGTGGACCATAGTCCACGAGGCTCCTCTGTCCATGGGATTCTCTGGGCATGAATACTGGAGTGGATTTCAAAATGCCCTCCTTCAGGGATCTTCCTGACCCGGGGATTGAACCCGCATCTCTTTCGTCTCCTGCATTGGCAGGCAAGTTCTTTACCACTAGTGTCACCTGGGAATCCCCTTTATTTTGGGGAGGCTCACCCTTTTGTTGTATGCAAGCCTTCGACCAACTGACTGGGGCCCATCCCACATTAGGGAAGACATTCCACTTTACTGAGGCTACCAATTTATTTTTTTAAAAGATTTTAACATATATGAACCATGTTTTATAGTCTTTGTTGAATTTGTTATAATATTGCTTCTGCTTTTATGTTCTGGTTTTTTGGCCAAGAGGCATATGGGATCCCATATGCTTGCATTGGAAGGTGAGCTCTTAACCAATGGACCACCAGGGAAGTCCCCGGGCTACCAGTTCAGATGTTACCAGAAACCTCACAGAAACACCCAGAATACTGTTTGGCCATATATCTGAGTGGGCTTCCCTGGTGGGTCAAATGGTAAAGAATCTGCCTGCAATGTAGGAGACCCATCTTCGATCCCTGGATAGGAAAGATTCCCTGGAGAAGGGAATGGTATGCACTCCAGTATTCTTGCCTGGAGAACCCCATGGACAGAGATGCCTAGTAGGCTACAGTCCATGGGGTCATGAAGAGTCGGACACGATTGAGCGCACGCGCACACACACATACCTCTCTGAGTACCCTATGACCCAGTCCAGTTGACTCACAGAATTAACCGTCAAAGTGGGTGTGAAGAACACTAGAACAATTTCAAGATGAATATTTCCACCTGGGGCAATTTTCGCTAGAGATTTGACTGGTCCCAGATGTCTTGTTCTGATCTTCTTACCTGTCCTGTGAAACCCACACTGTCTATTTTCTCTTTAGTCTTAGCACCAGCTTGTTGGATAGTTCTTTATAATAGTACAGATGACTTTCTTGTGGACACTGCACCAGTCTTCAACTTGTTCTTCAAATGTATAGAACATTTAAAGCTCACACTTTCTCTCATCCACTTAGGTGGTTTACAAGGAAGGACATCTATTCTCATTCATTTATGTAAATATATACAACTGTTCTGAGCAGTACAAATAACTTCTTGCTCTGTAATCTTTTTGTACAGTAACACACATTCCCAGAACTTCCTCTCAGAACCAGAGGTGGGGTGGTTATGGTGTTGTGAGAGATTAAAGAGAGGTCTCAGACTAGTGAGAGGCCCCCAACTAGTGACAGCCCCCGCCTCCATGCACCCTACCCTGCTTTGGAATGTTAACAAATAGACCCTGTATTCTCCTGCCTTTTAGTTGACAGAATGGAAAAAAGTAAATTTTACATTATTTCCTTCCTCCCCTTGAGCCCTTTCATTACCTTAAAAGTTTTTTTTATTTTTTTTTTTGCCTACTTATATATCCCTAAACTACTTTAAATATTTATCCAGTCTGTTACCTGTTTCTAAATTTTAAATATGGATATTGAAAGGTTTTCGGTATCTATTTTACTTTTTAGATGTCTCTGCATCATATTAATAATAATGTTAGCAGCCTCCTTCTTCCAGTAATTGGACATCTTCCCTGGTGGCTCAGACGGTAAAACATCTGCCTGCAATGTGAGAGACCTGGGTTCGATCCCTGGGTTGGGAAGATACCCTGGAGAAGGAAATGGCACCCCACTCCAGTACTCTTGCCTGGAAAATCCCATGGACCAAGGAGCCTGGTGGGCTGCAGTCCACAGGGTCTCCAAAGAGCTGGACACGACTGAGCGACTTCCCTTTCTTTCTTTCACTCTAGCAGCCCCCCTCTTCCAGTAATTAGTTTGGTTTTACACAGGAAAGGGATGGGACATCTTTCTATTTCTTACAGTGATGAAAAATTTCACAATTTATTAGCGTAAGTAGGCTACTTATACTACTATACCTCTATTAAGTAGTAGGCTCCTTAAATTCTAGTTCTATATTCACCTCCTTAGAGAAGAGTTGGATTTTTACTGATTATTTGGAACCTGTACCTTCTATTTCTTAGCTCTTAAGGCATCTGCTAATCTCCTGTCAATCTTTTTTCTTTCTCCCAAAGATCACTCATGTCCATGATCCGGAAGCGATCCCACTCCAGCAGCGGCGGTGCTAAAAAAGAAAAGGCGGCTCAACCAGAAACAAGTAATTATAACTCACCCCCCTGGGTTCACGTTTTAAGTTGTTGATGATGTATAGTTTTTCAGCAATAGATGTACTTGTTGAGCTCTTTCACTATGAACAGATTGTTGGGGAGAAATGTGGACTTAACAACTATAAGAATAAGCCAAAGAACAGCCATTGCCTTCATGTGGCTTACCATCTGGAGCAGATGGACGCGTGTCACTGTGATGTGAGGGATGCTGGAAACGTGTTTTCACTAAGGGACGAGGTGCTTTGGGGTGTAATTCCAGATGAGGGATTTGGGAAAAGGCTTTTTCCAGTTGATAGCAAGTGAACTGAGACTTTGTCAAGTATTTGCTATGTTCCCTTCAGGGCTGTGTACTGGAGATACAAGACGCAGAGTCACATTTGAGTGGGGCAAGCAGGAAGTAGACCAATAATTACCAATTCAGTATATAATTGTTTAAATACATTTTTGAATCAGTACTGTGGAGGAGTGACTGTTGGTACTGACTTAAGAGGTTATAGAGGTAGACTGCTGGGTGTTAGCAAGTGATGTTTCAGCTGAGTAGTTGTGGATTTAGAAGGTCAAGGTATTTCAGGTAAAGTATAATAGAGCACACAGAGGGGCAACAATTCAAAGGTCTGGAGTGGGCGAGGAGCTTGGCATATTAGGAAACTGGAAAAAAAAAAGTTGATATTATTAGAACATGGGTGCAAGAGAAGTCTGCTCGGAAGGCAGGAGCCAGATTCTAGAGCCAGTGATCAAGATTTTGGTACTTATTCTAAGGACAGTAGAAGTTTAAGTAGGAGTGTAACATGAGATGCATCTTTTGTAAAAAATCACACTGGTTACAGTGAGAGAACAGAGAGAAGATTGCACAGGAATGACAGTGGATGAGGGGAGACTGCTGCACTTATTCAGACAGACATCACCTGGGCTGAGATGAGGGTGGTACCAGAGAGAGAAAGAAATGGATAAAGTCAGGAGCTGTTCAGGGAAGTAACATTCACAGGACTCTGATTCTTTGGAGAGAGAGATGTTGAGGATAGGGAGAGATGGGAATGGAGAGAGAAGAGCTTTCCTGCTGAGCCAAGGCACCAGGTGGGTAGGTGGCGAGTCAGTGCTCAGAGCCATGGGTGGTTTGATGTGTGGTCCCGTTGAAAACAAAAGCTTGAAATGCTAGGGCTGAATCTTGGCCCTTTATGCCTGAGAACTGTAGAACCTAAATTAAACTCTGCAGTGTTTGCTCAACCCCCGTTACTTATAGAGCATGGTGGGTTTGCCTGGTTCAGGCCCAGATGAGGGGACACTTCTTGGCTCCCTTTTCCTGACTCTGGGTCTCCTAGCCCCACTCCAGCCATTTTCATACCTCTGCAGTGCGGTGTTCTCAGATCCTGGGTCTAAGAAAGTTGTCCTTCATCTTACCACATTTCTGTGCTGCCCTCTGAGGCAGAATAGAATCCAAAGCCCTGTGGTCTGCTTAGAGGTGGTTTTCTGCCTTTAGTGTGTAGCCTCATTTCTGACAGGGATTTCCTGGTGGCCCAGGTGGTAAAGAATCCACCTGCAGTGCAGGAAACCCAGGTTCAATCCCTGGGTCAGGAAGATCCCTGTAGAAGGGAGTGGCTGCCCACTCCAGTATTCTTGCCTGGAGAATCCCATGGACAGAGGATTCTGGCAGGCTACAGTCCATGGGGTCACAAAGAATTGGCCATGACTGAGTGACTGACACTTCACTTTCATTTCTTATTACATGTACCTCACCATATGGTTGACCCTTGCCTGTAAGTTCCCTGTGCGTTCGTTCCTGTCTTTCCTAATCCCAGAATTGTCCTCCTGCCCTCCCTCTACCAATGTGCTATCCTAATCTCCCATCAGATTCCAGGCATATTGCCTGGTGTGTTCCCTGGCTCTTCCTCCTCTTCTCTTATTTATTAGTATTAATAATCCAGAATGAATGGCCTCATTACTATGTGTTGCTATGGCAGTTGGCTTCAAATTTTGTTCCCATAAGGATTTAATGTCCCATCCCAAGATTCTGCTCTGGTGTTCAAGTTATTTCTACATCTCTCCCCCTGAGCAGATTGCAGACTGTTTGAAGGCTCAGTCCTCTCTGCAGCCATCCACAGCTTTCATGCATATTGATTGAATCAAAGTTTAGACTTAGTCTTTTCTTCTTAGCAAGCACCTTGCAGCACCATTACAGACGAAAGCTGTTTGATTGTATCTGTGTGGATTGACTTTTTTGGCTTGCCTCCTGGAGTCCATTGTAATACTGCTAAAAGGTAAATTCTGCTTTGCCAGGGCATTGCAGGATTTAGAAGTCTTGACTTCTGTGATCTGCATGGCAGCCATGTTCATGGATTACTGATTACTGGCTGTAAGTCTTCCCTGACACTTGTAATTAAGATTAAAATTTTGTTTGTTTCAATCTCATTTTGGGAAAACTGTTTAAGTCTTACAGGGTCAGGAAAGCAGTCAGAATAAAATAAATTCCCCTTTTCAATAAATTGAATATTAGCTTATCAAATTAGCAGATCAACCCAGTCAATCATAAAGGAAATCAGTCCTGAATATTCATTGGAAGGACTGATGCTGAAGCTGAAGCTTTAATACTTTGGCCACCTGATGTGAAGAACTGACTCATTAGAAAAGACCCTGATGCTGGGAAAGATTGAAGGCAGGAGGAGAAGGGGACGACAGAGGAGGAGATGGTTGGATGGCATCATCAACTCGACGGACGTGAGTTTGAGCAAGCTCCTGGAGTTGGTGATGGAGAGGGAAGCCTGGCATGCTGCAGTCCATGGGGTCACCAAGAGTCGGACATGACTAGTGACTGAACTGAACTGATGAACCTCAGCAGCACCCTTAAATTTAAAAGTGTTCTGGAACTTACTTACTCCAAGTATTAGAAACCATGCAGTTTTCCTTAAGCAAATGATATTTTATTTACAATTCGTGAAATATGGCAGCATTTTCTCCCTCATCCTTGAGCTATTGACTTGTTACTTAGGGAATCTAAGTAGTTACTTAGACATCTAAGGCACTGCCCAGGAGACTTTTAGACTGGAGCCATCCTAAAATCATACTGCCTTAATGATAGGTACCATATCCATACTTTGTCTGGCAAGGTAGTTGTCTGTAGTGTCTTGTTAATCATTTGCACTAAAAACTGTCATTGAATGAACAGTGATCAAATGCATGATGAATGGATGTAGAACGTCACACACTGGGGTCAGCTGAGACACTTTGGAGTTTGCATTTATAACATAGGAACCAGCAACTGCTGTCACGGTGTTTTCCTGCATTAGCGTCATATTATGGCTTTTACTATACAGTTGGTCTGCTGTTCCATTTTGGAATGGAGAAGCATTTCTTGCTAGGTTATGACTCTTAAAAAGCTTGATTGTAGGAAAGGCCTGTGAAATATTTTAGAAGTAGTCGTAAGATCTCAATACAAGAAAGCATTACATACTTTGCAGTTAATAACTCTAATTTTGATGAGAGTGCATTTATTGAACAGGTTCTGAGATTTGAGAGGTATGCTTGCTCTTTATCGTATTTGATATTTAGGTCACTTAATTTGTTGATATTGTTTTACCTCAGTTTGCTAATCTGTAGAATGGGAATAATAGTTTCAATTTCATGGGATTGTTCTGAGAATTACGAGTCTCACCACACGTAAAATATTTAGAGTAGTGCCCAGAACATAGAAAATACTCAAAATGTTAAGCAGAAAAATACAGACATGGTACCAACCACCATGAAGGGCAGAAGTCCTCATTTGGCAGACTCTTGTGATCATTGTCATTAAGGAAATTTTCTTAACTTTACGATCTTAGGTCAAATCCAAACTTATACAACCATGACGTGTTCTTTAGAAATTTTGTACCTCATGATGACATAAGATTTTTTAAATGCCTTTAAAAAAATGTTATCGAAAGAGAAAAGTAAACTGGTGAAATTTAGAAATTCATTTTAGTTTCCTCTAGGTAGTAACAAAAGGTTTTACTGAGCAATAATGTAGTGGTTTTGTCTGTGAGTCTTTTTTTTTTTTGAAGAACTAACATTTTTCAAGTGGGTCTTAAAATTTAAGCCTCAATTAATTACACGTAGCTTTCTGATCCAAGGCTGACCTTGAAGCACTAACTCAAAGAACATTTGATTTTATTTTCCTGTGGCAGTTCAATAACATTACACCCCTTGTCTTCGTTTGTCCCTTTTCTTTAATCTCCAGTATCCTGCATATTTCTATTGTCCCCCTGATTACATGCTTTTGTGAGACAATTACCAACTGCGTGATTGCAGAAAAGAATTACAAAACATACCATGAGCTCTCTGTAGGTGATTCTTGCAAATTTATTAGCACTGCTTAACAGTTCAGAAGTTCATGTAGATTGCTTTTTGCTAGTTCAAAAACAGGGTTGGTGAGAGAGAGAGCTTGTGTAGCTAACCAAGCCTTGTATTGTGCCTGAGTAGGGAATCTGATCAGAATGATTTCTTTTCCTTAAGACCAATTAAGCCTTTACATTTGAAAAAGACTGAGACATTCAAGCCTGGTTTATCATCTGTACACAATGCAGATAGTGGCACTTCTCTGAATTATCACTATGATTCTGGCAAGCAAAAATAAAAAACTACTTTAAATTCCTGCTATGTTAGATGCTGCAGCAGATCTGAATGGTGTTGACCATAATTCTCCATCTGTCTGCCTTAATTAGTTTTTGTATGGTGCATTTAATTGGGTTTCAATCATTCCTTACAGAGTGCTAATCTGTTTGTAGGCGGTGTTCCCGTTGCCGTGCGGCTCTTCCCAAGTCTTACTCAAAATGGCAGCCTTTCTGAAAATCAAATGTTTTTTGAGGACTTTTTATTTTAATTCCCAGGAATAAATTCCATACCCACACCAGGTGCTTGAATGACAGATCTGGGTCTTACTTCCTCTCTTTCTGAAAAGGGTCAGCAAAAGCACTGTGTGATGTGCAATAGATATTTAGATATTGAATGAGGGAGTTGGTGAATGAGTGAGTGAATGAATGAATTTCTATTCATAGTAATTTTCTTGTCTGTCCCCTTGTTGATGTTCGTGAGCCATCAGCAGAGATGGCCCTAGAATTTACTGCTCAAGGGCGCATAGTTGATCCATCTGCAGCTTTGCCATCCATCCGTTGGTGGATGCGTTCTCACTTTGGTGCCATGTCTCCCATGTTGTCTGGCAAAAGATACGTTTTTGACTTCTAGAACTGTAAAATGCTGTTTGGATACTGAGAAATTTGAATTTCCAGCTTTTCAGTGGCTTATGAGGATGCCCAAACACTATTTGAAATCAGGACTGTGTGAGAAAACCTAGGTTATGTGGTGGATGTAGCTGTGATCCAGTCACTGTGATATTGCAGAATAGAGGATGATGGATCCTTCTGCATTCTCTGTGTCGCTCCCACCCTCCTCTTCCACCAGCCTGGGTAAGAGGAGTAGCTCCTCTGAGTTAGAGGGAAGTCTGCCATGTAGCAGTAAAAGAAGCCATGATTTAGGCCTCCTTAGCACAAAGCCTGACACCACTGTGAATTAGCTGAGGGATATATAAGTAATTGTGATTGCCTACATTTAGAACCCATCCTTTTGAGGTGTAATTATTTCTGCTCAAATAGTAAAACTATGGAGGCCGTGTGAAGCCTGAACTTTTAGCAAGTCCGTCAATAGGTAGATACTTGCTGAGTGTCCACCATATGACTGCCCCACAGTGTGGAGTCCATCAAAGTTGCTAATTGGAGGGTCTTTGTGAGATATTTAAACTTAAATGTAGTGGATGCAATGAGTTAGCTGCAGATAAACACATCTAGAGCTGCATGAATAGTGATAAATGTTCCAAAATGATTCAGTGCTTTTGGTCAAGCTGTCCTGCAAGAGACAAAGTTCGCTATTCTGACCAACAAGTCTTAGTTCATCTCAGTTGCATTGATCTATTTGATACATTTTCCCACAGCTTTATTGTTTTTGCAGCAAAAGAGTAAAAAGGTTAAACTATAGACACTGAATTATTTTTATCAAATTTAATTCCTTAATTGCAGTCATTTCTGTCGGCATGTTCTCTTTCACACTGACAGTTTTAAACGACTTGAAAAGGTGTTTGTTTAAGTGTTTTCTTCCCATGTGATTCCTAAACAAAAGATGACAATTTAAAAATAGATTTTATCTATTTGCTGCTCAAATTCTGACTGTGGATTTCTTCCAACAGGTAAAAAGATCTCTTTGATCCTTTATTTTCTAATGGGCTTTTCGATGATTATTCCTGCTTTTGGGCTAATTTCTTTTACATCGGTTATACTACATATTACAAAAATATCTCTGAGGCAAAGGTGAATGATTATTTGGAGTTAGGTACAAAATTGGATTTTTGAGTACCTGGAGAGATCCAGGTCTATTATTATGTTGACAAAACGGAACAAAATCTACTTTGTTTAACGTAGATGAGCCAGTATTGATTTCCAGGCTAAAAATTAGACCTTAAGTTTTATAACTCTTATTTCTCAAAGCAAACCGCTTATTAAAAGGTTTTTTTATTGAAAACATACTGCTACCTGGGAGCTGTTAACCTTAGTAAATTATTGGTGTTTTGTGACTCTGTCTGAAAAATGACTGTGGTTAATTACATAGTGCAATCTTTCCAAGTCCCCAGAAGCAGGAAGTAGTTGTTTTCTTGTAACATAAGATGATTTACGTGTATGTTTTTTGAATAGCTGAAGAAGTCACAGACCTGAAGCGGCAAGCGGTTGAAGAGATGATGGACAGAATCAAAAAGGGTGTTCATCTCAGACCGGTTAATCAGACAGCTAGGCCCAGTGCAAAGGTATGGAATGACTAGATGCTTTTCCCCCTTGATTCTTTTTTCAAATGTAAAATTTGATGAAAGCTACATCAGAATTGACTGTCAAATCTGAGGTTAAGGATAATGTGTCATAAAAGCAGTTGCTTCCATGAAAGCATGTTTTGGGAGGACTCTGTTTGACTCATGGTAAACCTCGGACGCTCCAGGAAGTATGGGGTTGGCCAGAAAGTTCGTTTGGATTTCCTATAAGCTCTTACGGGAAACCCAGATGAACTTTTGGCCAACCCCAAAGTCCTGTGATTACAGGGTGCTGCCGTCTACTTGAAAGAGACAGTATAATACAACAAATATTTATTGAGTATCTGCTATGTGCCAGGTACTATCTTAGGCACTGGGAATAAAGCAGTGAACAAGAGACAAAGATTCTTGCCTTCCTGGGGCTTCTTTTCAGTGTGTTGAGGATAATAATATCAGAACAGACCTCAGGCAGCTTTTGAAAAATAGGTTTAGAAGATTGTCCTCATTAATTTAACAAACCCACTCCAGGTCACTTCAAGGAGAAACTCATTATAAATCTGTATATTCTAAACTAGACCGCAGTGAGCTCCAGGACTGTGCAAGCACCCAGAGTCTAATTCAGAACTTTTCCCGTCCCCTGTATGTCTGTCCTATTCAAATAGACCCAATCATAGAGCTTTTGACATTTTTCTTGAAAAATGTTTTTTTCTTTCCTCACTCAAATAAGGTATTAGCAAAGTTCTCTTTCCTCTTCCTCTTCTTTTAAACTGAACTTTATGGTTCTTTCTCACTCTCAAGGATGCCCCCTCTTCAGCTGCTTCAGTGTTCTCGAGTGTCATGACTGTTCATTAGAAGTTCTGCTGGGGTTTTAAAGTTGCCTCTTTGTCACCAGCAGACAAGATCGCTGGACAAGGCAGAAATAGCCATGGTGTGGGCAGTCCATGGGGAGGGGGCTGGGCAGAGGGAATGAATATTTCATTCCAAGAGAGGATTTACATCTAGTGCAGCTTCAGCCAGCTATGGAGAGTAATTCAGTCCTATGCTGGTGCTCGGAAAGCGATGAGAAGCTGAGTGTGTAAGCACCCAGCACCGGTGTCTAGTGAGTGAAGACTGTTGTTGGAGTTGGGTACTTGCACCTAAGTCACCCAGCTTCCCAGGCTTCTTCTCCTTGGAATACCATCTGTGACTCACACAGTTGTCAGCAGGGTCAAATGGAATAAAATGTGAAAACACTTTAAAATGCAGGGTCTAAGTAGAACCTTAGAAAGAGAATACATTTTTATGGCTTTCATGTCACAACTATTTGGGAAAGAATAGCAAACCCAAATTATTACTAGAGGATAAATGCAGTGTCATAAAAGAAACAAAATTAGAAAAATATTGGAAACTTCTTAAATCGTAAGCAATCAGTGTTCTGTATGTACTTTCATTTTCAGGATATCACTGTGTTGTTTTTCTTTCATGCCGTGGCTCTTTCAACAGTTACACATTATTTAATGTCAATTCAAAATCTGGAAAACACCTGAACAAGGATCAGTGGACAACTGTTTTTTTTTTTTTTGCTGGTAATCATTAAACTATGTAGATACAGTGCTGAATGACCTGGTCCGTAACCTTTAAAACAAATGGTGACCGCATGCCGCAGTCCACACTTCTTGCCCCAGAACCATCAATGCTCTCCTGGTATGTCACCAGTCGTGAGAGTATGCAGTCCAAGCTTTAGAAAGCTTGTGCAGTCAGAGGGCCACTTGAATGGCATAGCAGCACCTTTGAGTATGCCTGTAGCCAGGGCATTTGTTCAAAAGTTGTAACTTCTCACCAAACAGTTTACCTGCAAGTCAGGCCTGCCTTGAGGATACTCATTTAACTGCATATTACTGAATTCCTTGATGCTGTTGGTGGTGCTGGTGTGGTTAAAATTAGTGTCTTAGAGCTTTTGACTGGCACTGATGGCATGTATACGTCACAGAAAACTGAGGCTCTGAAAATCGGATGCCTTAGTCTAATTTGTACATGATGAGCAAACCACCGCCCCCCTCACTTTTTCTGACTGTACAATTTTAAAAACTTGGAATAGGATCTTATTCTTTTATTACCTTTTGAGAGGAAAGGATTGTAGGTTGCAATGAATCACCTCCCATTTCTTGATGCAAGATTAGCCTGGCCTCTTTTCTAGGAATGAGAGGCCTGAGGGATTCCTTCACTGTGACTTGCAGGATTGCTCTTTACCTCTATCATTTGTGAAAGGAAGTGGTATAAGGAAAATCCGAGATTTTTTTTTTTTTCAGTCTTTTCATTGAGGGCCTCATGAACAAATTTTCCTTCTGTTTAATCAGTTGAGCGGTCCACAGAAACTGTTAGGTATGGTGGGGCAGGCAAGTGTTACCCAGAACTTCATTTCAAATGATTTTATTCAGGGTGTTGCCAGATGAGAGCTGGACTTGTCATCAAGACACCTGCCTCAAATACAGAATTCCTCAAGGTGAAACTTTCCTCATAAAGAAGATGAAGTAGGGACTTCCCCTGGTGGTCCGTGGCTAAGACTCCACACCTCCAATGCAGGGGGCCTGGGTTCAATCCCTGGTCAGGGAGCTAGATCCCACATGCTACAGCTAAGACCTGGCACAGCCAAATAAACAAATAAATATTTTTTTTAAAAAAGATGAAGTGCTTGGACTACACATGCTCTGAGGTCTTTTACTGCTTTGAGAGCCAGTGATGCTAACGTTCTCCTACAATCTGGGTTCTTTGCTGATCCCTGTTACGAAATTCGTGAGACGAGACCTCCCAGGCCTCTGAGCTGGCCTCACCTGGAGCTGATGGAGCTGAGAGGTTTTCTGCCCTGTCACTTGCTTTCTGCTCTGCACTGCTACTTTCCTGGTCCTCACTTGCTGGCTCAAGTCCAGCAGTGAGAGTGGAGCAAAGTTTGTTGTAAAAAGTTCTGAATCATTTGGAATTAAATCTTTGAAATTTAATGTTCACCACATCTTTTCTATATGTGATGATAACAAGAAGGAACAAAACATGTAGACAAATAGTGGCTCGAGTCCTTTTGCTTTGACTAGCGCCTCTAATTTTCTGTTTAACTGCGCCCTTGGGAGCACTAACATGTCTAATATTTTTTCCTAACTGTTAGACATCGACCTCATTATTAAAACATATAGTCAATATAATATAAGTTACCGACACTTTGCCATGTAAAAATCTTTGTTTGGTATTTTAAAACCGAATTACTCAGTTGTTTTTCTTCTTTTTAAAATTGTAGCCGGAATCTGCAAAAGGCTCTGAAAGTGCAGTGAATGAACTCAAAGGAATGCTGGTAAGAACAGATCTCAGTCAGTTAATGGGAAAACGGAAGAATATTTTTAAACTCTATTTTGATGAATAATTGGTTTTGGTATATTTTAGTTCCGTTTACAAGAAGCCTCACTACTTGTGATAGTTTGCTCGATTGTGCTGTGGACTCCTGCCCTGGGGGTGTTAATAATGTGTCAGTACTCTGCTGTTTCTGTTCTGAAAGGATGGGTACACTTCCCTCCAAATCATTGTCTCCTGTTCTTGACCTCCAACCCTTGCCTTGCAGCATGAAGATAAAGTGTCTGGCCAGATGGGAGAATCAGCAGATGCTTACTGATACCAAAAATATAGTATATATATTATAAATATAGTAGATAGATGTATTATAAATATAGTAGATAATCTTATAAGTAAATCTCTATATAGATTATAGTAGATTTATTTATAAGTAAATCTACAATAAGTATAGTAGAAAATAACAGTTGATTGTGTAGTAGTATCTCACATGAATGGCATCTTTGGAGACTGAAAGGAGAATTCTTGGCACCTAGATATAAATCTGAGCTTCTACCCAAATGTGTTAGCATCAGAGTCACAGTCTGCTTCCCTCACAGTTTAAAAAAAGGCATTTGATCATAAATTGGAGAATAAAATAAAAGTTCCTTTCTTTATGTTACTGATTTCATTCTCTGAAAGTAATTCACACCCACTGGAGAACATGCTTAATGCCCATCTCTAGTCATATTTCTTCTTTCCAAAGTCTGAGCTTTTGCCAACAGAATAAATGAATACTGTCCTGTCCAACAGTTTCTGTCAGAGACAAACGCCTCACTTAGAAAATGTTTCAGATGCTAAGAGCTCTATTCTCAGATCCCGTTACAGTCTCAATACCAGTTATTATGCACAGTAAGTCAACAAACATGGGGGCGGAGGTACAGAGCTAATATTCCCATGTTTGTTGTTACTGCGCTAATTATGCATTGCATGCAGACATCCACATAATTGTGGTAAACAAAATTATTTTCATCAAGCATGAAACAGTAGACTTAACTCAGAATGGCTTAATTAGTTTGCTGTAGTTTTTAGGTGAGTGGAATTAGTACTCATGAGAGGTATGCAACACTGGCTTAGTACTGGTGGCCTCCCTGCAGAATAAAGTATTAAAATCTTTGAAAAGCTAGGTGGTTATTATCTAATGGTTTCTTTGGTGAGAACATTTTGTTATCCAGTGTTCTGGTAAGGAGGATGCCCTATGACGTCTTCTTTGTTGTCTCTACATTATACTGTTAATTCTTGTTCATAAAGATGCCCTCAGGGCATTCTGAGGTTCTAGGGTTATAGTTCTGATCCTCAGTGAAAAGGTAAACTGCACTCAGTTTGTTGTTAAAATTAGGTTTATTGGAAAAATCAGTCATCGACATGAGACACGTGATATTTGATTACCCAAGCTATCCCACTTCCTGATAATGCTGGATGGTAGCAAGTTTATTGAATCACAGCATTGCTTTTAAAGGTCATGTTCACTAGACACTCATACTCACCATAGTTTTGTGCCACTTCAAGGAGAGAAATTCATGAACAGATTTTTGTGGAATAATTTGCAAATTATAAAAACTGTCAAAACATCTTTCTTTTCTGCAGGTTGCCCCCATCCTCTTTTGCCCTGGATTTATCATTAGATTTCCCTTCCTTACGTGGTATTAATGTGTATTGCTAACAGCTGTTATTCTTTTCCTTACATTTTTAAGAAGTGGAACTCAAGATGCCCTCCCCTACTTTCCTCTGCCCAAATGGCAACTTTGCACTATCACTATAGAAGTTGTCTTTGAGGGCTGATGGATCACTTGGAGCTCCTAGTCACCTTGAGCCAAGACACCATACAACTTTTTTTAGGACAGAAACAAAGCCGACTCCCCCCCCGCCCCGCCCCATCAGGTGGGGCTCTATTGGTGCTTCCTGCTGGAGTTCAGACTATTAGGAGTTAGTACCAAGCAAAGCACATGAGAAACAAACATGAAAAGAACATGAAAAGTCTGCCGATTGTGGAAAATGAGCACTGGTACCAAGAGATACCAAGAAACCCAGAAGTGCTGGGTTCAGTTCTGTTCCTGAACAGAAACCAAGAATGAGCTCAGTGTGCAGGTGTTTTTGCTGAAATGAAAGTGACCTGAGTTGTAAGCCTACTGCTGAAACTTAGCACATGAGTAGAAAACACATCTCATGTTTCTGTGGAGTTGGAAAACCTCACTCTTTTGTACACTTTTCAGGTCAACTTTTAAAAGTCTCAGTGTTGACTGAACTTACTTTTCCAAGTCTATTTGCACTTAATTTTTAAGGTTGTATAGTCTGTGGATAGAAATATATACAGTTCACTTCTCATAGTCACACAAGGGTTTTAGAAATCTCTGGAGCCACCCCAGCCATTTAAAAGCCACTCTTAAGTGAAAATGATGATTTCCAAAGAATGAATCAGTAGAAATTAATCTGAAAGTCTCCTCTCAAGTTCAGTTGCCTCTAAATCAAAGAGACAAAACCAGCTTTTTAAAAATTCTCTTTTAGGTCTTTTTGAACATTATGAGTTTTTGTCAAATTACTCCCTGACAATTAGATTTGTCAGTTTTATGAACGTTTAACTAACATGAAGATTAACATCACTTACATAACAAATCACTGGCCACTGGCATTAATTTTTGCAAAATCTCCCAGTCAGTAATATGTTAAAGCTGGTAAATGATGAAAGTGGCTTGAAGTAGAAACAGAATACTGTTCTAGAAATTAGAAAAGCCAAGTTCTAGGTTCAGCCCTATTACCCACTTACTGTGGGACCTGGCCCCAAACCCCTAGGGATTCTCTTCTCTGTGAAGTGAAGGAATTGTATGTACCACGTGGTAATTTCTGATTCTCTAATTTTATGATTATAATATAAATAGATAATTAAGACAATCTCAATACTTTATTAGCTGAGCTCCTGGATCATGTCCGTTGAGATCAGTGCAGAAACCTTTCCTCCAGAATTGCCTCCATATTTAAAGTTTGCTCAGATATTAACTGAATCAACCATCTCAGTCAGTGAATGGAGAAAGAAGTTGGGAATTCAGGGATTAGAACTTGGAAAATGGATTCCTTCAAGTATCAGGTGTGATGAGAGGGTAGCTTGCCACAGTCAGGAGTTTGGGGAAATAATGCTTTTATCCAAACAAAAATAGAGAATATTGTGAAAGATAAATTCTTCAATAAAAGATGTCCTTGGACGGTGTATGGGTATGTACATGTACATACACAGACACATAACTTTTTCTTGAATTAACTCCAGCCATTGGAAATAGCATGCAGAATGTCCTTGATATTCAAATAATTTGAATATCAAATTGGATATCACTCATAGTTTTATGAGTGATTTTAATAGTAATGGCCATGAGTTTTACTGTTTACAAATGGTACAACTTTTTAAAAATTTTCAGCACAAATGATTTGGGAATATTTTTTCTAATACATAAAAAAATTTTTATCTAAGTTGGTTTTAGTTCTGTTTTCATTACCTTATCAGTGTCAATCCTGCCTTACTGTATAACTCTTTGATGAGTGGATATAGATCCTCATTAACTGTTAAATAAAATTATCTGATTTTTAAAAATTATAAAATAATTATAGTGTTACATGTAATATGATTTTCCTTTAATGTATTTATGAATTTTTGCAATAAATCAAGAGGAGAAAGAGGTTCTTCCAGAGGGAAAATGTTAGATGCCTGATTAAAATGTGAGCCTTATGTATTTTACATATCAGTTTTGGTTAGCTAGCCAAATAGCAGAAGACTATAATCTCCTAATCTTATCAATTTCCTGTGACAGTAGACTGCTTTTCTGTAACTTTGTGCTGTTAGGTGGAGAAAAACACCTTTGTAAACAAAACAGCATAGTAAATAACCTATATCATGTGAGATTTGCAACTACCTAATTTTACAAGCTACTTTTTCTGTTTTATAGGCTAAAGAAGAAACATGAGTTACCATTTTAGCCAGTAGGATTCTTAGAATCCTTCAGGAAGTTGGCAGGGGGCAGGGAGCAGGATTAAGGCGAACCCACAGTGAGCTGAGATGACAAAGGCTGCTTTCCAACTCTGCCACGAAGTCTGGAAAGTTATACCTGACTTGAGGTTCTGATTTTCTCTGATCAGAAGATTGTGGTTCAACTGGGTTTTTTTGTTTGTTTGTTTTTTAAATCCCCGCTCCCCGACAAGTCTGTGGCACAGCTGAGGAGGGCTATTTTGAAGAAATAGTGGGCATTTCTTAGAAAAGAAAATGGACCACTTGTAGTGGTGGGATGCTCAATCCTTACCCCTTAAATCTGAGAAGTGCATCACCCAGTGCTCTGTACAAACCCTTGACCGGTAATGGGGCCAGAAAACCATAGCTGTCCCTCTGTACTTCCTGGAGGAGGCAGGGCAGGGAAGCACTCCCTGGGTCTCTCTCAGTCCTCTTGGAAGTCAGCACTGCTTTCAGTAGGAGCCTAGCTCTGTGGCGTCCTTGTCTTGTTTTTCCTTCAGCGTCTTCTGGGTCC
Source organism: Oryx dammah (assembly GCF_014754425.2). Classification (NCBI taxonomy): domain Eukaryota; kingdom Metazoa; phylum Chordata; class Mammalia; order Artiodactyla; family Bovidae; genus Oryx; species Oryx dammah. The sequence goes on along the minus strand of NW_024070198.1, from coordinate 36,124,367 downwards.
TAACTGATACATTCCCCGCCTCCTCCGTTCAGCAGTGTGGCATGGCGGTGCCGGCCGTTCCTTGCCTCCCTGTATGATTATGACCTTTCCTCTTGCACAATGAAGTCGTGGTGTGTTCAGTGCAGCACTTCCTTGGGTAAGCCACCGGAGAGCACTTTGTGCCTCCTTTGGCAGCGCGACACCATTATCACCAGGTGTGCAGCCAGGGTCATTCTCTGAAGAATCAGCCACATATTTCAGTGCCGCAAGGATATGGGTTCAGTAACTCGTGGCTGCCATATCAAGATAACCTTCTCAGGTGAGTTCAGTATATCCGTTCTCTTCTCCACGTGGTCGATCAACACACATCAGAATCTTAATCATCAATGTGCAAGTACCTTCCCACCACTGAATTTCATATAGTTAGCCCATCGAGAGGTGTTCTTGTGCCGTTCTTTTGATATGAAAGCTCAACATCTTACATCATCAGTAGCGTCTTCTTAAATGATCCAACACTATGTGTTGTTAAAGATGTGTACATTAAAAATACATACAGAGCAAATTCATTTTTAGTTCCTAATTCCATTCAAATCTGGTAATGTTTTGGTGGTTTGACTTTTATATTCTTTTGTGTATTGTATTAAGACATTAACCTTTTTGTTTTTGTTTTGTTTTCACTTTAGGGGACACTTAACAAATCCACTAGTTCAAGAAGCTTAAAATCCCTTCACATTGAAAACAGTGAAACTGAGTTAGAAAGGATTTTGCGTCGCAGAAAGTTGACAGCAGAAGCAGATAGCAGTAGTAAGCTGGTTTGAATTCTCCACGGCTCTACTCTTCCTCTCTTAAGCATCTTCCTTTCAGTCTCTTTTTAACATAAAATGATCTTTCTAAAATTATTATTAAAATTTTTTTGATGTGAATGAGAAGTAATGGATGGGCAAAGGTACTTAGGAATATCTCATAAGAGCTCTTATGTATTTTTATTTATTGGCATGTTTGTTTAGTTATTTGTAGGGAATAGGGGTTTTATGGATCTGCTTTGCTGAATGCAGGCTGCCCTGTGGTTAAAAACATTCAGGTGGGGCTTTGGTAACAATGTTGAGGGAAGGCTCCCTAACCAGAGGGCATGACTTTAATTCACTGCTTGCCCTACAAGCAAATTGCTCAGTCTCTGTTTCTTCATCTATAAAACGAGAATAATAAAAGCACTACCTCATAGACTTATTTCAAGGATCAAGTCATTACGTTTCAATATATATAAACAGTGCTTAGCACAATGCCTGGGACAAAGCACATAATAACCAGTAATAATAGTAGTAATTACAAATCTGTTACAAATGTAGAGAGATCATCTTTATTTTTCATACCCATTTAGTTTATTGCCTCTGCCTGTGAACCAAGTGAATGAGAAAGTCCAGCTCTATCACCCACTGTAAATGACCATCTGAGCATCTTGAGGTCACAGTTTGCATTGCTGTCATGACACACATGTATGAGACTTTATCATGTGTTCCAGAACTCAGTTTGTATGTCTACAGTTGTTTTTTTTTTTTCCATCAGCTTGATCATGGGAAGTAGCAGGAACCTTTGTGAGGTTTTCCCCCTTGTTGCCAGGAGGCTAGTTTTGAAAAACCACCGTAAACTAATATTAACTGTGACCATAGCTAATGGACTGAATCTTTCAGACGGTGTTAAATCAACTACAATTAGTCTGTCACAACAGCTTATATTTGCATTGCCATCATATCTAGCAGGTTTAAATTGCTAGAATATTAAGGATTGGGGGTTTTGATAATCAAGCTCTAGTTTACATATAGAAAGTGAAAGTGAAAGTCGCTCAGTTGTGTCCAAGTCTTTGCGACCCCATGGACTATACAATCCATGGAATTCTCCAGGCCAGAATACAGGAGTGGGTAGCTTTTCCCTTCTCTAGGGGATCTTCCCAACCGAAGGATCAAACCCAGGTCTCCCTCACTGCAGGCAGATTCTTTACCATCTGAGCCACAAGGGAAGCCCAGTTTGCATAAAGGGATTTACTGAATTGAGTAAATTGGTTCGTTGAACCAGAAGCAGCATAAAACCAGCCAAAACTTTTTTTTTTTTTTCAATAAAAAAGTGAAGCCTTTGTGTCCTCCTTAAAAAAAATTAGCCGTCCAGTTTTTAGTTTGGACTAGAAATTCTGTTAATATCCTATAAGAATTAACAACCTCCACCCCTAGAAAAAATAACCACCCCTCAGGAAAAATAAAGGATACCATAGAAGAGTTTTTGTCTTGACATGTGCTTTACAAGTTTTTACCAGCCTCCACAATGAGCTGTTATTCATTTGCAACTTAATCAGTGCTGTGACTTTTCCAGCATTTCATCCTGAAAGTATTTGTGTAGTAGTCATTCATAGTCTTGATTCATTTTGGGGACTTGGTGAATGCCATTTTAGTGCTCTGTCGTTTACATTTTTTATTTTGCCACTGACCTTTATGTTCCTCCAGAAACATTCTTACTTCACTCTTTTGGTCAAACACGTAGCACTCGCTATTTCAGAGTTAGTTTTCCATGGGAGAAGTGAGGAAACATTTTCATTTTAGTCAGTATGGAAAGCTGAATATTTTAAATGTGGAGAAAAGTAGGAACATATCTTATAGGCATGGTGAGAATCTTTCATTTTATTGATTATATTCCACCAGCATACAGATATTCAAGGTATCATTTGAGGCAAGTTATAATAAGAGATTCAGTAGAATCATTAACATTTAGATAGAGAAATAAGAACTGTGTAATTGGCAGGGTAGAGAGGAAACATACTAAAGGAAGTGGCTTGTAGGTGAGCAGAAATAGTCTTTCGAGTAGCCAAAGCAAAAAAAAAAAGAGGAAACAAACTTCAATCTCTATCACCTAGTAAAAGAAATCATACCATTTTTTTTTTAAACATAGTTCAGATGTTTGAAGGATCAAGCTGGCAGAGGTATTTACTATGTAAATCTTTTTATAAAGGTCATGGAATGAGAAAGTGAAATTCCAGGGGAACAAATAAGGAGCTGAAGTAGCACAGCTGCATGGTGGGAGCGGATCAGAAAATATTTGGACAGCTTAAACAGGATGCAATAATAATGATAATATTAAACATCATCATCATCTTAAGCATTAAGCATTTTTCTTCATATTTTTCTTTTGTATGTAACGAAAATACGAGTTCTGGCTCAGCTCAACCACCCTCCCCACTTTTTAACTGGCTTAGTTGCAGAACAAGCAGCAGGCGTTGGTATATATTCAAAAAACTAGATCTTGCTTTTCTACAAGGACAGATTGTTTAAAGCTACTGGGTGTTGCAGTCAGCAGTTACCCAAGAGCAGAATAGAGCTGCTCTGAAGCAAATCTTGAGCTCACCTTTAGTTGTTAACACTTTTTGCACTCTTTGAAATGGACTTTTTTTTTTTGGACTTTCTTGATCTTTCTGCCCTTTTCTCTTTACTCCTTCATTGCCATGCAACATGAGGCTTGCCACAGGCAGGAGAGAAAGGCCTTTTGACCCAGAATATTCTATAATATAACAAATTTTTCTGCTTCGATGGTATAGAAGAAATCAATGAGAAAGGCAGACAGTGATGCTCTGTGAGCTGAGGCTTTCCACCAGACCAGGGGGGATTAAGTCTAAAGGAGCTGCAGTCACAGAATGGCTGAACAATTTTCTAGCCTCTCTCAAGTTTTCCAAATTAGAACTTCATTTTTGGAGTTCATATGTTACACTGCTGTAATACATGACACATTTATATGCAAATAGAAGAATAAAATTCCAGAGCTTAATATTAGTGATCAAGGATTAGGTAACATTTTGGATTGTACCCACCAGTACTTTTCCATTTTAGGAGACGATATGACTTTGTTTAAGGATAAAGAGACTCCCAAGTTTTGTTTTCTTCTTAGTGACACCTTTCACATTTGTTCTTTAGCTTAATTTTTTAGAAGTTCTGATTTTATTTGTACCTTTGTGACATTTTATAAATTATTTTGTTTTAAAAGAATACCTAAGGATTCCTTCTGAAGTTTCAGGAAAGACATATTAGAATCTTGCTTTGAAAAAGCTGTCTAGGATAGCAAGCATCTTCCTAACAGAAGATAGAAAAAAAAGTAATGATGGAGTTTAGCTTCAATGCCAGAAGTTTCAGATTAATATGCCAATAATTATAGTAACAAGCCCTATTACAGTTTTCTGATCCTATCTAAAAAGAGTAGAAGAGTCCAAAAGGTAAACAGCCAAACTCTTTGCCACTTAATTTTTATAATCCTGTGTCTGTACTTTAACAGGAAGTAAATCCACTTACTTCTCAATCACATTAAAATGAAAATGTTCATAAAAGCTGTTTAATGTTCAGGAAGCCTTCATGAGCCTTTTAGAAACAGCTTTTTGACATCATTCCATTTTCTCTTTAAAATCAGAGCTGAGTTTGGGGAAGAATTAACTCTTGAGAGGCCAAATGATTCAAGTAGGGCTGCCAGAAAGCCATACTCTGTGAGAAGTAAAGACTTGACAATTCCAGTGTTACCAAGGACTCTGGTCAGTTGAGGGAACCATGGCCTGAGATTTTGTAGTTGCTTAAAGGTCTTTACACAGTTTCTCAGCATGGTCCTGCCACCCTGAAAAGCAGTGGTGCCAGCCAAGCAGAGTAGATTTCTAATAGGAAGATTTTCCAGCATGCTCTTGAAATTTTAGCAAGTCTTGGCCTCTTCTCTTCCTGCGGGGATGTTCAGCTAATCTGTTTTTCAGTTCCATATTAATAAGCATCGAACAGAATTATTAAACTTGAGGTATGTGTTTGGTTTTAAGGTCCACCTGGAACATTAGCCACCTCAGAGTCCAAATCCATGCCCGTGTTGGGTTCTGTATCCAGTGTAACAAAAACAGCCTTGAACAAGAAAACTCTGGAGGCAGAATTCAACAGCCCGCCCCCCCCAACACCTGAGCCAGGTGAAGGGTCGTGTAAATGGGAAGGATGCTCAAGTTCCAAGGTTACATTTCAGTAAGTAATGATGCTCTTTACTAAGTAGTATGTAGAAGAAATCTGTGATGACTAATTTGTGTGCTACTTTGCTTTGTTTCTCTTTTAGAGAGCTTTTGATTTGGTTAGCCAATAGATACTCTTCTTCCTCTGTTTGATGAGCCAACTTTTGATTCTAGGCTCCTAGCTTTAGAGGTCTAATGCTGATGCCAAGCAAATATGTATAAAGAGAAGTCCATCCCTAACTGGTTTGGTAATCTGATTCTTCTTCTGCACAAAGAATTGACTTGGATGATCCTTATTCAGCATCAGAAGACATTTAATCATTCTTTCAAGATTAAATACTTAGATCATTCCTCTTAATGGTTCATGAGTGGCCAGAGAAGATACTAGATCTTTCAGAAGATACTAGGTCTTCAAAGTTACTTTGAAGGGTACGTTTTTACAACCTTATTTTCTGATTCTCAATTAAAGACGTACCTTAATATTGCTCTGTCCTGAGATTGAAGACATGCTATGTAAAGAGTTACCTGGCTTGAAAGTGGCACTTTGATTGTTAAAGAGTTAATCCTGCTATTGAATGTGTTTCAGACAGTTCTGGTGGAAGATCAATTTGTTTTATAACAATGGCATGCTCTTTTTGAAATTAGTCTAGTTTTGCTTTAGTTCTCTTGCCAGGATGTCAGCTGGTTTGTCACACAAAGAAAAGGAAGAGGTGAGACAAATCAGATCAGCGAATATTGTAATCACGGTTAATTAAACCTCTGATTTCCTGTTCTATCGGGAAAGAAAGAACCCCCCTTTTTTTGTAACTCTACCTGTCTTAGTTTTAAGGTGAAGCCTGGACAAATGAAGTTGAAATTCAGTTTAGATCTATTTTTGCCAGTGGGTATTTTCTTCCAGTCTTGTATTTTTCTTATTGGTACTATTAACTTTTTTTCCCCTTCTTTTGGAATGAATGACCTTCTTTGCTGATTTACAGTTTTATCTAATTTCATTGTGTTTAAAAGTACATTTTCTCCTGCAGTCATGCATTTCCTTCTTTTGACGGGAGTCATTTGAACAGTTCTAACAGAAAGATGATCTATATTCATTCTTCATCTTTCCTATTACATTTGTTTAGCACCTAATTTGACATCAGCAGTCTGGCTACATTTGAACCAATATCCAGACACAAAAGCAATTTGGCTGAGACAAGTTAGTTTCTGAGAAATGCTTCAGTGTGTGTGTGTGTGTGTATAGATTTTTTTTTCCTTTACCATTTTACACGGATAATCTTAATCAGAAAATACTGCAACTCCTTCCTCCTTTTGTCTGCCTTTTATTCTCCAAAAGTAAGTGGAAATTACATTTCCAAGAAAGGAAATGAAATAATTGCAGGCCCAAGGTCTGCAAAATGTGTGCTGAATTGACAGTGAAAAGGATCCATGTGTTGACAGACACAGTTGTTAGACACCATAAAGGCCTATGTGAAGCTCAATTTATTTCTCATCTTGCTTGTTCAATGACTGCTTAAGAGACACGTTTCAATTTAATTTATCTACTTAAAGCACTAATACAAATACTCAGTGCTGCTATATTAACTTTTAAACTTTGTAACCTAACGCTTGATTATTCAGTTCTTGACATGCTTTAGCTGAAATAACCAACGCCATGCATTTCCATATTGACAGCCATTTAGCAAAGAAGAATGGCTTTCTGAAAAATGTGTTTCTTAAGTACAATCATCCAAATCAATCCAAGTATCTTGTGTATGTCCATGGTAATTATTCACTTCCCAAACAGATGCACTTCTAATCATTTGTGTTTAAACCTAGCTTTTTAATGAGTAAAAGAAGTTTAACTTGGTGTAGTTGGATGCGAGCTTGAAAAGTAAAAAACCCTTGTGATTTCTCAGGATCTCCTGAAAGTGGTTTAGCTACCGGGAATGGGAAGGGTTATTTCTGGCTGGCTTTGACCAATAGTTTCACTTTGTTACATAGGTTCACTCTATTATACTAGGCATAAGGTAGAGGCAACAACATTGTCTTACCTCACAGATCTGAATTGTCACTTTGAAGTGAGATCAGCAGTTAAAGGACTTCCCTGGTGGCTCAGCTATAAAGAATCCACCTGCAATTCAGGACATGCAGGAGAAGCAGGTTCAGTCCCTGGGTCAGGAAGATCAGAAGAAGGAAATGGCAATCCACTCCAGTATTCTTGCCTGGACAGAGGAGCCTGGCAGGCTACAGTCCATGGGGTCACAAAAGAGTCAGACACAACTTAGCAACTAAAAAACAAAAAAAACAATGGCACCATTATCTTGAGCTGTGGCAACACCACCGTAGTGTATTTCAGGTGAGTGGCTTTATTGTCTCTTGACAGGTAATCAAGGTCAAGTGAAAGTGTCAGTCGCTCAGCAGTGTCAAGGTCAAGGGAGGATACCAATCACAGTAGCCTCTAATATATAACATTATTTTTTGTGCACACGTATGCACGTGTACACACATACACACGAGTCCCTGCCATTCATGCTTCCTTCCAAGCCCCACTTTGGCCTCACTGCCCTAGTGTCATTCCTTCTACCCCAGTTCTTTGCCTTTCCTTCCCTTTGTCTGGGATGCCCTTCCTCCAGTCGCTACACTATGTTACCTCCATCATTTCTTTGCTCACATGTCAACTTTTCAGTGAGACCTATGCCAACCACCTATTTAAAACTGTAACTCAACTCCTCTAAACTGCAATTCTTATTTTCAGTTTAAAACCCTTATCCTACTCCATTTTCCCTGTAACTGTTACCTTTAACATACTATATACTCTGTGTGTGTGTGTGTGTGTGTGTGTGTGTGTGTGTGTATATATGCTTGTTTTTTCCTCTTCCCCTCCTAGAATGTAAACTCCATGAGGGTAGGAAATTTTTTGTTACTCGTATATTTCAAACACCTGGAGAAACTCCTGCCTTATGGTAGGCTTTCAGGAAATACTGACTCAATGAATGAATGAATACACTTTTTTATTAGTGAAACAGAATATCAACTCAGTTAACCTACATTACCCCATTATTCAACAGTCCCACATATACAGATATATGTGTACCCAAATATTAGATATTTTGGTTTGTTTGGTTGCTTACTTGGTTTTTTAAACCTTTTAAAAATGCCCTGGAGTCATTTACGTTGAGCTTGGTTTTGCATGTCTTCTGCATCTTTGGGCTTCCCTGGTGGCTCAGAGGTTAAAGCGTCTGCCTGCAATGCGGGAGACCCAGGTTTGATCCCTGGGTCGGGAAGATCCCCTAGAGAAGGAAATGGCAACCCACTCCAGTACTCTTGCCTGGAGAATCCCATGGAGGGAGGAGCCTGGTAGGCTACAGTCCATGGGGTTGCAGAGTCAGATGACTGAGAGACTTCACTTTCACTTCTTTGCATCTTTGTAGCTACACAAGATAGAATGACCGGAGACTGCAGAATGCCCAGTTATAAAAGAATGTTTCCCCTGTGCTCATTTGATTGGCCTCAAGTGGACAGGAAAGTTTGCTAACTATTAAGAAACCTTGTAAAGTGAAGGAAGAAACATAGATGCTTTCTGCATATGATTTTCACTTATCCAGAAAATTAAGTAGCATCAAGCTCTTCCCAGAAAGTTTATTCTCCTTTTAATAAATCCCTAAAATTATATGTGTGTGTTCCAAACAACTGAGTAAGTCCTGTTTGGTAAATTGTAGAGACAGAGATACATGGGTTTATTTCTTAGGGACTTAGGAAATGGCAGGAGACACCTTTGATATTTCGTTGTAAGAATTAATTAACATTCTTGTCACCAGCCTGCGAAAGCAAGGTTTTTTGTTTGTTTTTCTGAAGAAAAATGAAAAAGAAGATAATTGGGACTTGGAGAAATCTAATTGTTTCTATTTTTCCTTTAATAATAGCTTTAGGAATATCTGTGTCCTCTTAATTATTTCTAATAAGTGTGTATGTGTGTGCCAAGTCGCTTCAGTCATGTCCAACTCTTTGTCACGCTGTGGACTGTAGCCCTCTAGGTTCCTCTGTCCATGGGATTCTCCAGGCAAGAATACTGGAGTGGGTTGCCATGTCCTCTTCCAGGGAATCTTCTCAACCCAGGGATCAAACCTGAAAGGTGTCCTGCATTGGCAGGCAGGTTCTTTACCACTGGCACCACCTTGGAAGCCCAATAAGTATGTACTATCTGGTAATAATATCTTAAATCTAACAGTGAATTTGAATTTCATTAATTCTGATTAGTAATTGTTCAGACAGGAATTATGTTTATAATCTCCCTTTATACTATGAAAGGTAAGGAGCTGGCCAACCAAATGAAGAGTATAAGCTTTACTTTTGCTCTCATGCTCTCTGCAGCTGATCCAGAGTAAACTGACCGTGTTAAAATAGAGTAAGACTCATTGATTCAAGCTAATCAATGGCCATGTTGGTCAATATAAAATAGGGAAAATTCCAAATTACAGAATTTTAAAAAGATAACTTTCATTACTTTTTGATAGCCACAGTACCTGGAAATAAACTGAATGTTGCACAGGGTCAAATGAACAAGAACAATTTGTATTTTCATCAGTAAAAGCTTGTAGAGTGGGCAAGGAGTAACAAGGAAGCACAGTGTGGTCAGGTTCATAAACCAGTGTTTTCTCACATATGCTCAGGGTGGCAGGTAGCTTCGAATTATTTCCAGAATGCCAGCTCTACCATGATATCTTTGGTTTGCTAGCTATATTATCTTTATGGCCTCAGGCAAGTTATTTAACCAGTGACTGGTTCCTCACGTGGATGATGAGGGTAACCTTGTAGGGTTGTCATGTAAATTAAATAATAATGAAAAGTATTTCAACAAATTCCTTTTCTATCTTAATTATAATGCTGGGCCATTACTGGATGATCAGAGACAAAAGTTAGAGTTGAAAGCTTAGATACTGAAGAAGTGAAGTCTCTCAGTCGTGTCCGACTCTTTGCGACCCTGTGGACTGTAGCCCACCAGGCTCCTCTATCCATGGGATTCTCCAGGCAAGAATACTGGGGTGGGTTGCCATTTCCTTCTCCATTAGATACTGAACACCTGGGTTATTGGCTGGGCCAGGTTTTCTTGGGAAAATCATGTAACTTTTATTCCGTTTTGTTTTTGGTTTTCTTGTTTAAAGTGGAGGCCAGTAGTTGAGGTACTCTCTAGATTCTCTTTCAGATCTAGAACCCCAATGAGTGAAAGTGTTAGTCGCTCAGTCATGTTTGATTGTTCACAACCCCATGGACTCTATGTAGCCCGCCAGGCTCCTCTGTCCATGGAATTCTCCAGGCAAGAATACTGGAGTGGATAGCCATTCCCTTCCCTAGAGGATCTTCCAGACCCAGGGATTGAACCTGGGTCTCCTGCATTGCAGATTCTTTACCATCTTAGTCACCAGGGAAGCCCAATAATCCCTCACAAATGTGGTTGCTTGATAAAAATGTTCAAAGTTAAGAAAAGAGTTAAGCACGTGTTGTCTGCTCCTAATATGTCTCTAAGCATAGATTTACAGAAAACACACACAAACCTCTAGAAATGTAAAATAATTTCTTGAAAATTTCGAATTTTCAAACTATATCAAGGGAACTTATAAAGCCCAATTGAAATGATTGTTATCCTTCAGGGCCAGGATACTCATTCCAGCTCTGTCACTATTGCTCCAGATACTTTTTAGACTTACTTGGATTAGAGATATCTGACCACAGAGGAAGTAAATTGGAAGGTCTTTCCTATCCATTTCATTTGGAGTGGAAAAAGTAGAGGAGAAGTAGAGTGCTTTAGAGCCACTCAGCGAGTCCTGTAAGAGAATTCGTGTCAGTGTTCATTTTGGTCAAGAAACTATATGATCTATTCTAACTGCCACTGTATGTTCAACATGTTCCCAAATGACTTGGCTTTCGCCAGCTGATTCAATATTTGGAAATAGCCATCAGTTTGCCACCATTACAAATGCATTTAAAAAAAATGTGACTCAGACCCATGACATCTAACCACATGTACAGAAAAGTACTGTGCAATACAGACAAATCAAAGCGTGTTTCTTTAACTCTAGTTAGGTTGACTGGTTCCAAATTTACATATTCTGGGGCATTGATTAAAGGGTAGCTAGGAAATTAATATTTCAATAGCAAACATAAATTGAGCAATAAGTAAGAAAATGCAGTACAATACCTAAGTATGGGTAAAGTTGTCTTCCATTTTATCCCGTGAGACACGTTAGCTCTATTATCAACAGAATGGGAAAGCCTGATGTTCTTGATTGACATAAGTGAAGTGAATTGGGAAAACACTTGGGAATGAAAGCTTATAACCTTCCATTGTATATGTTTCACCAGTTTTTAAGTTAATGTTTTCTATTACTCTTCCATCAATATATATTAATATGTATCCATATTATAGCACCATTCACCAGAGAGGAAATGTGCTTGAATTGCTGTAGGCAAGATGTCTGATGGACTTTTCCAGGTAATACCAGTGGTAAAGAACCCACCTGCCAGTGCAGGAGACATAAGAGACGTGGGTCCAATCCCTGTGTGGGGAAGATCCCCTGGAGGAGGGTATGATAAGCCACTCCAGTATTCTTGCCTGGAGAATCCCATAGACAGAGGATCCTGGTGAGCTACAGTCCACAGGGTTGGAGAGAGTCGGATCCAACTGAAGCAACTTAGCACAGCATAAGATACCCGATGGAGGCTGTGAATAATGGCACCAGTTTCCAATTTGGAGGTTCAGAGTTTTGGAATTTGCTTTTGTGATGTTTTGTTGTTACTAACATTTCACTAACATTTATTAAGCCAGTAGTTTCATGTGTTACTTTGATTCTCCCAAAGGTACAGATTGAACATTATCTCTGTTTTACAGATAAGAAAACTGAGTTTTAGTGGTATAAATAATTTCCCCCAAATTCTATTCCTACTCGATAGTTGGGTCAGATTTTATTTGAACCTTTTTCATTCTAACTTCAAAGCCCATGCTTTTGAATGACAGCATATTCATTGAGTGTATTCAGAGCTCTAGGAATGGAAGCGAAGAAAATGACTATAAGGTTTCCCCTATAGGAAGCAGTGTAGTTCATTTGGCCTATGTTACTCACATCCTGTTCCTCTGACCCTTCATACTCTTAGATGGTGTAATCTCTTTTATCTTTCCTCTTCCTAAGGCTAACCTAAACAATTAAAATATCTTTTGCCGTGGGAAGAAAATGTTACCCAGTAAAACCAAGAATACTGAAAAGCAGAGTCCATCTAAATTAGCAAGAAGACTTGAAAGAGTTGTTGGAAAGGAATTTGGAAAGAAATTGTTTTAATATTTTTCATGTCAAATGTCCAGTAAAGGAGCATGCTTCACAAGTAAACTTTGGAAATTAATACATTAGAACACCTGCGTTAGCTCCTTTAGTCTTTGCCATAAATTTCATTTGTTGTTGTTTAGTCCCTAAGTTGTGTCCAAGTCTTTTGTGACCCCATGAATCGTAACCCGCCAGGCTCCTCTGATGATGGGATTTTCTGGGCAAGAATACTGGAGTAGATTACCATTTCCTCCTCCAGGGGATCTTCCTGACCCAGAGATTGAACCTGCGTCTCCCGCACTGGCAGGAGGACTCTTTATCACTGAGCCACTAGGGAAGCCCAAGTTTCATTTACAAATTTTTTAACTTATTGACATTTCAAGCATGCTGAAGATTCTTTCATTCCCAGAAGTCAAGTACCTTGAACGTATCTGACTGTAACCATTGGATTAGAAAGATGTTTTACTAAATGATAGTGTGATAATATAAAGATGAATCACTGTGAATACTGTTTTTTCAAAACATACATTTTACAGCCGCAAATAAATTTCATTGTTCTAGCCACTTCATGCTATACCTCTGTCAGTCAGTTCCACCTTTGGTCAGTTCCCTGTTAGCTCCTTTGAGTTGGGGCTGTAGTGTCCATTGGTCATCATATTTTGGGACATCTCTTACATATAGAAAGATGGGTAGTTATAAAGAAAGGCAGGACAAATGGGCCAGGAGCATGGAGAAAGAAGTAAGCAGATATTACAAGAGTTCTGCAGCACAATCAGGCAGAGGCCCAGGAGTTTGTTGTGTTTTCGCCATCTTGCCTTTTTGTCTCTGAACAGTCTCATCTTAGAAGTGGCCTTACTTGTCAGTACTGAGCTTTATTCATCTATGTTCACTTTTTCTATTAATTACTTTTAGAAAGGTGAATCCTCCTGACAGTTACAATTAAAGTGGTCAACCTCAGGGATGATTTTTCATTTCATCCAGTTATATCTAAAACCTTGTTTCACAGGGGAGAACCCAGTTTCTGTTGTAATTGGTGTGATTTGCAGTAATCGCGAAGCTGTATCCTCATCTCTTGGTCGTTCTCAAAGATGCTTTTAAGCCACAATTGCCAGAGACCCTTCCAGTTAACACTTCTGTAATTCATCATGTTTCTCTTCAGTCCCAGATCTCCCCCAAACTCTAAGCTTTATCAGGCTTTTTAAAATTTCCTTTTTAACCATCAGACAGGTGGCTAGCTTGCCTTTTTTGTTTGGGAGGTCAAAACAGGTCACACTGTGCCCCATAGAAGAATTAAAAAAAAAAAAAAAAACTAATGTAGCAATTACAGGACTTCAGTTTCAATAGAAAAATGACCGTTTCCAGTGAAGCCATTTTTATTTCAATTTGCATTTAATTTCTAGACCTATGGTATCTCTAAATACATGTGACTTTTGGCCCCACACAGATTTATTTTTGTGAGAGTTCCTCTTGTTTGAGCCATTAACTGACTACTGAAGTATAGTTGATAAAAGGTAAATTTTAGATGTCTGATGGTTAATATAATCAGTCAAATGTTTCTATGAAAGAAAAAGAAAATCTAATTGCCATTTCTGGGTTTGAATTAAAGGATCGATTGACTTTTAGGTAGTCTCTCTTCAGGTTTGTCCCCATTATTTCCAGTGTGGAACTGGTGTAGAAAAATGAAATTGCTCTTTTGCATTGGAGCTGCAGAATTTCAGCTTTTGAAATATGTTGCCAAATAGAAATTAAGATTCTCAACTTAGTTTTAGGGAAGCTTGGCATAAAATTGTCTCAAATCTCACCTGGAAGTTAACTTGGTTGGTCATACAGCTGTTTCTTTCAAGTCAACATTTTGTTCAGATAGAATAGAGCCAAGTTCTTTTAGCCCCTGTGGTGGACAGAGTGCGGGTTTTTTTTTTTTCCTATTACTCCCATCACACCCCCCCCACCTCTTTTCTTTCCTTTTGTGTGTGTGTGTGTGCGTGCGTGCGTGCGTGTGTGTGTGTGTGTGTTTGCTTGTGTGGTGCGAAGCAGAGAAAGGAGGGCACCTTCCGTGTACTTAGTAAACGTTTATTTCTGAGAAGAGATGACTAGCTAGCAGAATGAACTGCATGGACATTACTGCTTAATCTGATGCTCTTATACAATTAAAGGATTTGCTGTGCTCTCCACTGTAATCTTAGTACCCCTGAATTGTGTACGGACACTGCAGGAAACAGCTCTGCTCAGCTAAGCACTACGACAAAGGTTCTCCGTGTGTGCCTGCACATGGACAATTAAGTTTTAACAACAAAATTAGCGGAACAACTGGATGTTCTGGAAGTTGAGATTGCCTCACTCAGCCCCCTCCGTAGGAGTTTTCCTGTGGGCTGCCCAGAAACCCGCCTGTCAGTTTTGTCTCACAGGTGTTCTGAGTTGCTCCACAGACAGCAAATGCTTCCAGATTAATTGTTGAGGCTCTGTTATACCCACTGTTAAAATTCTGTTGAGTAAATCTCAGAATAACTGTTAAAAATACAGCTGAGCAATTCTCAGTTCTCTCAAAGAATGAATTGCTTTGTAACATTTGCCTCCCGATGCCAACACCTATGATTTTTAGAAACTTAGCATAAAATATATCGTTTCGGCATGGAGAACCAAATTGCTTTTGGTGCTTTGTCATTTATTTTAAACCTCTTTTAGTAGTCTCTGCAGTATTTGTGTTTCCTTTTATTTTTGTATAGTGGAGTAGTAGAGGCTTTAAATCTATTCAAATAGAAGTTCTGGCTAAAAGTTAAGTGTAGTTTCAGACCTGAGGATAAATTGATTTAACTTCTGAAACCTGATAAATGCTTTTCATCTGAAATATATTTTGTCATATAACTATATGAAAAGTAGCACACTGAATTCTTCACAACTTACCATCTTAAAAGAGAGTTTAAAGTATTTAACATAGTAAGTTTAAAGAAAAATCTCTTAAACTTTAAAAATATTTTTCTGAAAATTATGAATGAAAATACAAACATTTTGTGCATGACAGCTTTCTTGAGGTGCCCATGTTATAGATGGTGACTCTGGCGGAAGACTTTATGTCCCTTAAAATTTCTTTTTTAGATAGCATTCACATTTCATAGCTGAGATCTCAGTGAATTGTCCATGGTGACTTAAGTTGTACAAAATTACAAAAATCTTTATAAGTAGCCCCCAAAAGTATCATACACATATACAAAAAGAATCTTTGCCTGAGCTACAATCAGTCTTAGCTCATGCTTTATCATTGATTTTGCTGGTGAGAATGGTCCAGTTTCCTGGCCTCCCTGGGCCAGTGTATTTGGAATCTGTAAATGTGCAGAGCCCACCTTACACTGGAGGAATAAAAGAACTGGAACAAGGCTTCGTAGCATTCACTGTGGTCTGGGAGGTAACCTGTGCGTTGAGAAGCTATGCCGCAGTTACTCCACCAAAGAAACTGTGGCTAAACGTGGACACAGAAGTCTTTGCCCAGCCATTGTTGACCTCTGTTAAAAAGGGATTCTTGTTAATCCTGACGGCAAATCGGCATCCAGAAGGCGATGTCAGATTTTCAACCGTGCGTGGCAGTATTCTGCTGCTTAACAGTATTTATTTTTCATAATTTAAAACTATATCTATTTTCCCCTCAAACAGAAGCTGACCCAAATTGGCCAGTTAATTTATTCTTTGAGCTTAAATGCAGTTTCAAAAAGTACACAAAGCCAAAAGGAATTAGTTTCATTCTTAGCGTCACGATGTTTAAAAGTAGTAGAATGGGCAATAATATAGAAAGTTTCATCTCTTGTTTGAAACTCGATTCGGGGAAATTTTGAACCAGTGTGTTAAAATGTCCTGAAAGACAGGACGTCTAAGAGAAACAAAACTTCCTCTGGTTGCAATGCCACTGCTCTTCACTGCTGCAGCAACTCTGTAAGGGCTTGGGGATGGGCTGGGGTGGGGGCGGGCAGCAAGACTTCTTATTTTTACACAAGGGAAAATATAAAACTGACTTCCTTTTTGAAGTTTTCCCAGGAAACTACTTTATAAAGACACATTTAAATCTTTCCGTTTTCTGTCCTTGAAGGTGGTAAATACGATTGCGGCTTTACCCATTTTTATTGTAAATGAAGCAGAGTTCAGACCGTCCGGCTGTGCGTCATCTGTTGGATGGCTGCCACCAGCTAATGCAGGCGTCCCACTGGGAGACCAGAGAAGAACTATACTTTGATTCACCAGATTGTGTTAAATAGTCCAGCTGTTGCGATTTGAAAGATAGTTACCTCAGAAGTGAAATAGAAATGAACTTGGCATTTATGCCTCAAACCGTTTTTATACTGTTTGGCAATCAGCTTTTCAGAGGTAGCATTTTATAAAATAACTCTCGCCGCTTAAAAGTTTCGTTCACTGTAATGTTCAAAATGTCCCACCTTTATATTATCAGTAAAATTAAGCTTGAGTGATATGCAAAATTTGCATGAAATAAGCATTTTCCCCCCTTCATTTCATGAGCTTTGATTGTATTCAATTGAGCTCAGAACCATGTCTATTAGGGCTCTTTGGGGGCATTAGTTAATTTGAATTGAAGCCGAAATGTTAGCTAGAATGTTGTTGAATATAATTGGAACATGGAAAGTTGATTTTGAATGAAATTTCATTGAATGCAAACAATGATGTGCTTTTTTAAGAATTAGAAAGCTGCACTTTCATCTCTTGTAACACAGTCTGAGAAATCACTGAGTCCCTTTATTATAAAGTTCAATTTTGGGCATTACCATTTGCAATTGTTCTGATTCTTCTGATACCAGTACCAGCTGGAGTCAGGTTTTCCCTTTTACTAGCTAGTGGCCCCATCTGCCCCAGCCTCACCTTCTGGCCCTCTTGCAGGCAGGGAAAAGTAACTGCTTTCTGAAAGGGCAACCAAGTAGTGTTGAGTTGGCCAAAAAGTTCATTTGGGTTGTTATGGGAAAACCCAAATGAATTTTTTGGCCTGCCCAATACTTGGGCATTAGGCTTCATAGAGTAGCATAGATTAGTATATTTTCTCCTAGCTTTTATTTTGCTTTCTGGTTTTTCTTTTTGTCTTGGAATAGCACTTAACAAATGATTGAAAATGACTCACAAAAACACCTATTTGAATGGATCAAAAAATCACTGCTACTCTGTTGTGGTAAGAAAAAAAATACTTGACAGGAAGTCAAGATGCCACAATGTTAATCCTTATCTGCTATTAACAAACTGTGTGCCCACACAAGCATTTAACTCACTGTTCTTTGGTGTCTTCATCTGACAAATGAGAAGGATGGACCAGTTCATGTCAGTAATCCCTCTCAGCCTGAACAGTCCGTGATTTGAGTCTTCATGTCAGCTCTAAAATTTAAGCTTTGCTTGGAGATTTTGCAGCTTACAGGAGAAGGTCTGCCATCCTTTTTATGAATACTGACTTTAATTCCTTATTTGGGATCATTGCTCTTAGATGAATTAAAGTAGAAAAACTGAACCAAACAATGGTATACTGCAGTTCCTATTGGACTGTTGTGTTTGAGCACCTGGGATTTTTCACCTTGGGGAGAAGCTTCAGTTTAACCTTCTAGAACCTGCCACTGTGGCTGCCTAGCGCAGGAGCCTGGGTTCTGGGTACCATCACTGGGGGGCTTTCTGGCTCTTCCTATAAGATCGGACTGGAGGTATGATAAGGCCCCTTATTCCAGAAGGAGCCCTGGGCAGCTCCCCCGTGGGAACCAGCAATGGACTTAATGATGTCAAACCAGGAAGAGCTAGGTTTAAGTCACAAAGGGAAAAAAAAAAAACAAGGGATAACTCCAAAAGATGAATTTCATATTTATAGATAGGAAAGATGCAGGTGAAAACAAGGATTCAGAAAGAATCTGTAAACATACCAGAATTAGCCTGTGGCATCATCATCGTGTTTTTAGAAGATGGCTTTGGTAAAAAGTTATGTGATATTGTGGGAGAATCAGGAACAGGGAGATAGGAACTTCTGATTCTTGTCTCAGCTCTGCCACCAATAAGCTCTGCCACCAATAAGCTGTATAATTTTAGGTCTTGCCCCTCCCCTCTCCAAACCTCATTTTCCTTATCTGTAAAAGAACCAGCTGGACTAGATGATTGCCATAGTCCCTTTTAGCTTCAACCCTTTGGAATTCCAAGCCAGTGGTCATTATCTTTAAGAAACTAGTTAACTCTGATTCTCAACACATAGATTCAAAGTTTTCCACCATGCCAAGTTCAGTGATAAGCAAAGAAGTTCTCAAATTGGAGTCTACATGTGACTTAATAGGTTAATCTATTATTGAGAAGCTTACTTCAGGAAAGAACAGCAATTCTCTGGACTGAGACAATTCCAGGAAAATTGCAGCCTGGCCATACAGAGTTTCTGAACTTTCAGTTGAGTCAACATCATTTGTTGCTGTTGTGGAGCCCCAAGAGCACTTCCTGGAAGTTTTCAGCCTCCAGCTGATGAAGAAAGCATTTTTAGGATATGTTCACCACCCCTTCACCTGCAGACACATGTGGGCATGAAAACATCCATGGTAGTTCTACAAAAGTGATGAATGAAGGTCAGTATGGGTTGATGGAAATTGCTCACCTGGAGTGAGATGGATATCTCCATTGCATGTGTTGAGCAGACTGGCCAGCTTATCTGGTCTAAGCCAGCAATGGGCTTAGACCCAGTGTCGCGGAACCAGACTGGGGACTTGACTGGCAGATTTTATGTGACTTTGACTGTAACAGTTTAGCTAGGCTCGAACTTCATTTTCTAGAATTCCCTTGAATTCTCTTACCCATTTGTTTCCAGGTTAGGCTTCACCACAAGAGAAATTGGCATGAGATTTAGAAAGTGGAAGTGACATAATAGTCTTTTATTTTTTTTTAATGCTCTGAAAGTGTGTGTAGGGCAGGTGCTTTTACTGCTCATGCGCGTTGTCACCTAGTTGGCGGGTGGCATAGCTGCCCCCATCTCCCCTTCTAGCTTCCCCAGATCTTGGGCCAGATGCATGTGTGATTCCATGTGGAAAGGCTCCAGGTTTACCCTGAAGCTCGCTTGCATCATCCGGATTGGGGATTGTGAAAGAGATGGGGCTCTTGTTTGTCCTCAGCTTCTTGCTGCTTCTCACCTGCACGACGTGCTGATTTCAGGCCCAGCATCATACACAGACTCACGTAGACTGCCTGACTGGCTCTCTCCATTGCCTGAAGTCTTAACCTGTCATGAATCCTTATGCCTTTCATGGTGGTTCTGCTTCTCCGACCATGGGTTCGGGCTTTCAGGTGTTCCCTGGGTCAGAGAAAGTCAAGCCAGATACCACTGGGGTAAATTCATCCCATGGTGATTGCCAGAACACAGTAACAGATTTCTTGAGAAGTGGATCTTTGGCCAGAGTAGGTGGGCAGTGTCAGAGGTGTCTGCTAATGAAAAGGGTGTTGTCAGATTCAGGCAAAAATAAAGGAATCTGTCCTCACTACAGTGTAACTTTCCTCTCAGGCCTCTGGTCATCTCTCTGTTTTTACTCCTCCAAAGAAGACAGTTATGTGCTAGTTACTTATTGATGATAATCAACTCATACAGTATAACTGGAAAGCCCTATAGTGGTTTTCAAACATCTAGACAGATCTCATAGTGCTAGGTGATAAAACCGTGGTCCCTGGGTTGGAGTTTTGTTACCTGTGGCTGGATCGTGCAGGCCACTTTGGCTCAACAGTTGATCATTTGTTCTTGTTGCTTTTGCTGTACAATAGAGGTATCCAGACCTGCTCACACAAAAGCCTTGGTTTCTCAGCATTCATTCTGAGCCTTTCACGCACAGTTCAGTTCAGTTCAGTTCAGTCGCTCAGTCGTGTCCGACTCTTTGCGACCCCATGAATCGCAGCACGCCAGGCCTCCCTGTCCATCACCATCTCCCGGAGTTCACTCAGACTCATGTCCATCGAGTCCGTGATGCCATCCAGCCATCTCATCCTCGGTCGTCCCTTTCTCCTCCTGCCCCCAATCCCTCCCAGCATCAGAGTCTTTTCCAATGAGTCAACTCTTTGCATGAGGTGGCCAAAGTACTGGAGTTTCAGCTTCAGCATCATTCCTTCCAAAGAAATCCCAGGGTTGATCTCCTTCAGAATGGACTGGTTGGATCTCCTTGCAGTCCAAGGGACTCGCAAGAGTCTTCTCCAACACCACAGTTCAAAAGCATCAATTCTTTGGCGCTCAGCCTTCTTCACAGTCCAACTCTCACATCCATACATGACCACAGGAAAAACCATAGCCTTGACTAGATGGACCTTAGTCGGCAAAGTAATGTCTCTGCTTTTGAATATGCTATCTAGGTTGGTCATAACTTTTCTTCCAAGGAGTAAGCGTCTTTTAATTTCATGGCTGCAAGCACCATCTGCAGTGATTTTGGAGCCAAAAAAAATAAAGTCTGACACTTTTTCCACCGTTTCCCCATCTATTTCCCATGAAGTGATGGGACTAGATGCCATGATCTTCGTTTTCTGAATGTTGAGCTTTAAGCCAACTTTTTCGCTCTCCTCTTTCACTTTCATCAAGAGGCTTTTTAGCTCCTCTTCCCTTTCTGCCATAAGGGTGGTGTCATCTGCATATCTGAGGTGATTGATATTTCTCCCGGCAATCTTGATTCCAGCTTGTGTTTCTTCCAGTCCAGCGTTTCTCATGATGTACTCTGCATATTAGTTAAATAAGCAGGGTGACAATATACAGCCTTGATGTACTCCTTTTCCTATTTGGAACCAGTCTGTTGTTCCATGTCCAGTTCTAACTGTTGCTTCCTGACCTGCATACAGATTGCTCAAGAGGCAGGTGAGGTGGTCTGGTATTCCCATCTCTTTCAGAATTTTCCACAGTTTATTGTGATCCACACAGTCAAAGGCTTTGGCATAGTCAATACAGCAGAAATAGATGTTTTTCTGGAACTCTCTTGCTTTTTCCATGATCCAGCGGATATTGGCAATTTGATCTCTGGTTCCTCTGCCTTTTCTAAAACCAGCTTGAACATTAGGGAGTTCACGGTTCACGTATTGCTGAAGCCTGGCTTGGAGAATTTTGAGCATTACTTTACTAGCATGTGAGATGAGTGCAATTGTGCGGTAGTTTGAGCATTCTTTGGCATTGCCTTTCTTTGGAATTGGAATGAAAACTGACCTTTTCCAGTCCTGTGGCCACTGCTGAGTTTTCCAAATTTGCTGGCATACTGAGTGCAGCACTTTCACAGCATCATCTTTCAGGATTTGAAACAGCTCAACTGGAATTCCATCACCTGCACTGGCTTTGTTCGTCGTGATGCTTTCTAAGGCCCACTTGACTTCACATTCCAAGATGTCTGGCTCTAGATTAGTGATCACATCATCATGATTATCTTGGTTGTGAAGCGCTTTTTTGTACAGTTCTTCTGTGTATTCTTGCCACCTCTTCTTAATATCTTCTGCTTCTGTTAGGTCCATACCATTTCTGTCCTTTATCATGCCCACCTTTGCATGAAATGTTCCCTTGGTATCTCTAATTCTCTTGAAGAGATCTCTAGTCTTTCCCATTCTGTTGTTTTCCTCTATTTCTTTGCATTGATCGCTGAAGAAGGCTTTCTTATCTCTTCTTGCTATTCTTTGGAACTCTGCATTCAGATGCTTATATCTTTCCTTTTCTCCTTTGCTTTTTGCCTCTCTCCTTTTCACAGCTATTTGTAAGGCCTCCCCAGACAGCCATTTTAGTTTTTTGCATTTCTTTTCCATGGGGATGGTCTTGATCCCTGTCTCCTGTACAATGTCACGAACCTCATTCCATAGTTCATCAGGCACTCTATCTATCAGATCTAGGCCCTTAAAGCTATTTCTCACTTCCACTATATAATCATAAGGGATTTGATTTAGGTCATACCTGAATGGTCTAGCGGTTTTCCCTACTTAGTTCATTAGTATTCACTCATTTGTTTACTCCACAAATGGGTCTGCTCTGGGTGCTAGCGTATAGCTATGAACAAAGCTAAACAGTCCAACTCACGGATGCTTACATTTTACTTAAAGAGAAAGACATTTAACAACCAGTTATTTCACTGTAACTATGGTAAGTCCAACAAGGGAGAAGTATGAGGCAGTAAGGGAGTGTCAACCAGCAGGTCTGACCTAAGGGTCAGGGAATAATAGACATCAGCTGATCAGGGAGACTCGTAGAGCAGTGGGGAGACCTGGCTAGCAGTTCGTCAGTACTCATCCTGACATCCAGAGGTGGACATGGGACAGAGGTGTGCTGGGTCATGGTTAACGTCCTAGCAACCACCAGGAAAACCAGATAAGTCTGAATAGCCTCTGCCCTGCCTACAACACACCCCTCAACCTCCAGGCATCAGATCAGCAGTCCAGCCCCTTCAGATGGTTGCTGCTGTCCTGTCTTCTGAGAGGACTAGGTGCGCACAGCCTAATCTCCTGACACGTGGCAAGAGAAGAGCATTTCAGGACATCTCCATTTCCACAAGGAAATTATTGCCTATTTAGCTGGAGAAGCAGTAACTTCTTACATCAGAAGAGAAGAGAGGAAACCTCGGTGGAAAAAGAAACTGCCATTTGAAATTCAATAAGAAATTTCTCAGAATGTGACTCTCCCTTTTAGAAAAAGTGATAACTTGGCATTTCAGCTGACTCTCTAGATCCTCCCATCCACCCTCATTCCTCCCCAGGTCTGACCAGAATCCGTTCCTGCCAGCAAACGGCAGCAGCTGGCACGCCTCTCAGCTGCCCATGGGGGTGGTGGTGATTTATCTCCCTCCTCCACGCAGTCTGCTCAGAGCGAGTCTGCAACTCCATGTGCCCTGGGGACACACGGGAGGGACTCGCTGCCTCCTTCCAGCTAAGCAGAGGTGGGGCAGGAGTCGGGGGCAGCAGGCAGTGGGGCGGTATGCACAGAGGACCTGTGAGCTTTGTGCTTCTATGAGCAGAGTGTGCGATTAAGCAGGTAGGTGCCTTTGGCTTTTTAACACTTCCGCAGTTAATTGTTCTGACTTTTTCCGCCTTTCTCCTGGCCTTGTGTTCCTAATATGTAATCTAATAGCTTTTTTTTTTTTTTTAATGGCTGGCACCTCAAAGACCACTTTTTGCATGTTGATTAGACTTAGAATGTTTGGGGTTTTTTGCTCCTCTGAATCCAGGAATACGGAAAGATCAATGCTTTCTCTCTCTGCTTTTAATTTTTTGTTTGTTTGTTTAACTGTTCACCTCCTAGGCCTCCCAGTAACACTGGATACCGGAAACAATACATTGGCAGTGGAAAACAAGCCAAACCGGTTGTAGTTCTAGATCCTGTTTCCACACACGAACCTCAAACCAAAGCCCAGGTCGCTGAGAAAGATCCAGCTCAACACAAGGATGATGACGTTGAAACTAAACCAGGATACAAACAGAGAGAGAGAGACACCAGCAGCTCCAACTGCTAATCCGTAAACCGAAGGCTGGCATGTTCGGAAGTCCTTTTTTAATGAGCACATGATTAGTTTTGGTGTATTGGCAAGAGCTATAGACACTGTTCTTGTCACTGTATTCAGAATATAGGTTCTTTTCTGATGTCACTTTTGTAAGTAGTTCACCTATAAATATATAAGTAAGCTATTTAGCAAAATACACATTCTTTGTAGCTTTTTTTAATGTTTATAGGGATAAGATTTTTTTCTAATTACTGTATTAAATGTGACTTCTTTTAGAAGATAACAAAAAATTCAGATGTTATCTTCTTAGGTAATGTGCATACTGCTAATCAAATGTAATGATGAAAGGTTGCAGCACTTATGTATAATTGGATAAACAGAACTGACTAGCTTAATAAGGTGATTAAAAAAAAAAAAAACCAGAAAAGCTTCGGTTTTGCATATCTGCTCCTTTTTTTTTTTTTTTTTTTTGATGGAGAAACTTCAGTAGCATGGAAATTGTTAGGCACTGTGGTATACAAATTACTTTCTAGGATATACTGAGATAAGCTTAAAATTTCAGGAGCTGATGTCAAGCTAGCAGTCTCATACTCAGTGTTAATTACACACATTATTAACTATGGGATGATTGTGTCCAAAGCCTCCCAAAGACTTTGGAGGGAATGCTCTAGTGGCCTGAATGCAGAATTGAGGTGAAGTCCAAAGCTTGAATTTAATAGAGTATTATCTTGGTAAACAGTGTGTTCAGTGCTATGAGTCACTTGTGTTTTCTCATGTACTCATGTGGCACAAGTACCATATTTTATCACAGTTCTTACGTACAGTGAAGATAAGTGACAAGCATATAATTTCTTGCTTCACTGCTGTTTTACATTACACAAGTTTGTTGTTTTGTTTTGTTTTTAAAGAAATTAGGTGATAGTCTCTAAAAATACAAAGTTTCAGTCTACCACAGTGAATAAAGAAATGTAATCAGGGATTAAAAAAAAAAGACTTATGCAGCTTTTCAAAGTTGATTGTTTCAAAATTGGTGTTTATTTAAAATAAGTGGTAATGTACTTGAATGCATTTTCTTATGACAATGATTCAGTAATGGTAATTTTACTATTAAAGAGAGTGAAAGGGTTAGTTTTGTTAGCATAGCTCAGCATGAAGCTGTCAGGTGTTTCTCACCCAAGGGCGGAAGAAAATGATAGTAATAATTGCAGTAGTTGTATTTCATTTTTGCACGTATGCTAAACATAGGCTTGAAAAGGTGGTTAGGCAGGTAAATGTACTTCCTAAATTTGGAGATAATTATCCTTCTGTAGGTTCGTTATGCTTGGCTGTTTCCATGTTTCTTCCAGTGATGTTTTTACAGTTACTTCTCAGTTTACTCATAGGGAATTAAAATGTAAGGCTTTTCAACTGTGACTTCCCCTGATTGAACAATACTGCTGTATGATATACAAATTACAGATGGCATTAATTCACTGAAATAAGGTCTGTTATGCTGTGATTTGAACTCTCCTCAGCACATTTATTAAAAAGCACCAATAGTTTCCCACTAAAGGTCACCTGTGGTTATTGATATTTTTGGTTTACTTCCCCAAACTTGACATCCTTTAATAAAAACATTGTATATGACTTGATGAGTTTAGTAATTTTTAATAATCCACAAAATGATTTCTTTTGAGGAATTTTACGCTACGTTTCTTCCTGCTTTCCCCATTCCTGTGTATATTGTCAGTCTGCTGGCATGTCTTAAAGGTATTTAGAAATTCAAAATTCTGTACATATGTAATTCCATCTCTCATCACACATCCTTTCCAGGGTAAAGAGTCAGTCATCTGGTGAAATGTGTTAGCTGGACCAGGCAACATTTAGTCACTGGTATTCTGAAAGGGTTCTTACTTTTTCTGAGCTGCTTATTCCTTCACCATGATCACAAAGTATTTAAAATTACTTTGATAAAATTAATTCTAGTACCTTTTTGTAGCTGAGCTAGTCTCATACAAACTCACCTCCACTGGTTTCAGCACTTGGTCATTCCTGTGGAAATTCCTGTGGTGTTAACAGGGCTAAAACCATGCAACCTTGATTGGCCTGAGTAAAAACAATGGACGTTTTGGCTCTGACTCTATGTAGCTTCAGTTGTGTCTGACTCTTTGCAACCCCTGTGGACTGTAGCCTGCCAGGCTCCTCTGTCCATGAGATTTCCCAGGCAAGAATAATGAAGTGGGTTGCCATTTCCTTCTCCAGAGGATCTTCCCAACCCAGGGATCAAACCTGGGTCTCCTACATGGCAGGCAGATTCTTTACTGTCTTCAGACTACTCACCAGTAATTCCTCCTTCCTTACCTTTTTTGTTAACAGTAAAATGTCTATTAGAAATGGAGTAGGGCAGGTAAAGATGACTGTTCATTATCCTTCCATGCTATTTTTAGGATATTTGTCAGGTAAATGATAGTCTGTTTCACAGAATGTTAAAAACAAGGTTCGGATGATTTTTGTAAATGCACACCATACATGTTTATGGGCTTCCCTGGTGGCTGGATGGTAAAAAAATCTGCCTGCAATGCATGAGACGCAGGTTTGATCCCTGGGTTGAGAAGATCCCCTGGAGAAGAGAATGGCAACCCACTCCAATACATATTTAATCATTTTAATCACGGAGCAGCTTCAGCTTATGTGGCAATAAGTTGTGGAGAATGGATAAACATCTCTCATCATCATTGACCTTAGGAAGGTCATCAAGCAGCCCTTACTTAAGGACTGGATTTGAAGTTTCTTCCAAGCACTAACATTCCCCAGTCCCCCTGCCATTTCTAATAAAGGGTATGATGAGTTTCTTTCATCTCTTTATATGTAATATCTTCAGTTCAGTCATTCAGTCGGGTCTGACTCTTTGCCACCCCATGAACTGCAGCACACCAGGGCTCCCTGTCCATCACCAACTCCAGGAGTTTACGCAAACTCATGTCCATTGGGTCCATGATACGGTTTATATCCATTACATGTCCTGTAACGTGTGTAGAGAGAGAAAATATATAAATAGAAACAGTGCTTATCACTCTCAGAAGCTTAAAATGCTAATGTCCATTTGGTGACCCCAAGCCTCAAGTGAGGTCAAGGAGAATAGGGAGTGCTCAGCACTGAAATTAGGGTTGACTTGGTTGAGGTAATAAGTCACCTCTTTGGTTAATTTAGTTATTCAGTTACTAACTTAGTTGTATGTTTTTGTTGTGGCTTCATTCGGTTATAATTTGTATCACAGTTTCAGGGCATACTCACATGACCTCCCATATTTCATGGGGGGGTGGGTATATGTGCAGAGGCTGTGTGAACACTTACCCATTGTTTATTGCTAAGAATCAGGAAAGGCAACCACAATCATGCACTGTGACACAGCTCTTTCAACTTAAGAGTGATACCAACCAACCCGCCTGCCTTGGGCTCTGAACGAACCTGCCACGGAGCCTGTTTTAAGTCACTGCTTTGAGAGTAAGGCCTTGGCTCTGCCATAAGATCATTACATCTCCCTGTTAGTACTCTTCAAACGGAGAGGTCCTTGGCATGCTTAGAAAAACTTAGAGAATACACCAGAAGTCTAAACTTAGCCAACTTTCTCACATGTCAGTATGTAGCAATTTATGTAATTTTGGGGGAAAACATGGTAACTGAACAGAGGATTTAAGTCACATAAAGCCACTGGATATTATTATATTTACAGGTTAGTGTTTGAATATGGTTGGTTTTGACTCTCCTCGATCACCCCAAAACCAGCTTTCAGAAAAGACAATCTATATGTTGTATCATTTTTAATCACCTACTAGATGCTATAATAAAAATAATTATGCATTTAATGGCTTTAAGAATATTTATTCATTCACTGAATGAATAAATTCAGTGTTTACTGAATTTATACTCATTTATACTCATTCCAAAAAGGCTCTAAGGAGATTCCCCAGAGATATAAATGACAGATGAAAAATTAAAATTTAGAAAGAGGTGGGAATCAGAGAAAAGGGATTTGAGGGTAGGAAAGTTAGAGGAAGCTGTTTGGCTCTTAAAACAATATGTGAAACTCACAGTTTTGCACGAGGTTGGCTATAAAACTGTGTGTGCTTTCTAGCATGGATATTTAAGATAAAAAGAGAAGATGTATACCTTTTCCTGGCAGAGAAAGCTCCCAGTGTAAAAGATGTTTGTGTTTAGAGATGTTCTGACTAGTAAAGTATGAGGTATTTGAACTGAGTGTGGAGTTGGGGGCAAAAATATTGGACTGTTCTGCTGGGTCATGACCCCTCCCCCTCAAATGGACATATATGAACATGTGCAAGACAGTTTTTCCCTGAACCAGAGCATAAGCATGTACAAACAGGATCCCCACAGCAATGTGACAGCTGGAAGACAGGTTCACAGGTATAATTTCAGGCAAAATACTATCTCTGTCTTTCACCAAACAGTGAACGTAAAGGAAGAAAAAGCACATGAGTTAGTGAAGTTTTTGGAGCAAAAGCAAAATGAAGATTTCCTCCAGGTCAATCAGTCTAATAGTGGTGTGGCTGTCAGCTGGGGTGCGTGCAACCCCAGTGGGAAGACGCTCAGAGTTTGGCGTGTTCCTCCACAACCTCTGTGGGGAAGATGGGCTCAGAGACCTCGGGCAGCTCGACAGCCTTTTCAGCTTCCTCATTCCAGTAGAAAAATGTGTGTTCTTCATTGAAGCCTATTAAAAAATGACAACAATAAAGTTTACTAATTCAGTGGCTGCTTTCTTTTTTTTTTGGCTATGTGACATGTGGGATCTTAGTTCCCTGACCAGGGATCAGACCCATGCTCCCTGCACTGGAAGCCCAGGGTCTTAACCAGTGGACCAGCAGGGAAGCCCCTGGCTCCAGTTTTTATCTTTGCTACAGGATTTAAAGGAGAGCAGCTTCAGAACTGTCCAGAGGTGTCACACCACCATTAGAAAGGATTCTAGAACTGCCAAAAAGTGGGCCTGTCACTGGTTATATGTTAGCTGCAGTACACTTGTTCTGTTCAGTTTGCATTGTATCCTTAGACAACATTCTGGAACGTTTGGTGTACAGCGGACTTTGGGCAGAGGCTGAGCAGCATAGGATAAGAGGAAGATGAATTGGAGGGAAGGCCAGTGCTCTGCATGAGACAAATCATTGCCAACTAACTATTCCAAGGTCAGCCTCTGTCGACTTAGACTGTTGCACTCAGGTCTCCGTAGCAGGAACACTGTTTTAAGGGCTGAGCTTTTGCCAATATTTCCTGCGCAACCTCTCAGTGGAGTGGTTTGCTTTTCCAGTTTTTTTGGTCCCCCTTCACATGTATTGACCACTGCCAATGTCAGCAAAATCCTCATTAATCTGTTAATCCATTCCGGAATGCTCAGGGGCCGGCACTGTCACTAGGGAGGAGCTGGGCCTCCGGTCACTAGAGTCCTTTTTGATGCCCCGAAGCAGCTGTTCCCCTTGCGGTGAAGTCTGGTTGGAAATGTGATCAGTCATTTAGGGAATCTAAAGCTTCCACGAGTCAGGATGACAAAAATTAATCAGATAATAGGTAGGAGCCATATAATTTTACCCATTTGAAAAAAAAGCCCTCGTGTTACACACTAAATAATACGAACTTTTGACTGCCCTTACATGACTGAGACATAGTCTCCCCATTATATCTTTTTTTTTCTATAAATCTTAGGATGTGTGTCAAGGTCATTACATATGTTAAATGTGACAAATTTATAGTTACTATTTCTACTGGTCCCTGAAAAAAGTGCCTGTATTGAGTAGGACTTCCTTGCTTCTCCACAATACTTTCTGTAATATATCTATCTCATTCAAGAGTTACATTTATGGCAGTGGCTGGCCCCCAACCTTTTTGACACCAGGGACTGGTTTCATGGAAGACAATTTTTCCATGAACCAGGGGGAGGGTGGTGAGAGGATGGCTTTGGGATGATTCAAGTGCATTACATTTATTGTGCACTTTGTTATTAATTACATCAGATCCACTTCAGATCATCAGACATTAGATCCTGCAAGTTGGGGACCCCTGATTTATGGTAACAAGTATGTCAGCACTACTTAAATAACATCCTTTTTTGCAGTATGTCAATTCCATTTTAAAATGCAAATAGTTTTAGAATTTTGCAAAGACAAGTATTGGTCTCTTTAAATGTCTTTGCATGCTTTCTTTTGGCTGTCACAGTAATACATAAAGAGTAAAAATGCATATTGGGGGTTTTCTCTCCAGGTAGCTGGTACATAAGCTGCTTCTATCCATGCAGATTTACAAAGTTTGATGTCATAAATGACTGGTTCATTTCTCTTGAGACTGTAGTCTTCCCAAGGTACATTAAATTAACATGTTGTCTACTTAAGACAAATTGTTGCCTAGAACCACCAGGGAAACATCTGTCTTTAACTTTCTTGGGCTGTGCAGAGAAAACCTTAAGTATAATTTGGACTATAACAAAAGGTAGGCTTGGAAATTCCAATCAATTAAGTCTATTGAAAAGCATCACACAGTCTATTCACCAAAAAAAAAAAAAAAAAAAAAAAGGCCGAGAGTTTTAAACATTCAGGTAAACAGATAATCCATTAAGAAAACAAGGCACATTGTGGCAAGTGCCATCCTGGTTTTGTCAGCACTTGTTTATAGTCTTTGGATTCCCCTGCCTGCCTGCTGAGAGACTTCTATTCCTCCCTCTCCTAATCTTTGTTCTCTTATTCATGGCTAAAGGAAAACAAAGCAGAAAGCAGCACATACCCAGTGTTCCATTCTGGCCAAGTTCTTCCTCTATAGTAAAGAGGCGGTTGTACTTGGTCACCCGTTCGCCACGAGAAAGACCTCCCAACTTGATAAACCGGACACCAAGTCCAACAGCCTAAAGGGACGAGGAACAGCTTATTTTAAACGGAGTCATATTTTGCTAAACTAAACTCCTTAGGGAGAAGGGACCCACACACTGCCCCTGTGTGTTTTGGTTTTACTCTCTTAAGTCAGTTTCTCATCTTAAATGTGTAAAGCGGCCTTGAAGTCGGTTTCACACCTTACATCAGTAAAGCGGCCTGCTCACAAGCCGAGAAGACTCAGCGGTACAGAGACAGTGTGACTGTACATCAGATGCTATCCTAGTCATGTGAGTGTGCTGACTTTCATTTAAGAACAGTCTGGCCTTTGTAACTTCATTTTAGGAGGTAAGACTGCAAGTGCGCACCCCAGTCATTTAAGTATGCTCATCATTTTCCCAGGACTTCAATTTTTCTTGTTTTTAAAAGTTCAAAAGTTTGCAAAAGGCAGCTGTCTGGGAGGAAGCAAATCTTTCATAAAAGGTTACATGACTTTGTCTGCCAAAGTCCACTGCTCTGAAACACCATTTCGTGATAAAAGCAGTGTTTTGGCAATTCTGCAATGGACTGGTTTTTAGCACTTACCAAATCGACAAGGCTGTCATCAGACGACTCTCCTTCTGTGCTTCCAAAGACAGCGATGAGCTTCTTACCTGTAAGCAGAGGAATTCTTTTCATTTTAGATGGTATGAATCTAATCAGCAGATACAAGCCTCCAGAATAAAACTTTAAAGTCTGCCAGAGGTTTAAAACTGTGAAGAGTCAATTCGTTGACCATCTGAGAATTCTAACCCGTACATTTGCATTTCTAGTACCCTGATTATATCTGTGTAGATAATGAACACTAAATGAATGCTATGTTTCATCGAATCTAAGATACCCTCGATTTTAAGAGGCACCATTATTACCACTAAAGAGGAAAAACGCTCAAGTTAGATTGACACATTTCTCAGACCACAGCTGTAAGACAATCATCCATGTTCAATGTAGAAAAATGTGCATCTTAGAGTCAAAATACAAGTAAGTACAAGGGCATCATATGCCTAAATAACAGATTTCACAATTCATGTAAAATTTTGTTCAAAGGAAAACTGTCTTTCTGAATGTTGACTTATTAGAAGAGCAGTGTTAACAGTACTTAATCACGTTTAAAGATCTCAAACTCCCTTAAAATTTGCCAAAGCCCACAAAGACTGCAATCCAGAGTTCTTCCTGTGGTGACAGTGTTGTGTCTTATAGGCAGGGGTTACAGCAGTGATCTGGCATGGAACAGAATGTCTGCCAAGTGCCAGGCCCAGGGAGAAAGGCCAGGCCCGGGGCGTCTCTCCCACCACCTGCAAGCCACCCTGCCTGGGCCCTAGACCGGGGCAGGCTGCAGGCGAAGGGACCACAGGCATTTCATTCCATCTTCTGCCACCCGCCCAGGCCCCTGGCTCCCAGTCTCCATCTGAGTCTTGCACCAGCTCTAAGACTAGCCTTCTGCTTAGTCCGTGAGATCCGCTCACGATACTCATGTTTCAGGCCCTGTGCATAAGTGAACAAGACTCCCAAGAACACCCTGGAAAAGGAGGCAACAAGAAGATGAGACGGTTGGATGGCATCATCAACTCAATGGACATGAGTTTGGTGTCCGGGAGATAGACTGGGCTCACAAAGAGTCAGACCCAACTGAACAAATTGTGGCTAGTTACTATAGTTGAAAATATGGGATGAGAAAGATTCAGAGTAGCCAGTGAGGGGTGGGGAAAATTAGGAATCTACATCTGAAGAGGTTTCATTTAGGTCAAGAAGATCTGAAGGATTAGGACTAGTTAGCTAACTAAATGGTACAGGGCAAAGCATTCTAGGCTGAAGGAACAGCATGTTCAGAGACCTGTCGGTCGTAAAGAGCTTGAAACTTTTGAGGAACTAAAAAAACGCCAGTGTGGGCTAATGATTGAAAAAAAAAATCACTGTGGTGTCCTGTGAAACTGAGAGAACAGCAGCCTCAGCCATGTCTTTGTGGTAGCCCTCCCTGAAAGGGGCGACCTCCTGGGTAGGGCTGTTCTTAGAACATTATGAACTGAATCAGTAGTAAGGTACATTTTGCTGTTTAGCACCAAATCACTCACAAACGGCTCGGGTGTTTTTTTCTTCCAAGATGGATTCCATGCTTTTTAGTGCCTGATACACTGTGTATTTAAGTACATAATGAGTCTTTCGGATCTGTATTTCCACTCACCGTCAATGAGATTGGTTATTTCCACCAAGTCCGACATCGTGGTTTGGTTTGTGTGTTTTATGATCAGCCCGCTGTATTTGAGGATGCTGATGCCGCCCTCCTCTAGCAGTTTAGAGATGCTTTTGGATGCGGTGCCTGCAATTATGTAACACCTGGAACCAAGAGCATTATAGATGCTGTCCCACTGTTCAGCGTCCTGGGTGGATATTTAAGAATTGGTCATTACAGTGAATGGAGCATCATCACAAAACAACAGGAATCATATAGTAGACAATCAAAGTTAGACACCTTTCTGAGATATGCAAGCTAGGAGTTTAGGGGGAGTTGTTTGTTTTTTGCATTTTTCAGCTGAATGCTGCTTGTACCACAGCCACACAAGTTAATAGGCTTCATGGAATAGAAACCTAAAGTGATTAAATTTAAGCTTAAAGATATAATGAATAAAATGTTAATACACATTAAATGCTTTTCTCCACATTGATTCTGACATCCTCCAAGCACAGGCTTTTCCCACCCACTGTGTTATCCACAATGCTGCTAAAGACTGGCTGGTTGGAGGATGTTAATGTTATTTCTGGTAAAAAGACAATGGAAAGAAATGAGCCTGCAGGGCTGTAGACCCTCATTCCCAGCACCCTTATTTTTAATTGGTGAGACCACCAAATGAAATGAGATGCTTATTTAAATAGTAATATACAGTCTTCCCAGCTGTTGTACTAGAGTTCCACCTGTCCCATTAGGACAGACAATTCAGGTGCATCTTATCACATTAAAAAAGAGCTGTGGCCAGAGCCTAGGGGCAAGAAGCAGAAGATAACATCTGGTGGGATGCAAGATCTGGGCTCAGCATCTTCCACAAGTGCTGGGATGCAGCCCAGGCTGTGAAAGGAAAGATGGGACTCAGAGAGCCTGGGGGTCCAGTAAGATCCAGCTCTCTTTCTGTCCCTCAAATTTTAATAGCTGAGTTATCTCAAAGAGGATATCTGCTCACTATATCTAATGGCTCTCAAGTTCATAAAATAAAGAATGTAAGTTTTGAAGTTTAAGTGGGTTAGGAAGAGAGAGAGTGGTAGGCACATAGACAATCCTTGTTGGATGTGTGAACAGGTCAGAAACCCCAATATCTCGAATCTTTTTAAGAATGTTTTTTAACCTCTATACATGTGTAGTAACTGAATTGAGGTTAAAAAACATTTGGCCTAGTTGAAGTTCTGTTTCCATGAGCACTTGGAAATGATGTGTGATTAACCTATTGAAGCACCAGCCAGCACAGCAGGCTCGTCTGCCATCACTTAGGCTGCTGGTAAACACACAAGTACTCTGAAGTGCTGGGGGATGCGTGTTTTATCCTGCAGATGGGCACACTCCTAGGTAATTCTGTTTCTGTTAGTCATTTGCCCGGTAAGGGCCTTTTCTCATAAATGCCCCAATAAAATATCCCAGCCCAAATTACATTTCAAATCTACAGATCGAAAAGAATGAGACTTTGTTCTGTTTTATTATGAAATTCAAGGTAAATCCCGTTACCTCCTTCCTGAAAGGATCAATTAAGGCAATAATTGAAGGGAACTTGTTGATTAGATCCACATACAGGTCAACCATCTCAGCTGCATTTTTGTAGGTCCCCATCATCACTTCATACTTTCCTTTACTCTGATAAGTGTAAAGAAGATATTAAAATACAGGCTGAATGATGAGTTCTTCCAACATTAAAGATGCAATTCAACTTCATTTTCATTCATTTCATATAAAAGACTGCGGGTTATTTTCAGGCCACCCTCACACGAGAAATCTCTGCCTTTTACGTTAAATATCTGTTAAATATCAACCTGAGAAAATCAAGTCCGCATTTCTCTGGATGCACCATACAGCTCTTCCCACGGACTTCAGATGAAACCTTCTGTACAAAACAACTGCCTGCAGAGTAGGAGAAGAGTAATTCCTTACTTCAGTTTTAGGATGTGATGCCAGATACCTGGCTGCTTGGAAGATGGGCAATCACATAAATTCATAAACAGAATAGCAGTGCAAACCTGCCTACTCGCTAGAACTACCATTGTTCAGCTCACAGTGAATGAATTTAGGTTGTTTTCTTTACTGTGAATATTTTAAATTTGAAAGCAGGGCTAGACTTTTGAGATATGAACATTCAATATGAAATGTAAACAGACTTAGGTGAAAGCAAGCAGGTCCTAGTAGTAATTATTGTTTTGGAAGTGGAATTCTAGTGTAGCCTGTTCATCTGAAGTCTGGAATGCCCCCAGGTACTTACATACAGGAGTGAATGGACCTGGAGAATTTAGTATGATGTCTGCAAACACAGCACCCTTATGTCCAGTCCAAATCTGTGTCCAGCAGTGGTACCTGAGGCATTTGGTACGGGGAGGGAGGTGGAGTGCACCAGAATGACTCTGATTTACTAATGCCTTCCTGTGGCTGCTAACAGAATGGATTCCATTAGAATTAAGCAGGTTCCTAAGAACTCCATCATTGAAGAGATTCTGTACTTTTTTCACATTAAAAAGTGGTTAAGAACGCTTAGTTTCTATACTGCAAAACTTATACAATCTTGTCAGAGAGGAAATGCTTTGAACTAACTTTTTCAGTGACTTTGAACTAACATAAGAATAATTATCTGCTATCTAGCTAATGCATTTTGCCTAATATAAGCAATAAATATCCAGTCTCATTAGCGCTAGCAGTCAGTATATTCATAGTTCATGGTATACGTTGTAGATGAAAACATGCAATTATTTTTCTTAATGGTATGCCTAGGAACCAATCATTATGTGAAGAATAGAAAATTACCTTAAACATTCTTTTCTGTGCTTAGTTTCTTTAGGAAACTAAAAACTTTAGAAGTCAGCTGATACTTAGGTTTCGAACATACTATTCAAGATTTCCTTTGAAGTCAAAAATTAGAATTGCAAATTAAAGTGGAATCCTATTTGGTCATGTCGCCTGAATTTGACATTAATTACCATTACTAATTATTCTCCAAAAACTTCAATAACTTGGAAATACTTTTTATATTTAAAAAGTGAGTCACCAGCAAAAACTCCAAGAACCTTGTGTCTAGAAGAGCTTGTCAAGTCATAGTTACAATTGACTTACTTTTTATGCTTGACCAATTCAGCATTCATCAACCAAATGAATGTACTCAGCAGAACATACCAATTTGTTAAATTATTTTTCAGCAGTTCTCATGATTTCAATGTAAGCAATCCATTTTAGTCACTTTTATTACAGAATTTCTCTATATAATTATTATGACATTTCCTGTTAATATTTAAAGGTATATGGCTATGTTGTTATTGTCCGTCAGAAAAAGACTGTAGGCTTCCCTGATGGCTCAGATGGTAAAGAATCCATCTGCAATGTGGGAGACCTGGGTTCAGTCCCTGGGTTGTGAAGATCCCCTGGAGAAGGGTATGGCAACCCACTCCAGTATTCTTGCCTGGTGAATCCCCACGGACAGAGGAGCCTGGCGGGCTACAGTCCACAGGGCTGCACAGAGTTGAACGCAACTGGGTGACTAAACACAGCAAAGCACGTTGTCTGGTCATTAGCTAACCTGGCTTTCCCAACTCCATTTATATTTGGACCCTTCCATGATATTATTTGAAAAAATAGAATTTGTTTGGAAATATAAACAGATAGGCTCCTCTTTTGAGTTCTAATTTAAAAATAATGGGACCAAAACAAAAGGCAAAAACTCTGGAGTGGAAACTTACATAGTCCATCAGCTCATGTGCAGCACAATTGATGGCTAGATGCAGGTTCGTTCCCAATTCCAGCCCCAGGTTCGCACAGATTCCTTGTAGGAGGAGCAGTGGCTGCTCTATAGCGTCGAAATTAATGGTCAAACAGCCAAGATGGGACATCTTGCCGGTGATCTGCTGCTGCAGGATCAAGAAAGCCACGCATGTAAATATAACACGCTAAGGTTCTTGGAGCTTCTGGTGGTTGGCAGTTAATAACCAGACTCAGCTCTACAAACACAAGGTCCTCTGACTCTCCATTCACCCTGTCCTAGTTCCCGCTCATGTCTGCATGACCTCTGGGCAGATGAGTGTTCTGCAGTATCTGGGAATAGTTTTCTTACTCCCGAGGTTTTCAAGTTTGACCTGGGAACACACTCCTCTCTCTTTAGTTGCCCATGTCATCTCTCTATTGGCTCTGCCACTGAACACGGGCTGACTTGAGCCATGATTACCAGGCTGGTGAGTCTTCAGTCTGTCCCTATAAGTGTCTGTCCCGCCTGTCCCTAACTCTGCCTTCTTCCTCTAGACCTGCTCTTTCCTGTGTCCCATTTTCCTTTAGAAGGATGTAACTGTTAAAAGGCCACCTGATGCAAAGAACTGACTCATTGGAAAAGACCGTGATGCTGGGAAAGATTGAAGGCGGGAGGAGAAGGGGATAACAGAGGATGAGATGGTTGGATGGCATCACCGACCCAATGGACATGAGTTTGAGTAGGGTCCGGGAGTTGGTGATGGACAGGGAGGCCTGGCATGCTGTAGTCCATGGGGCTACAAAGAGTTGGACACAACTGAGTTACTGAACTGAACTGTTCAAAGGGCTTCTCTGGTGGTTCACACAGTAAAGAATCCACCTGCAATGCAGGAGACCTGGGTTCGATTTCTGGGTTGGGAAGATCCCTGGAGGAAAGCAGGGCAACCCACTCCAGTATTCTTGCCTGGAGAATCAGCGTGGACAGAGAAGCCTGGCAGGCTACAGTCCCTGGGGTCTCAAAGAGTTGGACATGACTGACTAAGCACGGTGCAGCACATCTGTAAAAATGTAAGTTAAAAAAATGTAACTCTTCAAGAAAGGTTTTAAAAAGGATGGGCGACTCCAGCTGAAAGGACACAGCACAGAGGATGCACGACAGTGGAAGAAGGTGTGAGGACCCAAATGATCTTGGGGAAAGATCAAAGTCTGAGAGTTCAGTGGGCCAGACAGTTGCAGGCAGTGGTAGCCCAGCAGCCTGTTGCTGGAGAGGCAAGGACAGAATGATATTCCAGCTCTGGGGGCTGGCTGCCTGGGTCAGTCCCCTTGAAGCCATATCACCATGCGATTTCTATTTATGTGAGGCCAGGTCCTGGAGCAGAGTGACTAAGGGAGAGGGGAGGGGGCGGGGAATGAATGACCTGTCATAAAGAGTGTGGGAAATGCATTTACTTACTTGCCCTCTTTTGCCTCCATCGTGACTTTTTTTCGACTCTGGCTTTGGAGGAGGGGACTGTGGGACAGAAGATAAAGATATGTAACTCGGGATTTTCAGACACGTCTGTGGCAGTAGGCAGAGCTTTTGGTCCTCTGACCTGGCCACTGCTCTGGGGCTGAGCTGGTCATGCTGCGTGTCTCTCTCTCTCTCTCTCACAAACACACACACACACGGGTGAGGCCAACCACTCTTTAACTTCATAAACCTCAAACCATTTCTCAAAATCAGGTACATGTTCCCTTTCATTCATTCTTACATTCTGTCTTCGACCACATGTGTGGGGTATGGGTATACGTGTTCATGCATTTTCACTTATATAAGTAAGTATTCCCTCATCATGTCCTGACTCCTGACTCCTGGAATTCTTTTTTACAGGAGGGTATTAAGTCCCCTTCTTGTCTGTAAGGAATAACCCCAGTGTGGGATTTGCTTTTAAAGGCCCAACATATTGTTTTAAATATTTTTACGGTGCAAACACTCTCACCTACAGGATAGGTTTGACTTTCGGAAATAGCGGATGGTCGTTAAATCTGCTGGATCTGATGTATGTAATGTCATGTGATACTAAAAGCAAAGCAAATTACCAATGAGACGCTCCCACGGTTTGCAGTATTGACAGCACACTGTAACATGGATTTAGCCTTTTATAGGATGCACTTTGGGACTAAACCTGTCTGCCAGTGCAGGGGACATGGGCTCAATCCCTGGTCCAGGAAGATTCCACATGCCACAGAGTGGCTAAGCCCATATATGCCACAACTACTGAGCCCAAATGCTATAACTGCTGAAGCCCATGTGCCTAGGACCTGTGCTCCACAACAAGTTCAATTCAGTCACTCAGTCATGTCTGACTCTTTGAGACTCCATGGATTGCAGCACGCCAGGCTTCCCTGTCCATCACCAACTCCCGGAGCTTGTACAAATTCATGTCCAAAGAGTCAGTAATGCCGTCCAACCATCTCATCCTGTTGTCCCTTTCTCCTCCAGAGCCTTCAATATTTCTCAGCATCAGAGTCTTTTCTAATGAGTCAGTTCATTGCATCAGGTGGCCAAAGTATTGGCGCTTCAGCTTCAGTACAACAGGAGAAAGCCCATGCAAAATCAACAGACTCAGCACAGCCATCCCCCGAAAAAGACGATGCACTTTAATGCCCAGCAGTTATTGCCTCTAGAAGCGGGGGCATGTTTGTCAAGAATCAACAAGGTTCA
The DNA here is from genome assembly GCF_014754425.2 of Oryx dammah. NCBI lineage: Eukaryota > Metazoa > Chordata > Mammalia > Artiodactyla > Bovidae > Oryx > Oryx dammah. The sequence continues at coordinate 36,085,163 of NW_024070198.1, read as the reverse complement.
TAGTCAAGTACACACAAATACAGAAGTCATCCTGCTTCTTTTCACTGTGGAGTCAGCTGAGCTTTCTATCCCTTGGTATTAATACAAATAATATAGGAAGCGAAGTGATGTGCCAAGAGAGACAGCGAGACACACACAGCACTGGCTCTGGAAGCTGTGATCTGGTGACGGCAGACAGTGAGACGCAGGTAACAACCGGGAGGAAGGCGGTGCGATGGGGAGTGCAGAGCCGAAGCGGACTCGGAAGAAGCGGATACCGGGTGGGAGGGGGGAACGTGGGAGCGCCGAACCCTCCAGGTAAAGAGCAGCACATTCGTGGCCCAGAGCTGAGCGAGGGCAAAAGCCGTTTTGCAGCCGTGGCACTCCTGATGCTTTGACTGGGTGATCCTCTGCTCGAAGGGCTGCCTCGGGCACTGTCGGACGTGTAGCCACATCCCTGACCTCAGCGTTCTAGATGCCAGGAGAGCCTCAAACTGGGACAACCCAGAACGTCTCTGGGCATTGTCAGTTGTCCGTTTGGGCAAAATCACTCCCCACTAAGAACCACTGCCTTAGAAGAACACAGTGATACATTTTATTTTGTCGAAATTGAAAAAGAAAAAATATCTCTATGACTTCATAAAATCCAGTTAAAAAGGCAGGCAATGTGCTAGAGGAAATTAGGTATTAATGTAATATGTAGAAAGGATTGAAGCCTTTATTACAGAAAGAATTCCTAAATTATCAGTGAAAGATGAACACAAAAAGGGTAAAGAAAGAAAGTATCTGCAGAGACTTGTGCAGAATTTTACATGATTTTAAATACAAATCATGCTATAAACTTGTATGTGTGATATCTGTGTGTATAAATACAAAACAAAGGCTAGAAGACCACACTCAATTTTTAACAGTGGTCAGCTCTAGAGATGGAACTGGAACTGAGGGTGGTGGTGAGTGTGGGGTCCAGGCAGGTGGAGTTCGCACAGGGGTGGGGTCGGGGGGACTAGCTCTACCAGCATTTGAATTTTCATAAGAACATGCATGATCTACTTGTATAATTAAAAATAAACTGTATAATTAAAAATTTGAAAGTCAGGATGACTGCAGAAAGCTCAAATATCCTGAATCTCTAATATTCTAAGCTGGGTCTCCTCCACCTGCTCTGACAGCCACCACCACTAGGCACTGCTCAGGGCTGTGTCAGCTCTGAGCACACTGCATATATTCAACTTGTATACTCCTCACAATGTGTCATATCCATTTTGTGGGAGAGGAGCCTGAGGCAGAAAGGTTATGTAATTGGCATAAGGGCCCACAGCTAGTAAAGGGGCAACGCAAAAGGCAAGGTGAGGGTTAACTTGTCCAAGTCTGAGTCTCTGCAGGCTGGTCACCTATAAGGAAGTTGGCCTCCTGGAAATCACCCCGGAAACTGGCTCCAGTATGAATATGTGAAAGTGTTAGTCACTCAGTGCTGTCCGACTCTTTGTGACCCCTTGGACTGTAGCCCACCAGGCTCTTCTGACCATGGGATTCTCCAGGCAAGAATACTGGAGTGGGTAGCCAGGTGCTTAAAGCAATTCTGATCAACTGTAGGGCATGGGCGCCAGACACCTGACCCCATCACTGAGTCAGTGCTGGCAAGACTGCACTGGAGCCAAAGTTGCTTCACATCATATTGAGATGGCATCTTGGCCCCCATCCTGCAGAAGAGTCAGCTAGGGCGTCCTAAACATGTAGTTTAGAAGCCTCACACTATGTAACTGTGGGCTCAGGATTGGATCCTGGAACAGAAAAAGGACGTTAGTGGAAAAACCAGTGAAATTTGAATAAAGTCTGGAGTTCAGTTAGTAGTAACGTAGCCTTTTGGTTTCTTAGTTGTGATAAATGTGCTTCGGTGATGTATCCTGTTAACCCTGGGGGAAACTGGGGTGAGGGGGTATTTGGGAACTCTGCACCGACTCTGCAGCTTCTCTATAAATGCAGCATTATTCCAAAGTTAAAGACAAGGGTCGGGCCCCTCAGCCTGGGCCCTGTGCACGACCCTAGTCAGAACATGACTGTACATTCCTGCATCTGAATACGTATTCCTGATGCATCCGTGGACAGAGGTGCACTTTGTGGACACAGTGGAGGAAGGAGAGGTGGGATGAATTGGGAGGGTAGCACTGAAACATATACACGACCATATGTAAGATGGCTAATAGGAAGCTGCTGTATAACACACGCAGCCCAACCCGGTGTGCTGTGACAACCTAGAAGGGTGGGATGGGGGTGGCATGGGAGGGAGGCTCTAGAGGAAGGGAATATATGTACACTTACGGCTGATTCACATTGCTGAATGGCAGAAACCAACACAACATTGTAAAGCAGTTATCTTCCAATTTAAATTAACAATAAAAAAAAGAATATGATGGAACCACCTGGTTCCTCTACAGCTGCCCTCATCCAGCCTCTGTGACATCCCCCCCAAGGGCTTCTCAGTCAAGGGTACTCATTTGCCCAACACTGGGATTCTGAGCAGGCACATGTGACCGTGTCTTCACCATCATACCAAGCGGCCTCTCATGATCCTAGGGGCCACATGTTTCCCTCATAATCTTTGCACAGGGCCAGCTGCCTCAGAAATCAAAATGAGATGATTAAATTCCATTAGAAACTGGCCACATAGCCAGTGAGGGAACGTATGAGCTTGGGTCATGGGGGAAACCCAAAGATGAATACGTTTTCCTGTCTGTAGCAACAATATTGATCATGTTGCATATGAACTATAATTTTGACACCAGAAGGTATATAAGCATCAGTTATTACATACCATATATCCTCTTTACATACCATTTCAATTGCTTTGTTGATGTGTTTCTGAATTTCCAGAAGCATCTCCACACCCTGTAAGCAGAATAACCGTGATCTTCCACAACCGCCTGATAGCTCAGTTGATAAAGAATCTGCCTGCAATGCAGGAGACCCAGGTTCGAGCCCTAGGTCAGGAAGATCCCCTGGAGAAGGGAAAGGCTACCCACTCCAGTATTCTTGGGCTTCCGTCGTGGCTCAGCTGGTAAAGAATCCGCCTGCAATGCGGGAGACCTGCATTCGATCCCTGGGTTGGAAAGATCCCCTGGAGAAGGGAAACACTAACCACTCCAGGATTCTGGCCTGGATAATTCCATGGGCCGTATAGTCCATGGGGTCTCAGAGTCAGACACGACTGAGTGACTTTCACTTCACACTTCACAACTGCAGTCTAGAATTTTAAATATAAACACTTACACCACACATGAATATTTCTAACTCAGAATATTTGTAGGGTCTTTGATTAGACATCCTGGATAGTGAATTACATATGGCGTACAATATCAGAGGATTAAATGCTAATTTCAACTCTCCATTTTTATTTGGGTGAAAATGAATGAGAGGCTCTTCCTCATTATCCTCTCTTCATTGTTCAGAACTGACTGGTTTAGTTGGTTGAGTCACGTTAACTTCACTCTCTTTCATGGTCTCCTGACCAACCTTCTTGCAACACATGTCGCAGGTCATCAAGGGCTTCTGCGTGGGAGTGTTTGAATTAGTATAAATCCACTGTCACTTAGAAAGGGGGAGGATGTATTCTGCTGAGGTGGGATCTGCATATGGAGACAGACGAAGAATGGCATGCCAAACGCTCTGGTACCCAAATAGCACAACAGATATTAACTGAAGGAAAGATCCTGGCACCAGGATCTGCACGGGATCTGACAGATGGTGCGCCAGATATAAATCTGAGTCTTCCAAAACTGATAAAAGCGAGGTAATGCCTATTTCCCTTAAAAAAATAAAAAGAATTCTTTATCATAAAGAAATCATCTTGAGATTTAAAAAAAAAGATTTTCACTAGGTTGGATAAAATATCAGTCACTATGTTGCCCAGAGGGGACAGAGCTTCCTGTCCTTTTCCTGTAAACATCCACTACAGAATACGAATGCTTAGTTCTCCCTAATGCCTAATTGGCAGAATATTTCATGCAGATATAAAGAGGTGTATTGACTCATTTACGCCACCGAAGAACAGTTAGGCACTGACAGACCTCTGAGTAGTAAACACGCCACTTAGGATTCCTTCCTTCCATATTCCATAAACATGCACTAAACCTCTCTTACATGCCAGGCAATCTGCTAGGCTCTGCAGTTCCTACTTAACAGAAGGGCTCCTATGAAAGTGCCAGCTTTCTCTTGTTGGAGCCATTGTGCATAGACTAGTAAATAAAGATATCTCAGTTGCCCCCAAAGAACATGCTTCTAGCACTCTCAAGGCTTCTCTGTGAGCCTCTCAGTTCATTTCAGTCGCTCAGTCATGTCCAACACTTTGGGACCCCATGGACTGCAGCACGCCAGGATTCCCTGTCCATCACCAACTCCCGGAGCTTGCTCAAACTCAACTGTGATCCTCTAGCATGAGTCAATATTATAAAGAGCCAGAGATCCAAGGTGATCTAAATGTGGTCCCCTTTCATTTGTGGTCTTCTTTTCTTCCCACTTCCCTAATTTCCTAAATTTTTTTCTCATTTTTAATTTAATTCCTTTTCCATTGGTATCATAAGCCTTGGGGGCATCCACTAAAAACTCACTAATGATGAAGGTTTTTTTTTTTTAAAGAAAAGGTAGTTTGAGATAATGTAAGGTACTTGTTTAGCTGTTAATCCAGGATGGGGTATACAGATCACTTCTTTCATCAAATTCAGCTTCCCAGGTGACGACTTCCCACAGCTGACCAGCGACACCATCAGAAGAGGTATAGTTAGCTTTTCTGGCTGTTCCTGAAATGGGGATGGGGGGAAGCAAGAGGAAATGAGAAACATGGTTCATTCATATTGACATACTCGTGGTCCTTGTAAAGGTGTGTAATGGCCACTAACCTGGTGGTGCTTCAGTGATGCGATATTCAGGTAGAGAGGATTATTGTCCAGCACAGCACTGGTTTTGGCAACAGCCAGTGACACAGCCCCTATGGCCATGCTGCCAGAGAGGACAGGCTCGGGGGGTTCTGCAGGTATAATTGGTTTTTCTGCAGAAGACTCCATCCTTCCTGAAGAAAAAAATTTGATAAAAGATTGCTTTCCAGAAAGCAAAAGTGTGACTATGATAAAACTGTATTTTTCAATGTTTTACTTACAGATGCAAAGGCTGAAAACTGAGGCTGGGAAGAACATATTCACCACTTCCACCCCCGAGAAGTTGCTGTCTGATGTCACTACTCTCTAACATCCAAAGAGTCCTCAGCCATGGATTTTGCTGAAGACATTTTAGAATATTCAGTATTAACTCCTTCCACAGTCATATAAAGTAGAAATTGTTATCTCATCTAAATGAGGGCTTAGGCTTAAAGACTTTCCCCACATCCAGCAGAACGTGAATTTAAGGAGAGCATTTGGACAGTCTCTGAATTCCAAACCCTTTGTTTTTCTATGTTCCACCATCACTCTTTCATACCCAGCTTTCTGTTGAATATCTCATGCATATATCTAACTGGTTATCTTGCTTGCCAACCCCAGGTGGATGTCTTTTTCTATGAGGAATTCCTTCCAGATCTGACCATCCACTCAGAATCCCCAGCCATCTTTCACCCTCACATATTTTCAGCCACTTAGTCTGATCAGGCACCAGAGCGTCCATAATAAGTCTCTCGTTCCCCTCCTGTTCTCTGCTTTCCCACAGCTGCTGCCCTGAGTCAGGAATGTAAGGTGAGTGGAGTGAGATGTGTAAACACCCAGGACACATTATATGTTTAGCAAATTAAGGTTCCCTCCTACTCCTTCCCGTCTTACATTCCAAGTTCTATCAGTCAAAAGAAACCACCAAATGAACACCCACTGGTGGTCTCTACCTATGATTCAGCAGCGGCCATCCCCACCTTCTAGAAGATTGGTCTAACATGATTTTTCTGCCTTGGGCAACTCTTCTCTGTCTGGGCCTCAGCATCTGAATCTATGAAATAAGAGACGTTGTCTTCACGATCTCTTTGGTCTATGGTTCTGGTGCTTTCTTACTCAATGGAATCCATACTCATCTGGTATTTAGTCTATTCCCAGCATCATGCTAGGAACTGGCAGTTCTAAATTGAATGAGGCATGATTCATGCCTTCAAGGAGCATGTTGTAATTGGATGGACATACAAAACACTGTTACAACACTAGCAGCAGCTCTGGAATTAATATATTAGAGGAACTGAGGTGAACAGTATGTTGGAAGGCATGGAGCAAAGGGCCATGATAACTTCAATTATATGCGTTAAAATGGCAAGGTCTTCCAAAGACAGTTTTCATTAATATGTTACCTGGGACTGCAGAAATGTTGGTTATGCATATCAAAGGATACCATTAATTTTTAAAATATGGAGTGGCTTTCTGATGAGCTAATGGGAAATTTGAGAAGCAGTTGAAGGTCTCCATGTCACCCCTCCACCCTCTCTGCCCTTCAGCAGAGAGTACTGTTCAGAGTACTTTGTTTACTAAGTGCTTATATCTGGGTAAGAAATATTTTTTATTTTACAAATAAAAATGGAGGGCAAGATGGGGGTAAAACCATGCTGACCTAACATTGTAGCTTCAAGCAAGGAACTGGCATGGAGGATGGATGGTACCTGGTGGGAACCCAACCCAAGTGTGCAGCAGAGAGACCTGAACTTGAAAAGGCAGTCCAAGCTTCAGCCTTTCTTCCCCCACATTTGTTACTTATGGTTGGTTCTACAAGATGATAAGCCACTGACCTTGCTTTTGTCCTTTTTTCTTGGATGGAGGTGGAGGAGGAGGTGGTGGTGGCGGCGGCTGGAGTGAAAGCGCCGTTGAATCTTCTAGGTTCTTTTCCAGTTCTTTTCTCTCCTTATCTTCTTGTACTTTATTTTCAAAGAATGTCCTTAATGTCAAGAAAGTATGGATTTATAATGAGATTATTTAGGAAGATCGCTTGTAACTTTGGTCACGTTTTAGTGCTGACCCTAAAATATTTCAGTAGCTAACTCTGCTTTTTAAGCTACCAAAGAACAAGTCTGCTTCAATTTCCAAGACTGAAAAGTGACACTGTTATAAAACTGTGTTCAAGAACTGAAAAATCATTTTGGCCTGGAAATAAATGTTTAAAGATTTTGGGTGCTCATTTTAAAAATTATCTGAGCCCTGTTTATTATTTTTAAAGTAAAATTTGAAGAAATAATTTGATTAAGGGCTACTGGATTTTCTTTTTGAATAAATGACCATCAGACAAAAAATGAGGCCAGCATAGACAGTGAAATACATAGCACTATATGCAGGACGAACTTTTTTTTTTTTTTGAGGCGGGTGCTTAAAATGAACAGCTAAAAAATTTTTGGGAACCCCAACTTAGGTACCTCTAAATAAAATTTTAGCTCCCTGGAATAAAAAGAGGGTAAAAATTTCCAGAGACAAAACAACAACAACAAGCCAAAATAAAAAAATAAAGATTTGGGAATCAAATTTGCATCAGATGCTGGTGGGGCTGTGCCTTTAATGAAAGAAACAGATTTCAAATGAGAATTCTATACTCAGCTAAACAGTCAAACATGAAGGCAAAAGGCTAACATTTTCACATGTAAGAATACCCTTACAAAAATTTATATCCCAAATACTCTTTTCTCATCCTTACTTAAAATTTATTTATTTATTTATTTATTTATTTATTTATTTATTTAGGCTGTGCTGGGTCTTCATTCCTGGGTGAGTATTTTCTCTAGCTGCAGCAAGTGAGGGCGACTCTTTGTTGCAGCGTGTGGGCTTCTTGTGGTCACTTCTCTTGTTGCAGAGCACAGGCTCTAGGCATGCAGGCTTCGCTAGTTGTGGCTCTCAGGCTCTAGAGCTTGGACTCAGGAGGTGTGGGCTTAGCTGCTCGGCAGCATGTAGAATCTTCCCTGACCAGAGATCAAACTTGTGTTCTCCTGCATTGGTAGGAGGACTCTTATCCACTGTACCATGAGAGAAGCCTTCATCCTTACTTTTACAGGATGTAATCCAACAATTCAACAAAGAGGAAGATATGGGATCCAGGAAACAGGAGAACAATGAAGGGATATCTTATGACATCTCTGTAGTAGGTCTGCTGCTGCTGCTGCTAAGTCGCTTCAGTCGTGTCTGACTCTATGCAACACCATAGAGGGCAGCCCACCAGGCTCTGCGGTCCCTGCGATTCTCCAGGCCAGAACACTGGAGTTGAGTTGCCATTTCCTTCTCCAATGCATGAAAGTGAAAAGTGAAAGGGAAGTCGCTCAGTTGTGTCAGACTCTTCGTGACCCCATGGACTGCAGCCTTCCAGGCTCCTCTGTCCATGGGACTTTCCAGGCAAGAGGACTGGAGTGGGGTGCCATTGCCTTCTCCAAGTAGGTCTAGAGAGGAACAACTCAAAGATGGGAGATTTGGGAGGGAAAGTTCCAGAAAAAAAAAAAAGGAATGTAATGAAGTAGAAGGTATGACTGAGAGATTAGGAAAACAATTAAGGATATGTTAATAGCAAATAACACACACAAAGAAGTGGAATAGCATTCAAAAACCTGGAGGGCTGCAATCCACAGGGTTATAAAGAGTCAGGCACGACTGAGCACGCACATGTGCAAGCACACACACATGCTATTTATAAAAGACACAACTAGAACTCACACAAAATTATATAGCATTCAAAACCTGTAAAAAGCTATTCAAAAGTTCATGATACAACTCTGATGCAAACTAAAATGTGAAGTTACACACAATTAAGCAAATGATAAAACTTAAAGAAAGAGAATCAAGTTGACCTTCTTTGGCCATGAGGATTGTGGCATTGATCTACACAAAAGGAAAAGTAATGGTAACCCACACGTGGTTGGGTTAGCTATGTGAACTATGCTCACATAGCCATTCTTCCTTGGTTTGCACATTTTAGAGTCAACCTGTGGGCAAGGCCTGGAATATCTGGCTGTGTTTGGAGATCAGAACATAAGCACCGCCCACTGGGTCATACAAAACGATAAGAGAGGCTCATGGGGATGATTCGTGAGGAGGTACAGAGGGGACAAAGATGATGTCTGAATTCTTCATCCTTTTCCAGAGAAACTTTGAATCCTAGGAAAGCCCTATGCATAAAAAGAGGCCAAAAGGCCTTATGTAGCCTTACAGAGTAAAAGTTTAATAACAGGGTTTTCAGGAGAAAAACAACATTTCATGCTGCATGTTGATGCTTTAGCATGTTTCCTAATTGACTTCCCAACTGTACCCTATAGACAGGACGCACCTGTTTCATTGGCAGGTGAAGTGGAAAGAAAATAGGTACATAATTATACTGGATGCTGATGTTTCAAGGTTTCATACTTACCTGAGCACCTGATCCACCTCAGCCTGTTTGGAGGGCACCAAGCCCTGGAGCTCCTCAGTGAGAGTTTCGTTGACCCACTGCACTGCGGTACTGACAGCATCCACCCTTTCTAACTCCTCGGCTTCAACTAGCTCAGGTGAAGTGTTCTCGTGGGCTTCAAAGTGCGTTGCGATCACCACAGAACATATGTTCTGAAAACAATAGAAATGTGCTCTACATTTTCCCTGCCTTTCACAGGAAATAGGAAATTGAATGTATCCAACTTTAAGGTACATGATATTTTATCACCAATTTCAAAGAGAAAATGAGAATCTATAATTTTCTTTGAGATATTTTTATAGCTATTGAAACGCGGTGGAACCCGACTTCAAGGAATGTTTAAAATTATTACCTTGTTAAAATACTCTTATAAAAACCTTACATTGAACTTCATTTCTATCATTGCCTCTCTCAAAAATAGCAAAAAGGAGACAGATTTAATCATAATTATTTTCCTGGATGACAATGAATTTTTCTTCACATAGATCAGTCTACATATCTATAATTCTATGTAAGTGAGTGAGAGTCGCTTAGTCGTGTCCGACTCTGCAACCCCATGGACTGTAGCCCGCCAGGCTCCTCTGTCCATGGAGTTCTCCAGGCCAGAATACTGGAGTGGGTAGCCATTCCCTTCTCCAGGGGATCTTCCCAACCCAGGTCTCCTGCACTGCAGGCGGATTCGTCACCATCTGAGCCACCAAATCTATGTAAATCTTTATGTAAATACATGAATCTATAACCCTATCTGCAGATTATAGAACTCATGACATTAGCAGTGTCAGAGTTTTAAAACTATTTTTGCCCCATTTCATGTCTCAATCTTCAGATCACCTTCAGATCTGTACCAACAGTGCGCGTAATAAACCATCAGGGCAGATTGTATGATTCATGCTTTGGGTTCATAACTGCCTACACATACTGTATGTGTACTTCACAGACACTGAATTTCAAAACATTAATTTCCCACTATTTAGGCAGTAAATGCTAATAAATGCAGTGGAGCCAAGACAAAGAGAAGAACAAGTTTAAGTTACTTCCTACCTTGGGAAAATTTTGAATGGTGCAGAATATTTCCACTTGGAGGGTTGGAAGCCCAAGTCCATCCAGCACAGTTTTCCCCACAACTTTGCATATGGTGGGAGGTTTTGCAAGTTTAGAAAAGCAGTTTGCCTTCAACACACACACACATAAAAAAAAAACACACAAAAATACCACATCTAATTTATCTTTGAAAGGTCATTCACATTTACTCTAGTTTCTAGTAAACCTCTCTGTGAATGTCCTCATTCTGGGATTAGTCTAGCAGCTCTGTGGGAACATAAGGAGACTTGGATTTAGCCTCTGGTACATGGGGAAATTTGTCTGTTGAACTCTCATGGGAAACTCACAGGCATGTCTTTATTTAAAGGTCCTGGTTCATTCTTTATGGGCCCTAACCTATCCTTCCATCCAAGATGCTGAAGTCAATTGGCTTCTAGAAAACTGCGATGCATTCAAACCCAGGAAGCCTTAAGTGGGTTCATTATTATTCCTCCCCAGAAGGCAGGTATTTTAAAAGGTGAAGACTTATACATTGGCTGTACTTCATTTACCATCAGTTCATGTATAGAACTACATGTTCAAAGAGGACCTTTGGAAGCTTAGTGACAGCAGTTTCATTGATGTGGAAGAACAGAGGTCATTTGGAAGTTGATCCAAGAAACAGAAGAAGAGAATGAAGCTGAGGGAGAAAATCCTCTCAAGGAGATTGAGTAAAAAGATTCAAGGGACTTCCCTGCTGATCCAGGGGCTAAGACTCTGAGCTCCCAGTGCAGGAGGTACAGGTTCCATCCCTGGTCAGGGAACTAGATCCCACATGCTGCAACTAAAAAAAGATTCCACATGCCACCACAAAGATCCAGCACAGCCAAATAGACACACAAATAAAAATTAAAAGATTCACGACTAGGCCCCTGTGCAGAGGGCCGGGAGCTGGGAGAGAAGGAAGAGGGGTGAGAGAAGGCCCACCCCCTCACCCTCTTTTATCTTCAGACAGTATTCACTCTTTATTTCCACACAGCAGACTAGGCTTCTGATCTTTCAGTTCAAAATCCAATGACCACAACCTACCTAACTGGTCATCTCGCATCCATCGGCAATGTGCCAGCACCGAGGTGGTGCCCAGCAGAACTAAAGCAAAAGCCAATTTTCAAGCCATCCATGCATTTTCAGGATGATAGTTTGTATATGACTGTGCGTGCATGTGTGCTCAGTAGCTTAGTTGTGTCCAACTCTTTGCCACCCCATGGACTGTACCCGTGAGACTTCTCTGCACATGGGATTCCCCAGGCAAAAATACTGGAGTGGGTTGCCATTTCCTCCTCCAGGGGAATCTTCCTGACCCAAGGATCGAACTGGAGTCTCCTGAGTCTCTGGCATTGGCAGGCGGATTCTTTACCACTGAGCCACCTCGGAAGCCCAGGTATAGAGGAAGTATTAATATTTAAAGTAAGTAAATATTAATACTTCCTCTATACCTGAGAAGAAAAATATTATCTAGTTTAACTTTTGTGTATCAGTGAGTTCAATTCAACAAGTAATGAGCACCTACAATGTACCACATAATTGTGTAAGGAGGGAAATGGAACTAACTTCTTAAAAATGTTTAGTATGTACCTTAAAGGAGTGACTTGGTCTTGTTTATCACTGTATCACATTCCACAGTGCCTGGTATATTTGGGATTCCATAAATTGATTCGTTGGGAAAAGACCCTGATGCTGGGAGAGGTTGAGGGCAGGAGGAGAAGGGGGTAACAGAGGATGACATGGTTGGATGGTATCACTGACTCAATGGACATGAGTCTGAGCAAACTCCAAAAGATGGTGAAGGACAGGGAAGCCTGGCATGCTGCAGTCCTTGGGGCTGCAAAGAGTCAGATATAACTTAGCCACTGAACAACAAGAACAAAATTTGAATCCTGCATACATTAATAAAGGCCAGACACAACCTGTCTAATGCAACCTTGGGCACTTTGTATACATTATATTATTAACTTCTCAAAACAACTCTGTAAGGTGGTATCACCTCAGTTCCACAGATGAGCAAACTGAATTCCAGAGGGAAACCTGTCCAAGATAAAATAACCAATGTCTTAAAATAACCAATGTTTAATGCTTTGTAACAGACTTAGAGGCTCAAGCCATTTACTTGCTCATGATTCTGCAATCTAGGCTGGGCTTAACTGGGCAATTCTTTGGTTGATCTTGCCTGGGGTCTCCTATACAGGTTCAGTCATCTGTAGGCTTGACTCACTTCAGAGTACCCAAAATGCTTTCATTCATATGTGCAGTGTCTCAGCCAGGATGGTTGGAACATCCAGGGGCTGCCAGGCCGTCTGTCTTTCTCACAGCATATCTGGGAGGTCTCTCACATCTGCGAGGGCCTCTCTCTACAGGATCTCTCTCTCTTTTGCTCTCTGTAGTATGGCAGTCGGATTTCCTTTCAGCATGACTAACTTCCAAGAGGGAGTATTCCAAGAGTACATCATGCCAGCCCTTACCAAACCTCTGTTTGCATCATACTTGCCAAGGTCCTGCGGATCAAAGCAAGTCATAAGGCCACGACCCCAGTCAATATAGGAGGGACTTCCATAAGACTGTTCATTCTGGTGGTGTGGTTCATTGGGGACCATCAGTTTTACAGTTCATTACTGCTACACAGTAGCAGAGCTAAGGATCAAATCCAATCTGCCCAATTCCCAATCACAAACTCTTAATCAGAAGTTTTATGAAGGAGCAAGTAGTATTGCTACTGCCCACAGGGATCTCTCCCTTCCCTGAATTCCTCTAATATATAAGAGAAGCATGGAAGAAATGGCATTTGAGCTGGACACAGGAGGTTGTGTAGTATTCCACAGGCAGACAACAGGGAGAAGTTGAGGCAGATACTTTAGGTAGGGGGAATAGGATAAGTGAAGGGGAAGGAATTGGGAAACTTAACATTTTAAAAAAAGTCAGCGGGCCCATGGAGAGGAGCAGGGGAGGGAAGCATAGATAAACCTGTGTACCAAAGTAGGGGCAAGTGCTGTGAGTCGCACACACTGGAATGTGTTGGATCTTACTAAGCATGCAAGAGGGAACCACAGGAAGTTCTGAGTGAAAGAATGATGGTCAGATTTGGGATGAGGAACACTACTCTGGCAGCATTAGTGGGATGAACTTGATGGGGGAAGGGGAGAGACTAACTGAGAATAAAGAGGGCCAGAACTGGGACAGCAACTGAGAAGAACTGGAGCACCAACTGAGAAAATGAAATGGAGGTGCCTTTATGTCAACTGCTGAACATTCGTCAAAGCCCAGGCCAAAACTCCCACATGCTACAGCCCACAGGGATCTTGCCCACCCCTGAGTTTCTTTAACAAACACACAGTGGTCTGTTCCTCAGTCTGGCACACAATTCTGTATTACCCTATCTATTACTCCAGTTATTTTATGTATCAGTGGCCCTTGTCCCTAATTGAGGTATAAGTTCCCAAAGAGCTGTATAAACCAAAGTCCTAGTTGCCTAATAGACTGGGAAGAGCATTACACTAGGGGCAAGAGTCCAAGTTTCCAGTTTTCACTTCTGCATTAATTCATTGTGAGACAAGAGCTTGGGGTCTTTCTAAAATGAGGAAGTTGGACTAGTTAACTTTCAAGAATTCCTCTGGCAAGAGACTGTGGAAAGAGAATGGAATTGGGAGCTGCTTTCATTTATTCATCGTGAGTGTCCACTATGCACTCTGCTAGGTACTAGGGACACAGACCTGGTTTGATTTCTGTCATTCACAATGTTCCTTGAGAAACAATTCTAAATTCACTGGGCTACGGTTCCTTTATTTGTAATACGGAATCATAAGGTTTACTTCACCGTGGTCCTAGGGATGAAGTGATATCACAGTAACCACATAACCAAAGGTGCATCGATAAACAACTCCCCTCCCCTCTCCTCCGATTTGATGTATTGGCCAAAACCGAAAAAAACAAATATTTGTGGAACATCACCTATATTAACTGCCCTGACAAGATGTGATTTTGAACCCTGTAGGCACACTGCTTCTTCACTGCATTTACATTCTCTGCTTGGTGTTGTCATTCTGCCTCCCTGTAGTGCGAATCCCTACCAGTTCCAACCATGATACCTTTCAGAAGGTGGGTGTTGGTTAGTACTGAACGCGTCTGGAAGTGAGAAAACGCCTGCCTTTGTTTCAACTGCCCACGGCTTTAAGACTAAATATGCACCAGATGGTGCGCTGAGCAGAGGAGCTAAGGGTTATGTGAAAAGACGAACCCCCGCCCCGCCGCCCCCACCCCTCTCCACAGGAGCTCACAAGCTGCCTAAGGAGGGTTTCAATACAAAATAGGGGATGCTACAAGGCCGCTGCAGGACGATCAGTCCAGGGCGAAGGGGGGCAAGACTTTGATCTGAATTTGAAGTTTAGGTGCGAGCTGGTCAGGTGGGACGGGCATCCCCGGAGCACACGCAGGGCCCACAAGCCAAGGAGCCGAGGTTTGAAATCGACCGAAACTTGGCAGCGATGGGAGCCTGCTGGGTACGAGGCCCCGGGGTGGGCTCAAGGCTACGCTGTAGTGAAAGCCAAAGGCGTTCGCTCCATGGTCAAAAGGAGGCCGCTGAAGGTTGGGAAACTGAGCTATGAGGTATAAAGGACTGTGATTAAAGGAGATAACTGGCAGCCGGACAGGTCCGCCCCGAGGTAGTGAGGATGCCTGCCAGCCCCTGAGCTGTCGCGCCGTAGCTACAAATCCGCCCAGAGCCCTCTTTCCTCCAGCAGTTTCCAGTCCACCACTTTCTCTCTCGAGATTCCTTTAGCCAAGTTTCCACTCCGCTTCTTCCCTTCAGGGTCCCGGCGCCGCGTCAACCCCAGCCGGGACCCAGCGGCGGCGCGCGTGCGCGACTCTGCGGCGCAAGCGCCCCGCGTTGCCGCAGCGCGGGGCGGGGGGAGAGGGGCTGGAGGGAAGAGGGTTCTGGTCCCAGGTCCCTACCAGGTGCCCGTAGACGTCGGCAGGCTGGAGGTAGAAGGTGGAGTTGAGCAGCTCTTCCAGCCTGCGCGGAACGTCGTTCTCGCGGTAATACTCCATCGCCTGCTGCTTCAGCTTCTGCAGCTCCCTAGTGGTCCCACAGCTGCGGCCGCCGCCTTCTTCCCCCATGGTAGGAGATTTAAGGCTACAAGCGGGGGTTAGCCTGGGGGCCCGCGAGCGTCCTCCCTGTCGCTAGGCAACGCAGCGAGATTCCCCACCTCAGATCTCGCGAGGCTTCCTGGCTTGGGTTCTTCCCGCTTGCGGCAGACGCGAATGGCTCCTCCGCCCTCCTCCTTCCCTATCCCTGAGGTTTTGACACCGCCCCCCCCTCGGGTTTTGGGCTTATTTACTCTTGAGACCAGCGCCCACCTGGCGTCGTTTTCCAGGACGTGTTTCCCTGACGGTTTTCAGATGGGAAAACGGTTAACACTCTCACGAAACGCTTTTTGCGGAGACGTGAGAGAGGGTTAGCCCCTCCGCTTCCAGCTGGGGACTCGAACCCCGGGTGACGGCAGTTCTCAGGTGGCCCTGGGACTCGGGCCACCAGGCCTTCCCCACTTTCCCCCTCGTTCCTCGCGATCAGGGAGCTCCTCCGGGCCGGGCGGCGGCTTGTGCCGGCCCCCTCTCCTTCGGGAGGTTGTAAGAACGCTGGGTGTCCTTCCCTAAGCTGTGGAGGACTCCGCAGTTCGTTCCTTAGGCTGATGTTTACCTGCCCTGAGCCGAGCAGTGTGCTGGCTGTGGATACCGCGATGTCCAGCAGAGAACCGGCTACTCGCCCTCCTCTGGGAGATTAGTGAGGTGAAATTGTACCGTAGAAGGAAGAACAGTGTGCCCCCCCCACCCCCGCGAATTTGGGATGTACCTTAAGGACCGGGAGTAGGGTGGAGGTGTTACAGGCAAGACTTGAGGAGGAGAAGCAGGAATGGAGAACTGTCATTGGGTCACGTTCATTCTCCAGAACCTTCTTCAGAGGCTGCCTGCGTCCTGCCCCTTTTAAATCCAGACTGCCTGCTTGGCTTCATTACACCTGCCAGGTGTCACGTGCACTTATACAGCTTCTTAATGTGCGCCCTCTGTTCTAGATTCTTCTGTTGCAGATAAGGGCTGAGATGGACCCGGTGTCCTTGTTCCCCTCTGTCCTTGTTCCTGGCCTAAGCAGACCATTCAAAACATTCATCTTGCACTTTTGCTCGTCTGGAAAACAATCTTAACTACTCTGCTACTAACTACTAACTAATCTTAACTATTCTACCTCACAAGTCAGTTAGAATAAAATGAGAAAGTGAGTGAGAAAACACTTTGAAACAAGATAGTTATTTGCAATGGAGGTCGTTATTTGTATAAAAATAAAGTGATTCTATAAATATTGTTAAAGAACCCAGAGGTGTATCTCCCTCTGAACTCTGGGTGTTTTCTCCAGTTCTCTAATTCAGGAGTCTCCAACCTCTGGGATCTAATAATGCCTGATGATCTGGGGTGGAGCTGAGATAGAAATAATTGAAACAAAGTGCACAATAAATGTAATGTGCTTGAATCACCCCGAAACCATCCCCCCACCTCTAGTCCGTGAAAAAATTGTCTTCCACAAAACCCCTCCCTGGTGCTAAAAGGTTGGGGACTGGTGCTAATGGAACATCTCACTTTCTGGGTTGTGATTGATCAACATGGGCCTACCTTGTCCTTGGTAGATGGAAATCCCTCCATGGTGGAGCCAAGTCTGAGTCACCTTCAGAAGTACAGCAGAGCCTGGGCCTCCCACAGGGACAGAACATGTCCTCTGCTGAATAGGTGTTGAGAGAACTTTTATTCAAAATAAGCTATTGCTGTTGCTGCTGTTTCCATTCCTCCCTGCACCTTTCCTCGTATCTCTTTAGATAGAAGCCTCCCCTTCTCTCATGCACCCATCCTTCAATTTCTGTTGAGTCCCATATCTTCAAAAAAGCCATGCCCCACACTTTAGCTCTCGCTGTGGCCAGCCCTTCCTTTCTACTGAACTCCTTCCCTGCTTGCAGTGTGGGTCACAGAGTTCAGCCCTCAGGGATGTCTTGACTCATGTGGTGTCTTAATGGAAGATTGGAAGCATCCTGGGCTGGGACCATGATGTCTCAGAGCCTTCCCTCTATGACCTACTAGCCTATTAAGTTTTTGAGGACAGGGACTTGTTTTGTCTTGTTCACCATTGCGTTTCCAGCATCAGTACTTTATCTGACATAATAGATATTCAGTAAATGTGTTGAATGAATGGATGTATTTTACACATAATAAACACTTAACTCATAAAGGTTTTGTGGTTAATGGGTGAGTAATGAGTACACCAGGCTGGCTTGAGCAAAGCCTCTATTTTCAGGAACAATGAGAAATAAGAATGGAAAAGTCGTCTGAGCTGAGATCATGAAGGAACTGGAATACCATTCTGTAAGAGTGGGGAGCACCCCCAACCTTGTAAATATAGACTGGGCAAGATGGAAGTGATGTTGGAGGAGGTTAACTGGCAGCAGTGGGTAGGTTTATTGAGTGTTTGGTTATTCAAACAAACAAACATAGATGTAAGAGCCTAAACAGTAATGGTAGCAATGGGAAGAGAACGATGAGATAGGTAATAGGAAGAGAGGATAAAAATCCCTGAGTGGTTGGATGTAAGGTTGGGGAACCAAAGATGACTCCAGAGGATAACTTGTAGAATTCTTTTTTGGTCAACAGAAATGTGGTAAGTGAGAGAGTGATCTGGTTTTGATTAAGGGAACATGGTGCATTTTGTTTTAGATCTGATGATGCAGATGGAAGGCATCCACAAAGAATTTACTGTTGCATGAGAATAGATAAATCCTCTGGAAGGAAAAGAGAAACCAATCATCTTGAACTCAGGACCTAAATATTCAGGAATGAATTTATCTAGGACGGGGGAACAAACAAAAAAGACTTAGAGAAACAAGAAAAAAGTGCACATCCCAGAGTCTAGTGCAGAAAATCTGGGGACTCTGTTAGATGTGTGTGTACATATGCATGGATTAAAGTCTAAAAACATATACATTTGCATGTTAATTGTGTCATCCTTAGGTGATGAGGTCTTTTATTTTCTTCTTTTGTATATTGGTAGTATCTGATTTCCCTGAAATGAGTGTATCACTTCTGTCACTTTGAAGCGTTACATTAAAAATTTTTGAGAGAAAGATATTAGATCAAATGTTGTAGGAGAATTGAAGACAGAAAAGATATTTTTAGGAACTCAGTTCTTCCCTTATGGATCATTCCATCTTCTCAAATAAAAACTACAGGCAGGCTTAATAAGTAAGTAAGTGTTTGCTTCCCTCATTCACTCAATCAGCTGATATTTATTTAATGCTTACCATGTGTCAGGCACTGTTCTAGGCCCTGGAGGAAACACAGTGAATAAAGTGGGTAACATTTCTTCTCTTCGTGCCACTTAAGTTCTATTGGCACTTCAGTAGCACTTACATCCTAAGTGAACCATTGGGACACTGAACTGAAATAATAATAGATATGAAAGCATTTTGAAAAGTTGGTATGCTGGGGGTCTAATAGCCTATTGGTATTGATAGATCCAGAGTAAATACAATTATTATTCATGAATATTCCAATTTTCTTTTCCATAGATATTAGAAATATTAGGGTTATAGCTGTAAAATACATTTATACATATACATATGTTATAGACTTAACACGTCTTGTGTCAGTACCTTGGTGACTGTATTTCCATTTCATCTTGAGACTAAATGTCCAAGGGCACTTAAAGAGCATCAGAACTTGAAAAAGATTGAGTGCAGCTCACCCTAAAGATGGGGAATACATGAGGGGAGGGAAATGAAGGGAAGGAAAAGCTCAAGTGATGTAGAACATTCTGGAACATATCCAGCAAGAGAGGGTAGAACTATACTCTCCTCTTTTAGAGAATGGGGCACTCGCCCCATTGTTACATTTTCCTCATTGGAAAGGAAAGGACCATTTGTCTGGGAATTAGAAAACTCAGATTGGAGTCCCAGCGATCTCCAAGATCTTCTGGGACCTCATGAATGAAATGAGAGGGTTGGACTAGATCAGTGTTTCCTAACCTTTTTCATTATGAAGACTCCTTTTAAACAACAACAAAAAATTGAGACAGCCCCCTCCCCCTCCACAGCCCAGGTAACAGTGGCTGTGACTGTCATAGTGTCTATGAATTCAGGGGGTCCCTCTACAGGCATTTGTATTTCATTCATGGAAATTTTGTACATATGACAAAAATACATTTACAGGCAAGCCATTCTTCAGTGTCGGGGGTGTGTTTGGTGTGCGTTTGGAATTACAGGCCACTTGTCCACGTCCACGGGTTTCTCACGGACCTTGATTGAGTGAGAAGCACTGAGCTGGGTTTCTTCATCTCAGATCTGTACTACCTGTAGTCAAGATAAAATACCAGGACTTGTTAGTTTGTTCCTATCTGCTAATTGAAGATCCTTCGTAGAGGAAATTAATCATTTTTTCAGTCTGCATTTCAAAAAGATTTTCTAAGCTATGTCAGACATCTCCTAAATGAATGGGGATGAATAAAGATGTATTTGTTCATTTTTCCTTAATCCTTCCAACACCTTTATATAAATTAGAACCTGTTTGCCATGACTTTAATCTTCAAAAGTGATTATTTAGATGTTATTTCAGGGTTGCTATCAAGTGCTTATTAATTCTTCTTTCCTGCAGTTCCCATCTGTGTGGAATATAATTTTTCATAGGGAATAATGAACATGATTGCAGGTGCCTTTAATCATAGAATCATAGGAGCTGGAGACAGAATAGATGGAGATGTTGCATTTTCCTCATCTAGAAAATGGGAGTAATAATGTAACCCTTCCTCACCCAGTTGTCATGAATGAGAAATATGATTGCCAAGCTAATTGCAATATAAATAGCTGTAAATGAAATGCTAAGTAATAAAAGTAGGAATGATTTGACTAATAAAAAATGTTTTTCCTAACTCAATTTTTTCATTATTGATGCCTCCTGGCAGTAGTCATTTCCAGTGTAATAGTACTAACAACAACAAAAACCAACAGCAACTATCATTGATGGATCACTTTTATATGCCTGTGTCTTTCCTTGTATCATTCCATTGAATCTGCACAACAGTCACAAAAGGTAAGTGATTGGCCCAAGGTTACACAGTTAATAAAGAGCAGAGATGGAATTTGAACCAAGGCCTGGCTGACTCCAGTGCCCACACATTTCTTACTGTGCTCCACTGCCTCTCAAGTCTAGAACTTTCAGGCAGATTCAGATGCCTTGTGTCATCTTTTGCAAGACTCTTGACCAAGAGAAGCCAGCTGGGTTCCTCACACTGAGTTTAGAGAAAGGAGCCTGGGCAAAGGTGGTAATCTCTTGATCACTGGTTCTCAGTTGGGGCTATACACAAGAATTACCTGGGGATTCTACTAGATTCTGCCAGGATTTTGGCACCATTAGAATTAAGTACCACAAGAAGGATTACCTATTCTATTCACTGCTGTAGAATTGAAAAATGCTGATGCCTGGGCCCTTAAAATGGAATCTCCAGCGATGGGACGCAAGCATGGATATTTTCTTTTAATATGTGATATTAATATGCAGCCAAGGTTGAGAACCACTGCTCTAAAAGATTTCTTCATGGATTGTGTCATGAAGAGAATGATTACAGCTTTACCCTGGAATGGGTTGATAATGAATGCTGCCAAGACGATCTGGAAGTATTGGGTCTTGAATCAGACCCCATGGGTTCAAGTCCTGGTTCTTCCAGTTCCCAGCTGTGTGACCTGGTACAAGTTACTTAACCTCTCTGAGCCCATTTTTTTCCCATTGACGAGTATTTTCAACAGAATTGCTATGATTTAAATTTAAAAATCCATGTGACCTTCTTCCTGCTGTGCCCCAATCATAGTAAATGATGTCATTATTACCCAAGAAATTAAGAAAAAGGAAAATGTAGCATTTTTTGCAGTTTGGTGGTATTGTCTGAAAACCTTTATTTAGCTTTGTACCGGAATTCAGATGGAATTGAATTAAATGATAAGGGGACCCCCCCCCTTTAGAACAATATTAGTGACCTTTAAACCTTAACCATTTTCACAGAATTATAAAGTTGATGTGTTATTTCTCTCTTGCTTCCCAAGTGTAGCAGGAAGCTGGAGTCATAATCATAAAGTGAGTGTTCAAAACTGGCATCCTGTCAAAGGCTGTTTTCGATTCAGCCTTCTGGTCATTTGTTCAAAGGGCTTTGACACAAGACCAAAAGATCCTGTTGGAGATGCTGCTGCTGGCAGTTTAATTGGTATTTTTCAGGGTGTAGACACACGACTTCTATATAGGCAGAATGAAACTGGAAACAGGGCAATTAATCCAGAGAGTTCAGACTGTAAGGAGAAAAGGAAAGAATTAGGCAAAAGAAATTCTTTTAAGCAAGCTATTTTGCCATTTTTAAATAGATACTTTTTAACTTTATAGAAATAGATACAACTTAAAGAGTATTTTTGTGACATAATTATGGGGCTCATAAAGCAAAATGAATGCATATAAAATATCCAACAAAGGCCAGGTTTTCTAATTTACTTTTTTTAATATAAAAGGGGCAAAATAAATGTAGTAATTGCATTTCTTATGAACAAAGAAAAAGTTAAATGTATTTTCCACATAGGGGGCAGCAAAGAAGAGAGGAATCCTGGTTAAGAGGACCAGTTAGATGTTTTATCAAAGTATAGCTAAAAATGTTTTCTCTTATTACTGGCACAAATATTGATTGGGTTTGTCTCTTGGCCCCTGAAAGTTGTGAGCCTGCCTATTTTGTTGTTGCACTTGAGCGAGAGCTAATATTAATAAATTGCTTGACTTTTGTAATTAAACATAACCCAATTGAAGGGAATTTTTGCTTCCTAGAACATGTACTTTAATCTGCTTCAGAGGAATTATTTCATGTTACCAAAATCAAAAGACTGTCTGTTCCTTTGTAATTGATCATTTCTACAGGCCTGGTCATGAATCTCATGGTAATGTTAAACCTTCAAAAAATTATTTGGGAGATTTGAAAAATTCACTTGTCAAAAATTTAGGATTTGACTCTTTACATTTATTATTGGCAAAATGCAGGATTGTTTGTTGTTCATGTTGTTTTCTCTTTTTATTCCTTGATTTGCTTTTTTTCTCATATTTGAGAAGTTTGAGAAGTTCTTTGAATATTAAAAAAAAATACCGGCATAGATGCAATGAGAATTATTTCTTGAAGAATTGTGACTTGAGGGAATAAAATTCCCATGAATTTTTAGTGAATAAAATAGGCAAATTCCTCAATATTGATTTAAGTACATCTCTTTCATATATGACAATCATATGTAAATTTTCATCATTGGTCTCCAAAGTTATTTAAGGAGACACTTGCAAATGATTCTCCAATACAGATCTAATGTGTTAGATTCAATTCCTGTATAGTTTTTTTTTTTTTTAAAAATGTAATTGTATTGTATATTAGCAAGGGGTAATGGATCCTGTTTTTAATTAAGTAATACAATTATTACATTTTGTGATTGTGCATTCAGTACCTTAGGAGGATATCATAGAAAGGAAAGTAGTAATCATCAGAATCAGTTTTTTCAGAAAAGCAAATACTGTTTCCATTAATATACTTGAAGGAGAGACAGTATGGTGAAAAATTAAAATATTTCTAAAATGGAAGGAATTTTAATACATCATTAGTGATGCCTATCTTTGTCTTGGGCTATAGTCAGCATAAGCATATTTTAAATGCTATACAATTGGGGAAAGAAGGAAAAGAAACATACAAGAGAATCTAACACAGTAATACTCGGACAGAAATAAAGAGCTGACGTGTATTAGGGTGATTTTGTATGATGGTATTTGCATTTGAAATAAGTAATTGAGGCTAAAGTAAGGTTTGGAATAGAAGTATCAGGGTGCCCACTGGTGTCCATTTCTTTTTGTGTGCAGAGATGCGGCCAAAAGCAGAATCGAGACTAATCCAGGGTCCACCCTCTCCTCGGCTCCCAGAAGGAGCTGCACTTGTTCAAAGGCTACTGTTAGACTGTTGTAAGAATGTGAGTTGATTTATGACCAACAGAGTGACTTAATATGTCCCTGAGCTTTGCTAAGGAAGCATCTCTCCCAAAGTTCATGGCCATATATTTGTATGACCTTTCTGGGAATTTGAAAATGAAGAAGATTGTGAAATGAACTCACGAGGCAGGGAATTTCACAGAGAAGAGCCATCTCGGTTAACTGTAGATGTCTGTACCTTCTAAAGAATTTTTCTACCTCTAAAATTTTAAAATTAGATTCCCTGTTTGAGAGAACTAGTACCAGATTTCTTTTTTGGGGGTATACAATTATTCCATGCCAGCACTTACTGGAATTTTTATTCACTTGTGGATTTGACCTGAACTTTGGTTGCCTAATCATAACTGCTTTCTTTTCTTTATAGCCAAGCTGACAGGATATAAGGGAAAAATAAAATTTCTGTGCTTGTTCTGAGTATACAAAATCAAAGGCTGTCTTTTGTAGGGTAAGAATCAAAGAGTATGTTTTATAGCATAAGAACAAAAATAAAGCTTTTAATGTATGATATTTGAAGTAGGTAAGTAGTTATCAATTTATAAGCTTAGAATGAATATTGTCCTATGTATCATTTATTACTTTACTGAAAACAGTCATTTTGAATTAACTAAGACCATTGATAGAAAAATATAAACATACAGATATCCAATTAATATTTTTTCTGTATATTTCTCATAAGCCTAATGTTAGCAAATTAGTTTTCTTTTTTGGAGGATAATTACAAATCTAAAAAAGCAAAAATGCAATCAAAATGAAGAATTCAAAAGTATAACTCTTTTCATTTATATTTGCAATAGACTTTTTGTCTCCAAGTATTATTTGTCCTATGAGAACGAAAGGAATCACCACGTGTGTTTTTTTCTTAACTAGAAAGATAACCATTTTACCTTCCCATGTGTCTGTTGCCTGGGTTTGATTGTGACTCACCAGGGGATGCCTTGAACTTTTCACACTCTTTTCCCAGCCCTGATGCTAAGATAAAAATATACTACCCTACTTGACATAAAACCAGACCCTGGCTGGTGGACCAGAGACCATCACACACACAGACACACACACGCACACACACACACACACACACACACACGCCTATACCCTCTGGGGTAAAGGCTCAGCTGCCACCTCTGAGTCAGCGTACATGATTTTTATGTTTATGAGCAACTCACCTTGCTCTCCAAATTTAGACTTTAGGACTGTACACCTCACCCCATCCTATCTCATCCATTTTTGACAAAACACATAGCTAAAATTTTAGTGTTTTTTTTTTGTTAATGAACTAGTCCCGTGGGTCTGTCATACTTGTGTTGATGACTAATGTGTGTCTATTTCCAGTAGATATTTTGTAATAAGCTATAACTCTGAAAGAATATGATGGGAGGAAAGGGACCTGTATCAAACAAACTGGAGAAAACCAGTATGGGAGCACTTAATGCTTTCTGACTTTTGAAAGGAAGGAAACTTTGCAGCAAGGAAATTGTAAGGCACAAGAAAAGTAGGCTTGAGCTTTTCATGGGGGAGGGGAGTGAAGTCCCTGCTTGTATAGCATCTGTGCTGTCTGACTTAGTCATGAAAAACTGCAGCTGAAGTGTCTCTCTGGATGATCCATGCATTGAACCAAGGGATAAAAGAGTAAAATCTTTTTCTTTCCTTAGCTGGTGGTTCTATATTAATTCAGGAACTATAAAGCAAGTTTCAAATTGACATCCTTTTCTAACTGGAAAGCAAGCATACCTTATATAGAGAATACAAACATTTCAACAGGTACTGTTACCCAACTGCCTGGTGTTAACTTTTTATTTGAGCACAAAAGGTCTTAACATTTCTGTGTGTTAACTTTTAGTGGATGTAATCCGTGAACACTGAGTAAATAAAGGGCTCAGGCTGAGAAGCCTGTGGCTTTCATTGCGAAAGTAAATTTACAGAATCTGATTATGAAGCATGTTAGGTCTTCCCTTTCAGAACAGTAAGCATGCACCTTTCATTGGATAGGTGTGCATAGACATAGAGATGATATAGCACCTTAAAATGCATTCTTTTTTCTTTTTTTTTTTTAACACGAGTCTGGGAATTCCCTGGCAGTCCAGTGGTTAGGACTCTGCACCTTGACTGTAGAGGCCCAGGTTCCATCCCTGGTTGGGGAATTAAGATCTCAGAAGCCGCATGGCACGGCTAAAAACAAAAGAAACAACCCCTGCCCAAACCAAAAAGCAAAACAAACAAACACATGCCAAACATCTCGACAAACTCTCTTTAGTATGAAGTTCAAACATGTGTAACCCAAGGTTAAGTTCTACCTTGTAAAGTCAGGTGGTTTAACATGTGCTATGAACATGAGGAATAGGACGTGCAGCCCCGTTTTGTCGTGTCTGAACTTTGGAATTCTATGCAGACCTCTTGCAGGGAAGATGCAAAAGTGAAACCAGTCCTGGCTTCGAGCAGATTTGATATTCATTCCCTGATGATGTGCTGGTTTGGCTTATTTTCTTCCTTTTCAAATATTCTTTCTCTTCCCCCTTCCAGAAATATGGTGAACCAGTGTCAATAGGGTCCATACAGGCTCCCGCTCCAGGAGTTCACATAGAGGACGCCAGGCAGGGCATCAGCCGCAGGCCAGCCAACCTCCCACCCCACCCCGCCCCCACCGTGAACGCCACCTTCCCGGCACTATTCTGCTCCTACTATGCTTTACATATCTGGGATCTGGCCTTGACGGTTCGGGTGCTCCTGGTCTTGACCTCAGGGCCTTACTTAACTCAACCCACTCTTCCTCTTGTCTTGACTGCCTAATAGGGAGAGCGGCTAGAAATAACTGTGTGATCCTGTTTAGTGTTCATCTCACTATTTGCCATGATAGGCATCGTTCTTATAGATAGGTAAATCACAGAGCCAGGCAGAATGTCCACTCCCTCATTTTACAGATCTCCCTCCGCCCAAAAAGAAAAAGATCTTCCCTTATAATAAGCACATAGAAAAAATAAATTCCTGTTGCTGATGAAAGATTGATTGATGAACGTAATTCTTTTTATGCAGGAATCAGTTTATTTAATGGGTTTAAATGTAAAGAGTTTTAAATTTTTCTTCATCATATGTGTAGATAAAGGGAAAACACCTTTTATTATATATATAGTGTATTTTGGTATAATATGTGTAATTGCCCTGGTATCATGTGTATTCTGACAATATTAAAAGATTTAAAAGTCTAAAATCCAAAATTCCAAGAAAAAAGTGTTGTACCTGTTTATAGTTATGAAGCTTGTACCACGACCTTTTAGAGGGTTTAGATGTAAAAAATTCTATGGCTTTCTTCAGATTTATACTTTTAAAATGACCTTTTTATAGCCAAGTTCCCTATATTCTTTCAAGTAAGCAAGCAGATGTTTTTGCCTTTTTTTTTCTTAAGTACAATAACAAGCATGTCTTCTGCCCTTCATCAGCTACAAAAAAATATTTATGGCTCATACAGTTGGAAGGTGATTCACCTGAAGCTTGGTTCCCAAATTAGTAACTCGGCAGCATCTCATTTAGCAAGTGGTGCTTACTACCAACTGGGGGGAAAAATAACCCCCTCTCTCTCTCTCTCTTGTTCAGATATAAACTTAAGCTTTCACTTGTCAGAGGAAAATGAAACCATCACAAACCACTGTTTATTTCGCTCGCAGCTTCATGCCTACGACAAAGTAATTTTTCTCCAGGTGAATTACTCCCTTACATTGGTGCAGCAATGACTAATGAAGTTATTTATGAAAACTCCTTAAGTGTGTGATCCCCGTTCCCACAGTGTGTCGCTGCTGCCGCCAAGTGACAGTTCTGGAAAAAATCAGCAAATCTTAAGCAATTAGAAAATCGATTCCTCTTTCCGAGCGAAGGCCCCTGCTACCTCTAGACAGAGAGACTGTCTTCCTAGATGGCAGGAACTGAGGAAGAATGCTCGCCTCAATCAGCTTGACCCACGTGGGCGTCACACACACACACACCCCCGTGCCCCCCGCGCTGGAATTCAGGGCTTCTGAAAAAAGAAAGCCAGCGGTGAATCAGAAAACAGTTTCTTGGGCTTCACCGAATATATCCAATATTCAGGTTGAGGCTGTTTTTAGCTCAGTTTGGGTCGTGTCCCACAGTCTCAGGCAAAATCATGCTTCGCTACAGGGAAGGGAAATTGTCCTACAGATCCATAGAGCGCACCCAAAACTTGTAACTTTCGCAACACGCCAGCGCGGGGAGGGGGCGGCGGGAACCTATGCAAAGATTGTTCTCTTGAGCAACCCCATTCTTGAACTGGGCTAAGAGCTTTTCAATTGCTGTGACATTTTCAGCCAGGGAAGTAGCAGTCGTTGCAGAGCCATGTTTTACGGGCAATTACTTTATATGATCAATGGAGCAATTCCCCTTCCAGAAAGGAACCAAAGCGATCAAGTTAAATCATTAAAGAGAGAAAGAGAGAGCGGGAGAAAAGGACTCGTCTCATTAGCAGGTGCGGGGCTGCGGGCTCCGCGGCGGCGGCGCACAATGTCGCTGGCCCTTTAAGACAATGGCCGTGCTTCCCCCACACCCACCCCCCGCACCCCCTCCCCGGTCGCTGTTGACAGGTCTAAACCTCCCTAGCAGCCCATTGTGGCCGCAGTAGGAGGCACCTGCAGAAAATGTGCCAAAACCAGGCAGGGAGCGAGGGCTTTTCAATAAGCTCCGCAGCTGGAGGGACGAAGCATCACCAAACAAGCCGGCGCGGAGCAGGCACGTGATGGGGAAAGGGGTCACCGCCAGCCACCTCCTATTGGCTTCCTGCGCGCCCGTCGGTTCAATTTGCTGACATCCACTAGCCGGCTTTTCTCTATTTGCTTAATATGCTGAGGTATTTAGCTTAAAAGCACTAAATGCTCCATCACGACGAGCTGCTCTCTCCCTTTCCCATTTACTGTTATTAAGGACATTTTCCCTCGTATTTTCTTTCGCTTTCCGCCCCAAAACTAAGATTGTTTTCTTTCGCTCCTCTCTCATGACTACTTACAGGCATTCTCCACCACACGCTGCTGCTGCCCGCTTGATTTTACTCGTCTTTAATTCAGGGACAAGTAATACGGAAGGTCTCTGCTGCTTTCCTAAAGCGCAAGCATCCTGGCTGCCCTAAGCACAGGTCTGGACAGGGCAATTGCGTTTCAACTTAGCAGACGTTTTTTGTGCATCTTCTGAGTACCTTCCCTGAGGGCTTCGCGGTCAAGAATCTGCCTTCAGTGCAGAAGATGAAATGTGGGTTCGATCCCCCGGTCAGGAAGGTCCGCTGGAGGAGGAAATGGCAACCCACTCCCGTATTCTTGCCTCCCAAATCCCATGGACAGAGGAGCCTGGCAGGCCCCAGTCCACCGGGGTGACAAAAGAGTTGCACTCCACTGAAGGACAAAATAGCAAACAGCTGTGTACCTACCACTGTCCTTGGGGCTCTGGGAAACCCAGATATGAACAAGACTGTGCTCCCCTTCTTGTACTGTTTAAGGATCCAGCAGAGAGAGGAAGTGGCTAATATAGCTGCATTTGTTTTGCACCCATGCACTTCTCTGTATAGTACTGGGTTGGCCCAAAAGTTCGTTGGGATTTTTCCATAACATCTTAAGGAAAAAATCAACAACTTTGGGGCTAACTGGATACTTGCAGCCCTTTTGAGAATAGGCAGAAGTGGAGGTGGGGTAGGGAGGGACCTGGGAGGTGCTGGTGGTGCTGTGGCTTTGTGGAGCCTGCCTTGGGAGTCCAGAGGACAGACTGGCAATTTCAAATCTCCAAGATAAATGATAGATGAGTGAATTCACTCAGTCGTGTCCGACTCTTTGCGACTCTGTGGACTGTAGCCCACCAGGCTCCTCTGTCCATGGGATTCTCCAGGCAAGAATACTGGAGTGGGTTGCCATTTCCTTCTCCAGGGGATCTCCCCAACCCAGGGATCAAACCCAGGTCTCCTGCATTGCAGGCAGATGCTTTACCCTCTGAGCCACCAGGGAATCCCCAAATGATAGATGAGAACCTCGATCTTGGCAGCTCCTAAGCGTCCAAACTCCTTACTTTCATCCACCACTTTCCAGTTCTCATGATATTTCCATGTTGTTTTTTTTCCCCTCACTTGAAGTAGTAAGGCATTATCTCTATCTTACAGATGAAAACATCTGAGATTCAGGGCAAAGCACCTTGCCCAGGGCCCCACAAGGAATAGGTGGTAAGTCAAAGGCCCACAGCAACTGCTCCCCTGCCCCCTCCCCCGCAAACGGTGGCTTCCCTTCTACCCTGGGCTGCCTCTCAGCCTGTCTGCCCCACTGAGCACACAGTTTGAGAGCAGCCTGGAGGCACCTGAAGTGATGTGTTCACGGTGTAACTCTCTTCCCCCTCCTACAGATGGAGAGTGTTGGTGTATACAGATTCTGTGGGTGTACAGCAAAGAACAAAATGAAGTGTGATTCCAGGTGGGAGATGACCGCTTCAGGTAGGAAATGAGCTGATGTGTGTAAGTATCAAACGCGTCTGAAGTGGTCACCCCCAGCATGCCATTCCTTTAGAGAGGGATGAGGTACTTGTACATATATATGTGCACACGTTGTCCTAAGGCATTTGCTAAATCGTGGCTTGCTCAGAGTGGCTTGTTCAGAATCCCAACACGTGGTGAGAGGTGTGAGAGAAAGAGGATCTCAGGCACTTGGCTCATGAAGTCATTTCCCACCTACCCGAAGCCCAGGGTGGTCAGGGTCCACGCTCACAGGCACGGCTCGTGGAGCAGGACTTGACATCCATGTAGCCTGCCTGACGTGTGCCGGCCTCCTGCTCTCCATGCACCGGGCTAAGGCAGGAAGAGATGGTCTCTCCCCTCAGCCCAGCTTGTTTATGCTTTAACACGTCTCTCCTCTCAGAGGACTGGTCCTCTTCTTCCTTCTTCCCCAGTGCACACCCCCCACCCCACCCAATTCTGGAGAAAACAAGCGGACTATTCATGTAACAAGAGAAAGAGTGAGCAGGGAAGGGGGGAGAGATGCCACCGACAAACTCCATTGAAAGCCGCTGGCTGTTCATTTACATTCACACTTTTAAAAAATGTTAACTAATGATGTTAAATGGTTTGCCAGAGGTCCTGGCAGGTCAGTTGTAGAAGTGTCATTTCTGCCTAATTAGGGCTCTTGCGGCTGCCCGGGGCCTCCCAGTGCAACTGGTGACAAGCCGGCAGCTGACAGCTTCAATTGATGCCAATAGGAAGGTTGGGCCGGTCATGTTTTCCAACTCAGCCAGGTGTTTGCTGAATGGGGGAGGGGGCCTGGCGAGATCTGAGCGCTTCTATGATCCTTTTTCTTTCAGGGCTCCCTCCCAAGTCCTTCCCCTTTGCCTGTCTTGTCTTGTGTCAAGGTCAAGAATGGGCTTTGCTAAATCAGCAGTTTGGGTTATCTCTGGGAGGTCATTAGCAATCCCCAGCCCAGACATTTCAAGTGGTCTCAGACCCCAGATGCTAGATATTTTTTTCTCTCTAAAAAATCAGAGGGTAGGGAAAGAAAAGTTTTAGGTGAAAAACAATAGTAGGAGAAAACAAAACAAAGCAAAAAAGACCCAGAAAGTTCTGCGTAGCCATCAAAGCATTAAGCTTCTGAAGACATTCATAATAATCAAATTCCTTGAGGAGAAAACAGCTAAAGCATCAGTGCTTTAATCAATGCCTTTAACCTTTCACTGAAGAAAAGACAGCAGTGAAAAACCCTAACATGTTCCACTGAATATAGAGAACCTGGCACATAGTAGGAGCTGAATAGATAATTTATTGTTTGATTTTTCAGGAGAAAAATCACTGAGAAGCAAAGAGTGACTGATAGAGATCCTGCTATTTCTCATGCTTACTTTCATTGTTTCTGCAGCGCTCTTTGAAATTCTTAGTTGAATGTGAAATACATACTAAGTTGATGTACCACATGATGGGGTGATATGATTATCTTATTTTGGTTTTTTCTTTCCTCTTTTTTTTTTTTAACAACTTAAATCAAGCAAAATACCACTGGTGCTGGAGCCCTGGGCTACAGCAACTATGACACAAAAAGACAGTCCAGTAACAGAGATAGGACATCAGTGTCTGGAATTTGGAGTTGACACCCTGGCCGATTTGTGCCTGAATTCAACCTACTAGCACTTGAGTGTGTGCGCAGGCGCACACACACACACACACACACACACACACACACACATTAACTGAGCCTATTAGCAGGCCTGGTAGACAAGGAATGACTGGATTAATACATGGGGTTTTGGGAGCAGTGCTGTGTTAAAGGGGAAAACGTGAACTGAAAAAAGCCATGCTTATGAAAATCTAAGACCAGACCCCAGGATTGCAGTTCTAAGAAGGAGATGGGAGATTCGGGTGATGGGTGTCTGAAACTTTAAGTTTGCAGCTTCCTTTCTTCACACAATGATGCCTTTCCCATCTGCTGCCCCTGTTTTCTCTAATGTGGGATACTGAAAAGTAGGGCCAGAAAAAACAGACTATTGGTTTTATCAAGGAGTGTTGTGAAAATAAAGGAGACAGTGTACTGAGCACACCGAGGGCGATATCTGGCGTATATCAGGTGCTGGATGGCGCTAAGTTCCCTCCCCGCTGTCCCAGGTTCTTCTCGGTTGGAGACCATGTGCTGTTCTGTGGTGTCAAGCTATTTTCTCAATACCCAGGACATATTTGAACAAAGAGAATTAATAGACTTGACTAATAGGCTGACCTCATGAATGGTGAATGAGCAGATTAATCTAGACATTTTCAACCAGTTTAGTTGCCTGTCTCACACTTTCCCTCCAGGGACCACCTTTGTCACTGAAAAAAGAAAAAGTGAAAGTGTTAGTTGCTCAGTCATGTCTGACTCTCTGCAACCCCCATGGACTGTAGCCTGCCAGCCTCTTCCCTTCATGGAATTCTCCAGGCAAGACTACTGGCTGGGGTTGCCATGCCTTCCTCCAGGGGATCTTCCTGACCTAGGGATCGAAGCCAGGTGTCCTGCATTGAAGGTGAATTTTTTTCCGTCTGAGCCATCAGGGAAGCCCCCTTTGTCACTAAATTCCCTTAAAAGACCCACTTTGCGTTTTTGTCCGTCCATGTTGTGCCACAGCACATGCTCCTTTTCCTCTTCTTCAGCAGCTTCCTGTGTTTCCTCGTACTGCTTCCATCCTGGGATGTGGTTCCGCTTCTGGCCCCAGTACTGACCCTTGTCTGTGCTTTGCCTCCCATATCTGCCTCTGTCTCAAGTCCTGATCTGCAAGACCACTATGGCTGGGTGTGTCCTCTGAGGCCAAATGATTGCTCTCTGGCTTTTACTGAATGCTCAGGAAGTGGCCACTTAAGACTGGCCTTGTGGTTAGGAAGATGAGCATTTAAAAATCATTCTGTTGGATATTAGTGGTAAAGAAAACCTAATGCAGCAACTAAACCAGCATGGAACAAGAAGCCAATTAGTTACTAAAACTGAAACAGAGAAAACACTTTTGAGAACTTGCCAACAGAGGAAAGAACGTGTGAATTACAAGAAGTCCTCTGGCATTAATATCTCCCGACTGTATGCATGATAACCGATCGTTACAGTGGTGACCCTGGAAAACTGGAATTATGTTCAGCTGTATCTGGGGCTTCCCAAGTGGCACTAGTGGTAAAGAACCCACCTGCCAATGCAGGAGACATAAGAGATGCAAGTTCAATCCCTGGGTCGGGAAGATCCCCTGGAGAAGGAAATGGCAACACACTCCAGTATTCTTGCCCACGAACAGAGGAGCCTGGTGGGCTACACTCCAAGGGAGTTGCAGAGAACTGAAGCAACTTAGCACGCACAGATATTACCTAAGCCTCTCTGAAAGGCAAATCTGATTTTGTTTTTCCATTGTTTTCTTTGACCTTAAACCCTTACTCTGGTCGGCCTGACATACTGGCAGTTCTATCGACATTTCAGGATGTTTCAAGGCTCAGGGCCTTTGAACAGATTCTTCTTTATCCTTAGAATGCCTTTCTCCACCTTGTTTGCCTGTCAAACCACCTACTCGCTGTGCCACCTCCTCCACCAAGCTTCTCCTGGCACCCCCATGTTAGATTGACCTTTCTCTCTTTTGTATCCCCCTGCAGAGTCTCACATTCTTCTCAGTAATCAGAGTGTAATCATGGTTCAGTTCAGTTCAGTTCAGTTGCTCAATCGTGTCTGACTCTTTGCGACCCCATGAACTGCAGCATGCCACGCCTCCCTGTCCATCACCAACTCCCCGAGTTCACCCAAACCCATGTCCATCAAGTCGGTGATGCCATCCAACCATCTCATCCTCTGTTGTCCCCTTCTCCTCCTGCCCTCAATCTTTCCCAGTATCAGGGTCTTTTCAAATGAGTCAGCTCTTCACCTCAGGTGGCCAAAGTATTGGAGTTTCAGCTTCCACATCAGTCCTTCCAGTGAACACCCAGGACTGATCTCCTTTAGGATGGACTGGTTGGATCTCCTTGCAGTCCAAGGGACTCTCAAGAGTCTTCTCCAACACCACAGTTCAAAAGCATCATGGTACAAGTTCCCTTTTATTGAGGGCCTTCTGTTTGCCAGCTAAGTGTAAGTGCTTTTGCTGTTGTAGGTAGGTGCTTACTACTGATGAGGACACTCAATCAAGGTGCATGTTTAAGGTGCATGAAAGAGGACTGGAGCTCATGCACTAACCACCGTTCACCTAGAACCACCCATGTACGCTGCCTCCCATTATAAGTGGCTGCCATGCTGATAAGCCTGGGTGTGTGGTTTCAGTTTTCTCCTCTCTAGATGGTGAGGCCCTGGAGGGTGGTGACAGTCTTATTAAATCACTTGATGTTGTGGTGCTTAGCATAGGGCCAGCACGTGGCAGAGACATGAATTGTCTCTTGTGGTCTACCCAGAGCTTAATGAGAGCCTCTTTTAAGGAAGGAGTTCTAGGCTAGGCTGAAGGTGCTATAAGGTCAAGGAGGTTGGGGCCCTGAAGGCCAACTGTGCCCAGGATCAGCCATGCACAGCAATGTTCTTCATGTCTGTCTACAGAGGACAAGGAATGAGCAATTGTTCTGTATTTCATGTTCCGTAAGGCTTCCTGAGAGAGCCCTGTTTTTCACGTGGAACTACCAAGTCATTTGGGCTTCTGCAGTGACTCAGCAATAAAGAATCTTCCTGCAATGAAGGAGACGCAGGGGTTATGGGTTCGATCCCTGGATGGGGAAGATCCCCTGGAAGAGGGCATGGCAGCCCACTCCAGTATTCTTGCCTGGAAAATCCCATGGGCAGAGGACCCTGGTGGGCCTCTGGGGTCCATGGGGTCACAAAGAGTTGGACATGACTGAGCGAATGAGCATGCATGCACCAGGTCACTTGGCCAAGAATTTCTGCTTGTTTGAATTCTTCAGAAAGAACTCCCATTGAAGCACACCAAATTTAGAAATGGGCTTTCCTTTCACAAATATGTGTGTGTAAGTTCTCATTCCTGCTCTTCATTCAATGTCTTTTTGTTTCTGTAATCTCTCCTGTCTTGAAAAGGGACTTTTTTAGACATACATGTAATACAATAATAAGAATGATACACCCAAGATAAAGGACTGAAAGGGAACCAAGGCAAAGTCAAGGGTGAATGAGGTCACAGATGCATACCATGAGGTCCTGTGGATTTTGAAAGATGAGCCACAAACATGTGTCTCAGTGTCTGTGCATCAGCTGGAAGGGGAGGGGATGAAGCAGGTCTCAGCTTGGCTTCCACTCTTTCTCTACCTCCACTCTTATCTCTGCGGAGATATCAGGAACATGAGTTGGGTTTTCCAGGAAACTGTTTGCATGAGGAACTGGTCATCTCCCAGGAAGCCCCAAAGGTAGGGCAGAGTGATGCTTCTCCCAGAGGAGAAGGTCATTTTGCGTATGTCGTGATGTCACTCAGGCTTCCCTGTGGCTCAGACGGTAAAGCCTCTGCCTGCAATACAGGAGACCCTGGCCCAGGAAGATCCCCTGGAGAAGGACATGGCACCCCACTCCAGTACTCTTGCTTGGAAAATTCCATGGATGGAGGAGTCTGGTGGGCTGCAGTCCATGGGGTTGCAAACAGTCGGACGCAACAGAGCGACTTCACTTTCTTTTCTTTTCTTTGATGTCACTCAGTCTGTCCCTCACCTGCCTATGGCCCGGGCTTGAGCGAACGACGACAGAAGCCCCTCGCTGTCCCATGTACCTCCCGTTCTGAGAGCAGGGGGGCGCCGGCCCAGCTGCTCACGGTGATGACCCAGCAACGTGGTGGCAGCTCCGGTGATGTGGCGGCGGCGGCGGCGGCGGCGGCGGTGAGCCCGGCGCTGGCAGTGTTGGTGGCACTTGCGTGGGGGCGGTGGCACCAGCACTGGCGGTGGCGGTGGCACCAGCACGGGCAGCACCTGTGCCAGCAGGAGGTGGCACCACACCTTCCAAGTGGATGTAGCGACATCGCAGCGGCTGCAGGGGCCGGTCAGCTTCAGCCAAGGTCGGGGAGGGGTGGCTGGCCGCGGCCCAGAGCGGCTCTGCCTCCCGTGATGAGGGCCCTGCAGCAGCTCCATGGGAGACAAAAGCCTGGACAACAGAGAGGAGGCCCATCCAAGGAGGCATTTGAGGCTCCCCTGGAGGAAGACTTAGGGGCTTCCCAGGTGGCTCAGGTGGGAAAGTGTCTGCCTGCAATGTGAGAGACCTGGGTTCGATCCCTGGGTTAGGAAGATCCCTGGAGAAGGAAATGGCAACCGACTCCAGTACTCTTGCCTGGAAAACTCCATGGACCGAGCAGCCTGGTAGGCTATAGTCCGTGGGGTCACAAAGACTTGGACATGACTGAGCGACTTCAGTTCAGTTCAATTGGAGGAATACTCTTCCAGTAACAGGTGGGAATTGGAGCCAAAGAAATGCTGTTCAATAACCCCATTTTTAGCCTTGGAATTGGGTGATCCAGATAGAGATGAGTGACGTTAAGATATAGAGCATTTGTGAGATAAAAACAAAGCACTTGGTTAAGAAAAGCTCAGTTCTTCCTCAGGTGGGAGCTGAGGCACTTTCATCCATTCATCCAGTGACTCAGCAGGCATCCGTGGAACCTTTGCTGGAGTCTGGACTCAGTTTCCAGGGGATCTGAACGGGCTTTGCCATGTGCTAGTCTGAGAAGGCTACATGATTCTCTACACCCCAGTTTCTCCATCTGTGACATGAACTATGACGTATTTGCCTCAGTGGGTTTGAAGAGAATCAGATGCACATGAAGTTTTTAGCAGAGTGCCTGTCACCCATTAAGCATGAGCTATGTGAGAGGTTGTGAGATGTTCTCGTCCCTCATTAACTAAAGCAGTATTTGTCCATGTGAAATGCTGCATTACTATCATCTGGAAGGATGCGGCGCTCTGTTATCTGTGGCTGCTGCTTGGTAGAGAGTTTATGGGTGATTCAGCTGACAAATTACTTCTGTTATCTGCCTTTCCCTGGTAGCTTTTTTCCTTGGTAGCTTAGTGACTTCCCTGGTGGCTCAGACGGTAAAGTGTCTGCCTGCAATGCGGGAGACCTGGGTTTGATCCCTAGGTTGGGAAGATCCCCTGGGGAAGGAAATGGCAACCCACTCCAGTACTCTTGCCTGGAAAATCCCATGGACAGAGGAGCCTAGTAGGCTACAGTCCATGGGGTCACAAAGAGTCGGACACAACTGAGCGACTTCACTTTCTTTCTGGTAGCTTAGCTGGTAAAGAATCTGCCTGCAAAGCAGGGGACCCTGGTTCAATTCCTGGGTTGGAAAGATCCCCTGGAGGAGGGCATGGCAGCCCACTCCGGTATTCTTGCCTGGAGAATCCTCATGGACAGAGAAGCCTGGTGGGCTGCAGTCCATAGGGTCACAAAGAGTCGGACACGACTGAGTGACTAAGCATGCACATATCTGCCTTTCAGGACTTTTCTGGAGCACATGGACTATATATGGGATTTCCAACAGCAGGGAAAGAGATCCCAGCTAACCATCTCTTTGGCTAACCGTCTCTGTGGCTAACCATCTCTTTGGCACATTGCTCTGTTCCCTGACGCCTCTGTCCCTCACATGCTTGAACAGTTCCCATGAAGGGAGGTGTGGAGGTACTTAGGGCAACTTGTCCAATCTGCTGGCAGCTCTGACTCTCAGAAGGTTCTCCCTCTCTCCACTCTCCCTTGACTACAGCATCTTCTGTTTACCCCCAGTGTCTTCAGCGTTTCTTCCTGGAATGTGGTTTTACAGTCTTTTGTCATTCTGAGATTCAGTTTGTTGATATGCTCCCCAACTTTAATGATGATATTATTGAGCCACAATTCACATACCATACAATTCACTCATTTAAAGTGTGTAGTTCAATGATTTTTAGTGTATCATGGAATTGTACAGCCATCACCAGATCAATTTTAGAGAACCGAGTCTCTCTCAACTCAGACTCTCAGACTGTTTGTAGTCTCTGATAGTTATATTTCTTGTTCGTTTGTTCATTTAATAAATACATATTAAGCACTTCATCTATGCCAGGCACAGTGATAAATTCTGGGGAGACGAAGGTGATTGAAATTCTAGATGCTCCCCTCATGGAGCTGGTAATTCACCGAGTTCTTCAGACTGTAACCCTGTACTTAAATAAACATGTCGTGATGAGCAGGTGTGCACAGCAAAGAGTTGGGGAAATGTCCCTAGGAGGTGACAGTTAAGCTGGAACTCGTAAATGTGTAGGAGATATTGGGGGTGGGAGGGCAGTGAACAATCCAGAAGGAGGAGCAGAGTCTTCTTGGAGACCACACCAAGCACCTAATTCCCTTTCCACGTTGAGCCCTTAAATATTTGACTATAGCATCTTCTGTTTTATTCCCAGTGTCTTCAGCTTTTCTTCCTGGGATGTGATTTTACAGCCTTTTGTTGTTCTGAGATCCAGTTTGTTGATATGCCTCCTGCTTTAATAGTAATTTTATTGAGCTACAATTCACATACCATACAATTCTTTCATTTAAAGGGTACAGTTCAATGATTTTTAGTGTGTCATGGAATTGTACAGCCATCACCAGATCAATTTTAAAATGTTTTTATTACCCCCAAAAGGAATCTCCTGTTCCCATAGCAGTCAGTCTCCATTCCCCCTCCCCAAACCCCCACCATGGGAAACACCAGTTGTTTTCTGACACTACGAGTTGCCTCTTCTGGATACTTCATATAAATGGAATCACACAGGATGTGGCATTTTGTAACTTGTTTTTTTTCTCATTTAGTGCAATGTTTTTAAGGTTCATCCATATTAGAGCATATGCCAGTACTTGACTACTTTCTGTCGCTCAGTAATATTGCATGGTATGGAGAAGC
Source organism: Oryx dammah (assembly GCF_014754425.2). Classification (NCBI taxonomy): domain Eukaryota; kingdom Metazoa; phylum Chordata; class Mammalia; order Artiodactyla; family Bovidae; genus Oryx; species Oryx dammah. Next base: position 36,046,346 of record NW_024070198.1, on the reverse strand, counting down.
CACAGTTTGTTTATTCATTAGTCAGTCAATGGGCATTTGAGTTGTTTCCACTTATTGGTTGTTATGAATAATGCTGATGTGAACATTTACATACATGTTTTTGTGCAGATGCATTTTTTACTTCTTTTGAGTATATACCTTGAAGTGGAATTTCTGGGTCACAGTAACTCTGTGTTTAACTTTTTGAAATACTGCCAGATTGTTTTCCAAAGCCACTGCACCATTTTATATCTCAACCAGCAGTGTATGAGGGTGCTTATTCCCCCCACAACCTGGCCAACAGCTGTTAATCTGTCTTTTTGATTATAGTCTTTCTCCTAGGTGTAAAGTGATATTTCATTGTGTTTTGATTTGCTTTTCAAGGATGCTTAATGATAGCATCTTCTCATTTGCTGATAGGTCATTTGTAAAATTTCTTTGGAAAAATGTCTATTCTTATCCTCTGCCCATTTTAACACTGGGTTATCTTTTTATTATTTATTTGTAAATACTCTTTATATATTGTAGAAACAACTTCCTTACACCTGGCTCAGTAGTCCATGCATTCAATCCATAGGTCAGCCTCCCCTGAACTTACCAACTGAATTCATAAATCTTTGATCTGCTTCATTTCTATGCAGTCTAATAATCCCATCAAAGAAGGAAACACATTTATCTCACAGAGCTTTTCCTCTATGAGTCCCCTGTGAGTGCTAGTGATCTTGGCTTTCTACATGTTCATAAACCATACATCTCCTTTAACAGCCAATCCTGAATCTTTTCTCCCAAACTCACAAGCCAGTTATTCTTTCATTGTAAAAGAATTAACTTCAGATGAAGAAATAGAGAATCACAAAGAGTAAAGTCATACTTAAGTGTGGTAAGTGTGGAGGGAAGACTAGAATCCATGGCATATGATGACTTATCCTGAGCCCCTTCCACTCATGATGGAGAAAGTTCATGTGTGGATGGTGGCAGGAGCCAGTATGAATGTGGGCAGAAACTCAGGAACTCCACATCCTTGGTAAACTGAGATGGACAGCTTCCTGTGCCCACAGTGAAATACTGCTGCTGTGTGTTATGCATAGTGACGCAGTTGCCAGTAACAGACACCAGTGGATGGGAAGAACATGAAAAGGGATCTTTTAACCCACAAATAGGAAAAGGAGTACGTCAAGGCTGTATATTGTCACCCTGCTTATTTAACTTATATGCAGAGTACATCATGAGAAACGCTGGGCTGGTCCCATCACTTCATGGGAAATAGATGGGGAAAGAGTGGAAACAGTGTCAGACTTTATTTTGGGGGGCTCCAAAATCACTGTAGATGGTGATTGCAGCCATGAAATTAAAAGACGCTTACTCCTTGGAAGGAAAGTTATGACCAACCTAGATAGCATATTCAAAAGCAGAGACATTACTTTGCCAACAAAGGTCCGTCTAGTCAAGTCTATGGTTTTTCCAGTGGTCATGTATGGATGTGAGAGTTGGACTGTGGAGAAAGCTGAGCGCCGAAGAACTGATGCTTTTGAACTGTGGTGTTGGAGAAGACTCTTGAGAGTCCCTTGGACTGTAAGAAGATCCAACCAGTCCTGGATCTAAAGGAGATCAGTCCTGGGTGTTCTTTGGAAGGAATGATGCTAAAGCTGAAACTCCAGTATTTTGGCCACCTCATGTGAAGAGCTGACTCATTGGAAAAGACTCTGATGCTGGGAGGGATTAGGGGCAGGAGGAAAAGGGGACGACAGAGGATGAGATGGCTAGATGTCCATCAATGGACATGGATTTGGGTGAACTCCGGGAGTTGGTGATGGACAGGGAGGCCTGGCGTGCTGCAATTCATGGGGTCGCAAAGAGTCGGATATGACTGAGCGACTGAAATGAACTGAACTGAACCGACCCGACATCTGTGATTTCTTGTTATCTCATTTAATTCAGGTTCCTCTTTGACCTGAATTATCTGGATTTCACTAATTCAATAAGCGTTTACTCACATTTTTTCCAGGCTCCAGGTAACTAGGGGCTTCCCTGGAGGCTCAGATGGTAAAGAATCTGCCTGCAATGCAGGAGACCCAGGTTTGATCCCTGGGTCAGGAAGATGCCCTGGAAAAGGGAATGCCTACCCAGTCCAGTATTCTTGCCTGGAGAATTCCATGGACAGAGGAGACTGGCAGGCTATCATCCATGGGGTTGCAAAGAGTCGGACATGACTAGGCGACTTACACACACACAGGTAGGCTCTGGAAATCCTGAGATATAACAGGCACAGAAAAGGTGGATAGGTCAATCCAGTGCCATCAAGCCCCACTGTGGGTACTGTGGTAGGATGTGACTTGTCATCCTGTCCCCTGAGGTCCCATGCGGTCAAGATGGCAAGTGACACAGATGAGCCAATGTGTAACTGCAAAGCAGCCAACAGATATTTATTTAGCATCTATCCTAGACCTGAAAATATAGCAGTGAATAAGACATAGAAATTCCTGTCCTTGTGGAGCTTACATTCTAGTGTGTGTGTGTGTGTGTGTGTGCATACAAAATTTGACAAATAAATGATAAATGGTACAGAGGAAAAATAAAGATGAATGGGGGGAGGGACTTCCCTGTTGGTCCAATGGCTAAGACTTCATGCTCCCAGTGCAGGGGGCCTGGGTTTGATCCCTGGTCAGAGAACTTGATCCCACATGCTGAAACTAAGAGTTTTCACACCACCACTAAAAGATCCTGCGTGCCACAATGAAGACCAAAGATCCCGTGTGCCACAACTAAGGCCCAGCACAGCTAAATCAATAAATAAAAATTTTAAATAAATTTTTAAAAATCTAAAAAAGCTGAATGGAAGATAGGGAGTGATGGGGTTCGAGGTGAAAATAGGGAGTCCAGGGAGGCCTCACAAAGAAGGGGACACTTGCAGCAATCTGAGGAGAGTGGGTGATCAAGCCATGTGGATATGTGAAAAAGTGCATCCTGGGTGGAGAAACAGCTAGTGCAAAGGTCCTGAGGTAGGTGTTGCCTTGAGTGTTAGAGGTCCAGCAGGGAGGCCCTATAGTTGGGAGGTGAGGCCAGGAAGGGCCTCAGTCAGGGATTCCAGCTTTACCTCTGAGACAGGAAATAAGGGTCTTGAGTGGACATAATTGGCATGATCTAACTTACATTTTTAAAGAATCCCAATGGTTGTGCTAAGAGACTTTGATGGGGAGTGGGCTAGGCAGTGAGACCAGTTTGGAAGCCGTCTTGAGGTGTAGATGGGAGACATTGCTGGTTTGGGTCAGTACGACGGGGTGGAAGTGGTGAGAAGTGGGAAATGTAGGCTCTGGGGATTCTTGCAACTGGATATAGGATGTGAAAGAGATGAGTAAAAAAGATGCCAGCATTTTTGATTCAAGCAACTGGAAAGATGAAGTTAGCAGTTACTGAGGTGCAGATGACTGGAAGAAGGGGAGGTGAGGGGGCCTGTTTATCAGAGTTGCCTATTACATGTGCAAGTGGAGGTGGGGGGGCTTGGGCTGGAAATATCAAGGTGGGAGCTTTCACACATCAATGGGGTTTAAAGCCGAGAAAATAGAAGAGGGAATTCCCTGGCGGTCCAGTGGTTAGGACCTCTTGCTTCCACTGCAAGGGATATAGGTATGAGCCTTGGTCAGGGAACTAAGATCTCACAAGCTGCGTGGCACGGCTGAAAAAAAGATGGAAGAGACTCCCTCAAGGAAAGAGTGTTGATGGAAAAGACATGTCTGCTGATTAAAGCCTTGGGTACGGCCATATTTGAAGCTTGTGGAGAAGAGAAAGAAGAAATGGAAAGTCTGAGATGCTGTGCGAGTGAAGGAGAGGAAAAGCATGGGCCCTGGAAGTTGAATGATGAAGGTCTCCTAGGAGGAGGAGACGCTGCCATGGCAAGTGGTGCTGATTGGCCATGGCTAATGAGCACTGAGAACTGACATGCACTCATGGTCTTCGTGGCCACGGCAGTGATGGAGACAATGGGCAGTGTGAGATGCAGGCTGCATCCCTCCCCAGGTGATCCCAGCGACTGTCCTCTGGGCTCATCTCCAGCTCCACCCTGGTCCTCCCGTCTCTACTGTGGTCCCTAAAATGGCAAAATGAGTTTATTCTTCTTTGATATTCCTGTGTTGACAATGGTCTTCCTAAGATGTTTGTCAAAATTCAGAAACTGTATTGGTTTTCCTGTTTTCTGCATTTTGCTAACTTGGACATGATTAATTTTAATACGACTGATCCAGTTCAACCTATTTCTACCACTTAAACACATATTCATCATTCCTAAACATGTTTGATCACATACAAATTCCCTTAGGAGGTACATTTCCTACACACATATTATTTAATATAATGATGTCCCCTGTATTGTCACTGTTCTCTGGATCACCCTGCCCATCCTAGGTCGCACGTGATGGGAATTGGTCCTGTGCTGTGTGCTGGGGATGGGAGATGGGTGCGTCCAGGAAGAAGTGGAGCCATGTATGTAGGAGAAGGTTGGAGGGTCCCTGGTGGATGAAAGACATTTGGGGTGGTGTTAGTCACTCAGTCATGTCTGACTCTTGTGGCCCATGGATTATATCCTGTCAAGCTTCTCTGTCCATGGGATTCTCCAGGCAAAGATACTGGAGTGGGTTGCCAGTGGCTTCTCCAGGGGATCTTCTCGACCCAGCAATCAAACCTGGGTCTCCTGCTTTGCAAACAGATTCTCTACCATCTGGAGCTGGGAAAGTGCAAGTGAGATTGGAGCCAGTGAATAACCACTGTTGGCAGATAGAGACTCACAGGATGCAGGGTTTGGGCTGCCCAAGTTGCAACTATCTGTTAAGAGGAAGAAAAATCAGGGGTCCCTGAGTCGGGCAGGGGATAGGGGCGGTCCTTTATGTCACTCTGTTCCAAAAAGCTGTGAACGCTGGAGAGGCCCAGAGAGATAGGAAGTGAGCGCCCCTGGGCACTGAGGGCGGCAAAGGGTTAACAGACCAGGATAGGGTACAGACCCCGGAGTGCCGGAGTGCCGGAGTGCAGGCAGGTATGACTCTCCCCCTGGGAGGCACACTGGGATGTGGTGGAGTAATCTCTCCACCATTTGGCATCCATTATTTTTCTTTGTTTTTGATTTCTATTAAGACAAATTTGATTTTCACATTCCCTCCGTGAACATGATTTACAGACCACATACCACCACGTTCCCTGCTCTGACATTTCCCGTCTCTGACAGGTGCTGTTTTCCTCTGGAACATCAGGCCTTTTTGTGTTGTGGGGTGGGCTGCGGGATTCCCCTTGGAGGGGGGCAGCGTTGGGAGATGTGCCTGTGTCCCTCTCCCTGACATCACTGCGGTTACGGCTGGTGTCAAGCATCTGAGCAGGATAAAGACTGAGTGGATGAGCTGGGCTACCCCTGAGGGGTGGTCCTTGTCTTGATCCAGACCGTGGTCTACTTCTCAATCCTCAAGGGGCCAAGAGGGATAGCAAGGCTCATAGATTTCCGACCAGGATGGGGCTCATCTGCCAGAGCAAGGAGTTGAGACTTTATTCCATAGATCAGGGAGAACCACCCAAGCTCTTCAGAGGATGGATGTGATCAGGTTTGTTTCTGTTTGGAAAAACCCATGGCAGTGCTTGGGGCCTTCCTGGTGGCTAACTCAGTAAAGAATCCACCTGCAATGCTGGAGACCTGGGTTTGATCCCTGAGTTGGGAAGATCCCCTGGAGAAGGAAATGGCAACCCACCCCAGTATTCTTGCCTGGGAAATGCCACGGACAGAGGAGCCTGGTGGGCTACAGTCAATGGGGCTGCAAGAGTCGGAGACCACTTAGCAACTAAACCTTCACTGCCATGGCAGTGTGTGGTGAGGGGAGAGGCAGGAGGCAGGGAGGCCAGATGGAGCTGATGCAGTAGCTCAGGTGAGAGGCAGTGAGGACCAGGCCCAGGGCCCGAACACTGGACGGGAAGAGGAAGCTGGAGATGAGAACATCATTGTGGAGGTCGGACAACAGGAATCGGTGCCTGATTGGATGTGCTGTGAAAGTCAGGATGACAGTCAGGTGTCTGACCTGGGCAATGAAATCGATGCCGCTGCTTTCAACTCCCGCAGGGAAAATGGTGAGACAATCTTGCACCATCTTCATATTCTGCAGATTATCTTGAGTGACTCACATTTTTGAAGCAGGGGTTTTCTGCGGGGAGGAGGTGCAGAGGGAGGGGAAAACGAGCCTGAAATATTCACGCAGTGGTTTCGACTCTCCCCTTCTCTTCATTCTGTTGGCAGCCTGACATTGTTAGTGTGGAGCCCAGAGAAATCTTAAACAGAGAATTGTTACGTGTAAATATGAGGATGCCATATCCCGCATTGGATTTCCTCTGCTGGAGCCACGGAAGCAGTGAATGGAAGACCAGCCTGTCCCTGAACTTGACGGCGTGACGGCGTCAGGAGTGGCTGGGCTCAGATCACCGCAGATGGCTGTGCGGGGGTTACCGCTCAGCGCACTAAGCCAGCACCTTCTTTCCTATTGTCTGTGTAACTCCCATTGTTTTAACCAAGCTGACTTTGTAGCCAGGGTTCCATTCACTATAGACAAAGCCTCTGTTAGAAAAAATAAGGTCTCTGAAGCTTTTAGAGAGCTGGGGGAAATCACAAGCCAGTAGCAGTGGAAGTTTCAATTCCAGATCCCTAGGAAATAATGACAGATGGCGGTTCTCCCTTGTGAATTCTTAAAAAAAAATTAAATGTGAAATAAACAGATCTGGATGGTGGGGGGAGGGACTGGCTTCCAGTAATTATTTATTCCTGCCTGACTCTGGAATGCAGCTTAGAGTTAGTAATCCAGATGATTCTGGCAAAGTATAACTTTCATTTTCAATGTTCAACAGTATAGTTGAGATATACATACATTAATATGTATCTAGAATAATGGAGTGGATTGCCATTTCCTTCTATATATACATATGGAGGAGCAGTGTTAAATATGGATGCTATATATATGTATGTTGTTTGTTATGACCAACCTAGATAGTATATTCAAAAGCAGAGACATTACTTTGCCAACTAAGGTCCGTCTAGTCAAGGCTGTGGTTTTTCCAGTGGTCATGCATGGATGTGAGAGTTGGACTGTGAAGAAGGCTGAGCACTGAATTGATGCTTTTGAAGTGTGGTGTTGGAGAAGACTCTTGAGAGTCCCTTGGACTGCAAGGAGATCCAACCAGTCCATTCTGAAGGAGATCAGCCCTGGAATTTCTTTGGAAGGAATGAGGCCACCTCATGCGAAGAGTTGACTCATTGGAAAAGATTCTGATGCTGGGAGGAATTAGGGGCAGGAGGAGAAGGGGACGACCCAGGATGAGATGGCTGGATGGCATCACTGACTCGATGGATGTGAGTCTGAGTGAACTCTGGGAGTTGGTGATGGACAGGGAGGCCTGGCATGCTGCGATTCATGGGGTCGCAAAGAGTTGGACACGACTGAGAGACTGAACTGAACTGAACTGTTTGTTGTTTAGTCACTAAGTCATGTCCGACTCTTTGCACCCATGGATTATAGCCCACCAGGCTGCTTCTTCCTGAGATGTTCCAGGCAAGAATACTTGTGTGGGTTGTCATTTCCTTCTCCAATATATTTACATGGAGGAGTGGTGTTAGACGTGGGTGCCATGACTTGAATGGCTGAAATAGTATTTCAATTCTGCTTTCTTCAAGTGACTGGAATTTTTTCCCTCCTCACTGATACATTTGAGAATTGTTTTAAAGCAGCCTATCAGAAAAAAGAAAAAGTCACAATAAAGAAGCTGAGCAAATGGGTAGCTGGAAGCATTTTGTAAGCTCCCGCATTAGCAGGAGTCTTTTAAGCCGTGTACCAAAAACTCTGTTGAAGACTTGAGGCAACCGTAAGCTGGGTATTTCTCATTAGAAAGACTTGTATCACCAGGAAAGTAAGGGAAACCCTCCACTTAATGTTTCTGTGAGCAGCAGATTTTCCTGGAGACCTTGGCCACACAGGCCATTTGAATCAGGTATCAGAGTTTTCTCGTGTGAGCAAGATGTTACCTTGTATGCTTCTGATTACTCCAGGTAACATCAGCTGTGCGCGCTTGAGTCAGGAGGGTGGCAGAAAAGCCTCCTCTGCTTGCTCCTTCAGGGAAATGATTTGAGCGCTACTGAAATCTCTATGCCTCTGAGAAAAGGTCAAGAGGGTGTGGATCAAACTGTAATTTGGAGCATTGTTTGGCCTGGCATGTGGCCAACATTCCCTGCTCTGACAGTGGGGATGCCTGAGATGGACTAGGCACCTTCTGTGTCTGGAGATGCCAGCTAAACAGGGAGAACAATGGTTTCGGGGATTTTACAGTCAGTCTTACAGTGAGCTCTTCCTCTGTTGGGCACCAGAAGATATAGAGGTTTCAGAAAAGATGCTTGGGGCTGGAGGGGGCCTCGGGGATGATCTAAGCAAGTTAAACCAACGGAGTTAAGCATGAGGACCCTGCAGTCAGATGACAATCAAGTTTTGGACATGCCACTCACTGCCACTGTCGCCAGCATGAACTTCTCTAAACCCCCATTTCCTCCTTCCTATAATGAAGAAACAACATCCACCCAAGAGGATAAGTAAGAGGCTTGATCGAGATGATAAACCTAAAGAGTCCAGCAGAGTGTCTGGCACACAGTAAATATTCAATTAATATTTGTTAATATAAATTGCCCAACTCCTTCATTGTGGAGAGTGTGGAAATGAAGAGCTGGACCAAAAAGGAGAATCCTACGGAGTTAACTTTGTCAGATGCATGCACCACTTAGGAATGCAGTCCTTCCAACCACAAACAAGTATTCTGGTTTTGAGCATCTTCCACAGGAGACAATGAGCAGCAGGCAGAACAATTGAAAAGTTAGAATTCATCACTGGCAGCTTTAGGGCGATGTCCAAAGGGAGCAGTCCAAAGGAAAATGGCAGATTCTGACCATGCCCTCATTATTTTGGAAAACTGACTCAGCTTGTGTAAAGCTGATCTCCCAGTCCCCTCCTAGGGTTTTTGTTTGATTGCTTATTTTATTTTTGTATTTTGGATCTGAAGTAGAGGAAATCCCTTACTCTGGCCAGATTTATAGGTGACCCAGAGTTGGCAGAGGATGGCTGATTCATTGGCTACTGGGTTCACAAGGGTCCCAAAAGTCTGAAAAGAGTTCAAATTACTGGGACTTCCCTGATGGTCAGAGGACTAAGACTTTGCACTCCTAATGCAGAGGGGCCTGGGTTCGATCCCTGGTCAGGGAACTAGATCCCATATGTGGCAACTGAAGATCCTGTGTGGGGAAAATCAAAGATCTTGCATGCCAAAATCAAGACCTGATGCAGCCAAGTAAATAAATAGTGCTTTTTTTTTTTTTAAAGAGTTGAAACTGCTAATATTAGAATAGGGAAACATTTAAAGACCTGTGTCACTGCTGCTGTTTAGTTGCTTAGTCATATCCGACTCTTGAAACCCTATAGACTATAGCCCATCAGGCTTCTCTGTCTGGGATTTCCCAGGCAAGAATACTGGAGTGGGTTGCCATTTCCTTCTCCAAGGAATCTTCTTGATCCAGGGATCGAACCTTTGTCTCTTTCATTGGCAGCCGGATTCTTTACTACTGAGCCACCTGGGACGCTCCTTTAAGTCCTAAAAGTTCAGTTCAGTTCAGTTCAGTTCAGTTCAGTCGCTCAGTTGTGTCCGACTTTTTGCAACCCCAAGAATTGCAGCATGCCAGGCCTCCCTGTCCATCACCAACTCCCAGAGTTCACCCAAACTCATGTCCATCGAGTCAGTGATGCCATCCAGCCATCTCCTCCTCTGTTGTCCCCTTCTCCTCCTGCCCCCAATCCCTCCCAGCATCAGAGTCTTTTCCAATGAGTCAACTCTTTGCATGAGGTGGCCAAAGTACTGGAGTTTCAGCTTTAGCATCATTCCTTCCAAAGAACACCCAGGGCTGATCTCCTTCAGAATGGACTGGTTGGATCTCCTTGGAGTCCAAGGGACTCTCAAGAGTCTTCTCCAACACCACAGTTCAAAAGCATTAATCCTTCGGTGCTCAGCTCTCTTTACAGTCCAACTCTCACATCCATACATGACCACTGGAAAAACCACAGCCTTGACTAGATGGACCTTAGTCGGCAAAGTAATGTCTCTGCTTTTGAATATGCTATCTAGGTTGGTCATAACTTTCCTTCCAAGGAGTAAGCATCTTTTAATTTCATGGCCAGTCACCATCTGCCATGATTTTGGAGCCCCCCAAAATAAAAGTCTGACACTGTTTCCACTGTTTCCCCATCTATTTGCCATGAAGTGATGGGACCAGATGCCATGATCTTCGTTTTCTGAATGTTGAGCTTTAAGCCAACTTTTTCACTCTCCTCTTTCACTTTCATCAAGAGGCTTTTTAGTTCCTCTTCCCTTTCTGCCATAAGGGTGGTGTCATCTGCATATCTGAGGTTATTGATGTTTCTCCCAGCAATCTTGATTCCAGCTTGTGCTTCTTCCAGCCTAGCGTTTCTCATGATGTACTCTGCATATAAGTTAAATAAGCAAAGTCCTATACTTGGGTTCAAAAGCCAGCTGCATAAAGAAACTGCATAATCTCAGGACAAAGGACTATGTGAAAGGAATTTAGAGTTTTTCATAGTTTATGGAGAAGGCAAGACTACCCCTTACAGGCTTCTTCCTCATTTGATGCGTTTTAGGAAATTAAGTCCCAGCTCTGGTTGAAGTCGATTTGTTGCCCTCTCTCTATAATGTAGTCTCAAAAAGCAAATGTATAACCCAATCACCTTTTCTCAGTAGAGAACAGGAGAATTAGATTTCAACAGGAAAGCAAAGTTGGCAAAAGTTAGAATACCAATTTGGCAGTGGACCCCGACATTTTTTGGCACCAGGGACTGGTTTTGTGGAAGACAGTTTTTCCACGGACCTAGGGCATGGGGTGAGATGGTTTGGGGATGATTCAAGCACTACATTTTTTGTGTAATTTATTTCTATTATTGTTACATTAGCTTCACCTCAGGTCATCAGGCATTAGATCCCAGAATCTGGGGTCCCCTGGTTTATGGTACTCTCAGCCATCCCTATCTGGTGGTAGACCAGCTGTCCTTCCCCTACTGACACTAAGCAGTTACTCCAAAGCCTAGTCTGGCCCTTCCACTAGGATACAGCTGGGAGTCATCAGGATGGGTGCAGGGTCTCTGCCAGCAGAGATCTGTACAAGTTAGCAAGCATTTTGAAGCCCATATTAGCCAGAGTTTAGTACAAAATCAAGTGGGAAACAGTTCATCTTTGTTTGCAGGTGCTTATAGACAGGAAGTGTGGCCTTTTACTTGCTGAGCTGTGAGGCAAAGAAAGGGAGATACTAGGAGGCAGGGCTCCAGGCCAAGTGGACAAAAGGAAGGGTCCCCCAAATCGACTCTCACCAGTGGATGGCTTCCTTCTATTTTGGGAACTCCGCTTACCTGTTAGACTTTTTTATGTGTTTCCATATATCTCATCATCTGTTTTGGATTTCCCAATATTTTCCCCTCTGTCCTTCTGTCTGAATAGTTTCCACTGACATGTTCAAAGTCATGATCTTCTCTTCTGCTGACTCTAATCTACCCTTCAAGCCATCTACTGATTTATTTTTCTTTTTTGGGAGGGGGTGTGTCATGAGGCATGGGAGAGCTTTGTTCCCCCACCAAGGATTGAACCCATCCCACTGCAGTGGAAATGCAGAGTCTGAACTGTTGGACTGCTAGGAAATTTTATATTTTTCAGTTCTATAATGTCTAATTCTTTTAAAACTAAATTTTAATTTTCTGATGAAATTCTCCATCTTTTCATCTGTGTTCTTGAATATCTCTAGTGTAACCATTGTAAAGTCCTCGTCTGCTGATTCCAGTGCCTAGATCACCTGGGGATCTGCTTCTATTGTTTTGTTTTGTTTTGCTTTTTAAGATTTTGGCCATTTGGTTCTGTTAATAGACATTTCTAGTAATTTCTAATTGAATAGCAGACATTATGTATACCAATGTGAAGACAAAAAAAAGAAAAGTGAAGACTCTCCAGATGGGCCCCTTTTCTTTGTGGCAGATAAAGTGGGAGTTGGTTGCTATAATCCTGTTAGGGACTTTGCTCTGTTTACCTGTTGGTAAATCAGATGCCTTTTAGGAGCCCTCCACCTGAGCCCAGGGTATTCACCAGGGCCCTTCCTCTATGGCAGGACCTTCACTTTAATCTTCATTGTTTTGGCATCCCAAGACTCCACTCAGCATCTCAGAGCTTCCTGCTTTAGCTCTCCAGCTTCCTCTGTCGGTTTCAGATGCTGGCAAGGGTCTCCAAGGGGAAAGTGAGAAGTGTGTTGGGTTGACTTGTGTGTTCTGCTTCTCCAGAAGAAACCCAGCCTCCACAGATCCCTCCCTTTCTGTCCCTCCATTCTCATAAGGCTGACCAAAGCTCTGCTTGTTTCTCTGCCTCTTTGTAGCATCCACTGCCTGGCCTCTCATCAGCCCGTCTCCTCACTCACCAAGCTCTAGCCAAACCTGGGGTTCTGTTTCTGGAAGAGACCAAATGCTTTCTCACTCCAAGCTTTCTACATCAGCTGTTGCCTCCTCCTTCTGTTGCCATGTCCATCTCCTGCTCATTCTTTAAATTCAGCTCAAATATCACCTCCTCCAGGAAGCCTTCCCTGAACACCTCATCCATTGTAACTTTTCCTCAGTTAACCTCAGTCTTATCCCCATGTTTGCTTTCCTCACATCACTAACCATAACCTATCATGATCTTCATTGTTCTTTCTTTATACAAAGTAAACTCCACAGAGGCAGGGCCACATTTGTCTTTTTTATTATGCACCCCTAATCCCTAGAAGTCTTGAATACTTGTTGAATGAGTAAAAGAATGACTGTGACTATATTACCATGGGTCTCAGTTTTAAAATCTGTTAAGTAGGGAGCCACTGTAGAGGAAATTTGGTTAGTGTAGTGGTTCTCAAACTTGAGCATGTCTCAGGATAATCTGGAAAGCTTATAGAAACAGATAAATAGCCCCACGCCTAGAATCTCAGCAGCTCGGAAGAAATTTTGCATTACTAATATAATGTTGCCATTACTGGCCAGAGGACCCCACTTTGAGAACCAGGTCCCCTGAGCTATCTATCTTTAACTTTATCAAATTGAAATAATGAGTGTAAGAGTCCTGTACTTCTCTCCTCCATGGATCACAGCCTTGTCGTGGTGAAGGGGCTTGAGGAACTCAATGAAGCTATGAGCCATGCCATGCAGGGCCACCCAAGATGGACGGGTCATGGTGGAAGGTTCTGACAAAATGCAGTCCACTGGAAAAGGGAATGGCAAACCACTCCAGTATTCTTGCCGTGAGACCCCGTGAACAGTATGAAAGGGCAAAAAGATACGACACTGGAAGATGAGCCTCTCAGGTTGGAAGGTGTCCAATATGCTACCTGGGAAGAGCAGAGAAATAGCTCCAGAAGAAATGAAGAGGCTGAGCCAAGCGAAAACAGTGCTCAGTTGTGGATGTGACTGGTGGTGAAAGGAAGGTCTGATGCTGTGAAGGAAAATATTGCATAGGAACCTAGAATGTTGAGTCCATGAATCAAGGTAAATTAGATGTGGTCAAGCAGGAGATGACAACATTGAACACTGACATTTTAGGAATCAGTGAACTAAAATGGACTGGAATGAGTGAATTTAGATGATCATTATGTCTATTCCTGTGGGCAAGAATCCCTTAGAAGAAATGAAGTAGCCCTCATGCTCAACAAAAGAGTTCAAAATACAGTACTTGGATACAGTCTCAAAAATGACAGAATGATCTCTGTTCATTTCCAAGGCAAACCATTCAATATCATGGTAATCCAAGTCTGTGCCCCAACCGCTAATGCCAGAGAAGCTGAAGTTGAATGGTTCTGTGAAGACCTATAAGGCCTTCTAGAACTAACACCAAAAAAGATGGCTTTTTCATTATAGGGGATTGGAATGCAAAAGTAGGAAGCCAAGAGATGCCTGGAATAACAGTCAAGTTTGGCCTTGGAGTACAAAATGAAGCAGGGCAAAGACTAACAGGGTTTTGTCAAGAGAACACACTGGTCATAGCAAACACCCTTTCCAACAACACAAGAGCAGCTGTGCATGTGGACATCACCAGATGGTCAATACCAAAATCATATTAATTGTATTCTTTGCAGCCAAAGATGGAGAAGCTCTATACATTCAGCAAAACAAGACCAGGAGCTGACTGTGGCTCAGACCATGAGCTCCTTATTGCAAAATTCAGGCTTAAATTGAAGAAAGTAGGGAAAACCACTAGGCCTTTCATGTATGACTTAAATCCCTTATGATTTTACAGTGGGGGTGACAAATGGATTCAAGAGATTAGATCTAGTAGAGTGCCTGAAGAACTGTGATGGTCTGGAGAAATTTTGTATTACTTGTGTAATGTTGATGTTGCGGGTCAGGAGGCCCCACTTTGAGAACCACTGGATTTGATTATTCTGCCTCAGGTCCCTTGAGGCACTCATTGTTAATTTTTATCAAATTGAAATAATGAATGTAAGAGTGTTGTACTTATAAAAACAGGATGTATAAATGCAAGAAATGTTTTGAAACATTACTTTCAGACATAAAATGGGAGGGAAGGCAGTAGAAGGATAAAAAAAAAACCTTTTCTCAATCAGGAAGTGTTAACACCCACTGATACTGTTAAACAGTATAGTTTATAATGGCAAAAGGTCAGGTACACGGAGGTGTAGCTGGATCAGGGTGAGGGGCTGAGTGGGTTTCTGGAAACAATGCTTGAAATGCAGAAGGTGCTACAGCCAAGAGATTTCAAGAGTGCTTCCCACCAGCTCAGCATTTAATCCCTACCTTAGAGAGTAAACCGAGAGATTCACAATTAATGAGGGACGTGAGAGTCCAAACTAGGGAGAAAACAAAATGAGAGAAGCCCATTGTGATGCTAGAAGAAACAGCTCATGGGCATGACGTGCAGATTTGTTGTTTGTATCATAAACGTCCTGAATTAAGTTTATCTCTGTGAGCCTCACGGGCAGAGGGGCACAGTCACACCCACCACCCCTATGTCATCAAGGAAGGGTGATCATCCACTGACCTACATAAATGTACTGTCCAAGGATGTAGAAGTGTCACTACTTCCACAGACCATATTAAACAAAGGCTTGGTAGTACATATGGCATGCGCACCTTGATTAAGTTGGAGGCATTTTGGTAAAGGGACTGTTTGCAAAGGTAGGAGCAGAGTTTTAGGGTTTCCCGGGCGGCTCAGCAGGTAAAGAATCGACCTGCAATGCAGGAGACCTGGGTTCGATCCCTGGGCCAGGAAGATCCCCTGGAGTAGGAAATGGCAACCCACTCCAGCATTCTTGCCTAAGCGATGCCACGGACAGTGGAGCCAGGGGGGCTACAGTCCACAGTGATGCAAAGAGTCAGACATGACCAAAGCAACTGAGCATGCATGCATGCAAGGCTAGTAGCAGCCAGGCTTAGACAGGCCTACACCTGCAAGGTGATGATGGAGCCAGTCCTGGGACCCAGAGTCCCTTGGGGAGGGCTGCTCTGAGAGGAAGTGCGAGTTGAGGGCACTGCCAGCTCACAAGGTGTATGCGGGGCTGCAGTACCGCGGAGGCTCCGGGAAGAATCCTTCCTTGCCTGTTTGGCTCCCTGTGGCTGCAGGCGTTCCTTGGTTTATGTCTGCATCACTTCAGTCCCTACCTCCGTCTTCGTATCATCGTCTCATGTGTGTCTCCTGTATGTGTCTCTTGTAAAGACACTTGTCATTGGATCAGGCGTGCTTTGCAGTCCAAAGGGTTGCAAAGAATCAGACTGAAGAGCAACAACATTGGGTGAGGACTCACCCAGTTAATGGAGGATGGTTTCAACTCACAATCTGTAACTTCATCTGCAAAGACACTTTTATCGGAATTTGGTAACATTCACAGGTTCCAGGGATTTGATGTATATGTATCTTTGTGTGTGTGTGTGTTGGGGGGCGCGGATCACCATTCAACTCACCATACCAACCTTGACTTTTGTTACCAAGTTGTCAGTTTGGAACTGAACCAACTCTCCTGAAGGCCACCCTTTAGCTCTGTGAGCTCCTTTGCATATCTGCTCTAACTAGATAATGATCCTTAAGTGGGGGGTGGGGGGGAGGGTACACACTCTTTACCTTGTCTCACAGAATGACTAACATTATGGCCCTGCACAGATCATGTCCATTCATCCCTTAGCATCCGTGGGGGAATCGGTTCCAAGACGCCCCTCCCAAGGATACCAGCCTTTGCGGATGCTCAAACCCCTTATCTAACATGGTGTAGTAAGTACATGCTCATGCATACTTTAAATCATCTCTAGATTACTTATAATGCCTGATACAATGTGAATACTATGTAAGTAGTTGCCATTGTGCGGCAAATTCAAATTTTGCTTTTTGGAGCTTTCTGAATTTTTTTTCTAAATATTTTCCATATTGCAAAAATATGGTTAGTTGAATCTGCAGATGTGGAACTCATGAATACTGAGGGCTGTCTGGATTTCTGAGAGCCCATTTTACATGAAGCAGTGAGATTAAGTGATGCCTAAAATAGTTTCTTTGGCTCAGTGGTAAAGAATCTGCCTGCCCATGCAGGAGATGCAGGTTCGATCCCTGGAGGAGGAAGTGGCAGCTCACTCCAATATTCTTGCCTGGAAAGTCCCATGGACAGAGAAACCTGGCAGGCTACAGTCCATGGGGTCCCTGGAGTAGGAAATGCAACTCACCCCAATATTCTTGCCTGGAAAGTCCCATGACAGAGAAGCCTGGCAGGCTACAGTCCATGAGGTTGTAAAAGAGTTGGACACAACTTAGCGACTAAACAGCAACAGAATAGTTTCTGCCTCTAGAGAAGGCAATGGCACCCCACTCCAGTACTTTTGCCTGGAAAATCCCATGGATGGAAGAGCCTGGTAGGCTACAGTCCATGAGGTTGCTAAGAGTCAGACACGACTGAGTGACTTCACTTTGACTTTTCACTTTCATGCATTGGAGAAGGAAATGGCAACCCACTCCAGTGTTCTTGGCTGGAGAATCCCAGGGACAGGGGAGCCTGATGGGCTGCCGTCTATGGGGTCGCACAGAGTCGGACATGACTGAAGTGACTTAGCAGCAGCAGCAGCAGCTAGAATCCCATGATGCTGCAGCTAATGCCAGGGCCAGGTGGGTATCTCTCTGGTAACCCTGTGACATGCAGGAGGTATCTTCCTCCAGCCCATGACATGCTTGCTGGCACCTGGGCATCAAGCTCAGAGCCACAGACATCCACAAGCTTTCTAGGCCACCGCAGTCCACCAGTTAATCACAAAGTAGAGGCCCGAGGCTGAGGACCTGCGTCTGTCCTGCAGGACTGAAGCCCTCCCTGGTGGTCTACCATGGCCTTTAAGCTCAGGCATCTTTAATAACTCAGCTCAGGTTTCCAGCCAAGCCATTCTTGAATCTTTTCACACGGCAAAGTGTAACACTGACTCCATGACACCTTTTCTAATTGTGTTTTAATTGAAAAGACTTTATTTGATTATAGAAGCCTACACCATAGTTGAAGGGCTTGTTAAAACATGTATTAAATCCGAAAGATTGCAATGTTTCGCTGTGTAATTATGTAAACAGTCACGTAAAAGGAGCCCTTTACAGTCAGCAGGAATGCTTTTTCAATCGCACACTGGCAAACTGGCACCATTGATCAGTGACAGGTGAATTTTTTTTCAAGGACAAGCCCAAGTTGGTATCTGCCCCCTGATCCGCCGGGCCAGCTTTTTCATTTTCTCCCTTTGTGTATGTTTTTCCTTGAAATCCATTATGATTTTAAGTAATGTTTCTGTGTCCTCAGGTGTGCATGGATTCCCCATCATTGTGAAGGAAAATAAAATGCACCCCATCTCTAAAATGTTTAGATTTCTCAGCAGCAAAAAACGATCCAAGCATTAAAAAACGAATCCTCAACTATAGTTTTAAAATAGGAATAGAACTACCTTAAAATTCCCTGCAGTTTTAATGAAAGTGTCCATTAAATTTACTGAGGATAAGAGAGTAATTTACCTCCAAACCTACTATCCCTGCCTTCCCAGAAGACCTGCGATGCTCACCTATCTTTTCTGAACTTCAAAAATAAATGAAACATTGATCAGAGCTGTCATTGAAACATTACTTCTTCCTGTCCATCACCTGCTCAGCCCTAGCCTCTTAGAAGGAAACAGGCTCTGCAATCATGACTTCCTCCCAGCCTCAAGAAAATAGAAGCTACAAATGGGCTGGTGAATTATGTACTTCCAGTGGTTTTGAAGGGAAGCATTTACTGAGGGAGAAAATTGTTTTAATCTTATAACAACCAAGGAGGAGAGTTTGTAAAAACATAGAACACCTACACACACACTTCATTTGGTTTCATGGGAACACTCAGGAACATTTCTTCCCACAAACATGCCTGATGCCTCAGCGGAGGGGTCTTGCTGGGTCCTAGGCAGGGGTAGGCGGGGAGAGGAATGGGGAGCCCTAGGCGGGCAATGGGTACTGAGACCACAGTACAGTCATCTGGGAATCACAGAGACTTGGGGAGAGCAGATCCCATGCAGGGTATGGGCTCTCCAGCCCCTTCTGGAAATTCGGGGCATACAGACACCCCCGAGCTTTGGCCTCTCAAAGCTCAACCCCTCAAATCCCAGGATGGAGCAGTCTGGTGCCCTGTCTGCCCCAGGCCGACTTGAATAACTTCCTGCAAACCCAGCCTCAGTCCTCCTTACTCCTGGCACCCCTGACAGAACTCAACGCATGGGTGTTTTATGAGTCTAGCATCCATGATAGCCAAAACCAATGAACAGACAAGCAAAGAAACGGAAATCTTCAGGAAGCCAGTCCCGGGAATGGTTTGGAAGAGAAAAGAAGAGTCATGCGTGGTTTAAAAGAAAGATGCATGCTTCCCATTTCTGCAGGGAAGAGGAAGGAAAAGAGGGAAGGGGGAGGGAAGAAAACCAAGCGTGGATGAAGGCTCGTGTCTCTCTTTTCGGGAGTGAAGGCACGAGAGGTTGCACAAGTGTGTGAGTCACCAGGGAGAGGGTGGAGGTGTGTGGTCAAGGGACTTTCACATTTTGCTTGATGTCCTTTTGAATCTTTTACCGAGGAAACCTAATCATGGCTTACTTGTGTCATTTTCAAAAAGGGGAGGGCATAAGATCTAAACAGAAATGTCTAGACTTGGAGAAGAAACTTACAAGTGACCTCTTTGTAAGAAGCAGGTTAGGAATGAGCCTTGGTCACCGAGAAAAGGAGCGGTGAGGAGAAAACTTGGTATTGACACCCTCCCTCCAGCTCACACCCCTTTGGCTCCTTTAAGAGAATGCCTCTTGCACAAAGATGTGCTTTGTTCAAAGCGGGTAACTGCTGGTTTCCGGAAATACAGTTCAGACTCCGACCATTTCCAGCTGACACAGGATATATCGTCAGAGAACGGCTCTCCCACAGTATGGAGAGTACACATCCCAGCAACGAGGCGCCACAGGGGATCTCCCGGTGGTGGGTGTTTTCTTGGAACCCTTGGTCTAAAGCCGAGGGTGATTAAACTGTGGTGGGCGGCTTTCCTGCCTCATTAGAGTGCCCCAGTCCTCTTGGTGTGTGTGGACATCAGATGCTGACCCAGAAATCATAGCTGAGACATGCCTGTGGGATCCTCTTTCTTGAAGGGCCTCCTCCCATCGCCAGTGGCAGGCTCTCCTCACTGCACTGCATTGCCCCATGAACTCCGAGCAAGCATACCTTTATCTTTGCTTGTGTGAGCCTTGTCTTCCCAAGAAATGATATTGCATTGGAGGAATAAACCTTTTGCTTCACCCCTCCAAGTTTCTCCATGTGGGGCCCCATGAAATTAGACCAATGAAAGATTTGTTGTTCAGTTGCTAAGTCATGTTCGACTCTTTGTGACCCCATGGATGGTCACACCCCCACCAGGCTCCTCTGTCCATGGGTTCTCCAGGCAAGAATGCTGGAGTGGGTTGCCATTTCCCTCTCCAGGGGATCTCCCCGACCCGAGGATCGAACCCACGTCTCCTGCATTGGCCAGTGGGTTCTTCACCACTGAGCCCCCAGGGCAGCTCAACAAAAGATTAACAACAGAAAAAAGTTTATGTTGTGTGCAGCACCTCACTCAGGAGAAACTTTGAAATGAGTAACTCAAAGAGGTAGTTAGAATTTGGGCGTACAGAGCACCTTTGCTGGGCTTCCCAGGTGGAGCTAATGGTAAAGAACCCACCTGCCAATGCAGGAGACAAAAGATGCAGGTTTGATCCCTGGGTTGGGAAAATCCCTC
This sequence comes from Oryx dammah, assembly GCF_014754425.2. Lineage (NCBI taxonomy): Eukaryota > Metazoa > Chordata > Mammalia > Artiodactyla > Bovidae > Oryx > Oryx dammah. The sequence continues at coordinate 36,026,014 of NW_024070198.1, read as the reverse complement.
AGAGGAAGGCATGGCAACCTACTCCAGTGTTCTTGCCTGGAGAATCTCATGGACAGAGGAGCCTGGTGGGCTATAGTGCTCTTGCTAAGCCAACACTTTCCTGTGGCTTTTGAAGTCAGCCTTTCCTAGACACGGGCTTTTGTACTCTTTCACTGGCCTCCCAATTTGCCTCCATTTTATTTGTTTCTTATGTTTCTATTGTTGTTGTTCCAATTCTAAAAGCAACACATTTTTCTTGTGTTGTATTGGGTTGGCCAAAACATTTTCATTTGGGTTTTTCCATAAGATAGTATAGAAAAACCTGAACAAACTTATTTGGCCAACCCAATACTTCCCAACAAAGTGAAGGTGACTCTTGCCATTCCAATGAAGAGCTTTCCATCCCAGAAGCAATTGCTGTGAACTGTTCAGGGTGTATCATTTCAGACATTCTCCATACTTGTACAACCAGAATGTGTATACACACATAAATAAGACTTCAGGTAAACAGGATCTTTCTATCCATACCTATGATTTTGTGGTCACATTTTTCACTTAGCAGTGCACTGCAGATATCTCTGTATTGAGCTGCTTTGTTCTTTTTATGTTTGCACAGAAGTTTAATTCTTTTTCCTTTTTTTTTTTTTTACAACAGTGCTGCAAAGAATGTTCTATATTAGCATGTACAAGTAGTTATGTAGGCTGAGTTCTTTGAAGGGGAATTGCTAGGTTAGGAGATTTTGCATTCTGATGGACTCTTTGAGATTCTTCTCTAGAAGAATATGTATACCATCACCAGCGTGGCTATGTGTCTGTTCCACTCTACCCAGCCCGTGTATTTTTAAAAACTTTTAGTTTTGCCGCAGAAATTGCAAACATAGTACAACCACTCATTATACATTTTTCTTTGTACACAAAATTGGTATGATCAGTGTACGCTTTACCCAGTTTCCCCAAAGATAGCCTCTTACATAGCCATAGTATATAGTCAGTTATCAGAAGCATGAAATTGACATTGGTACACTATTAACTAAGACTTGTTAGGATTTTACCAGTTTTTACATCACCTTTTTTTTTTTCTTTTGGTGAATAGTTTTATGAAATTTGATCTCATATATAGATTTGGGCCACCTGCTGGGTGGTTTGAATCTAAATCCAGTGTAAGCAGGCTGTCCAGTTTTCAATGTGAGGTGACCAGATGCTAGGAATTCACTTTACCCAACCCAGCTTTCCCTCAAACCCGCAGGACAGGGACTCTGACACCCAAGATGACCTCCTGACCTTGGCAAGCACCAGGCTTCTGTTGTTAGCTAAAATGGAAACCTCAAAGAGGATTTTCAGTTTGCAAGGTGATTATTTGGCTCTGAAAAAATTTAATGAGTGTATAAGAAAACTTTATGGGGAATTAATTTCGGGGAAGTAAAACATGCCATCTCATTTTATTTAAAAAAGGAAGAAAATTGATGTGAGTGCCTGTGCTTCCTATGTATTTATACAGAATCCATTCACTTAGAATCAAGCCATTATTGAGGACATTTGCTCTTGATGAAAAGAACCCAACATTAGACCGGAAATAGCATGTGTTGAAATCAATTTAGTGTCAACCACATCAAGCCTTTCTAAAATTGTAGATTTTATAGAAACTTTAAAACACAGCTTGTTTATTTGGTAGAGTTTCACCATGATTCGTCTTTCTCTGAAACAGACAAAAAGACAGAGTCAGAGCAAATTGTAGGTGGGCAGTGTCCCAGGCAAGGACGTGTGACGTTGGAAGCACCTGTGCTCTGCCTCATCCCCCTCTTCACCTTACCCACCATTGCAGGTCTGGTACATTAGGAGTGAAATGAGAATTTTTCAAGGTTGAATATTTTATGGTGGTCTTGCCTTGTGTCTCCAAACAGGGTCTTCATGGGGGCTTCCGTTTGAATAGAGAAAGTAATGGTGCAAACGTGTGACCTAGTAGGTGCTGGGCATCACTTAGTTCAGGGCAGCCTGGAGTGTGGGGCGAGGTGCCAAGCGCATGTAAATTTTCTCTGTGAATTACCCTGTTCCCTCCAGCTAAGAAATCAGGCCTGGAGGTGGACTGCAAAGGCGTTTTTTAATCTCTTGATCTCGGCTGGCAGTCAAGACAGAATGAGAAAGGCTCTGGGGTGCCCAGCGGGTGCAGGAGGGGTTGTTGCAAAGCTGGGCAGTGCTGGGAAGTTCACAAATTCTCTCCCCTAAAAGTTCACCTCAGTTCGCATGAGTGAGCCTGAGGCTTTCCTGCTGAGCCAAGACCCCTGCTCTTGGGACACAGAGGGGTCTTAGGAGCTGGAGAGTACTGTAGAACTTGCCCAGTCTAACCCTTTTGTGATGGAGACCTGTGACTAGGTGACACCCCCTCAAGTGTCAGTGAGCAGCCCCCTGATGGAACAGGCTGGAGCAGGCGGCGTCATCAGCTCTCAGAGCTGGGGATGAGTGGGTGGGAGGGCTGGGGCTTCCACAGGAACTTTTTTCCCTTTAAAACCAGCTTGTTGCTGGCAGAATGTACTCTGCTACTACCAAACCAGAGCCGCACATAGCTCTACCCTGGAGCCCTCTGTTAGCAAAAATCCAGTCGCTCACAGCTATCAGCTCCCATGCTTTCATTTTCTGGGAGGAGCGGGTTCCTATTTCATCCTCTTCCATTGTGGGTATTAGAAAGGAGACATGGAATTAGTGTAGGAGGAAGCCGTTTTCCTAGTGGATACTGTTGGGGGGAAGAAAGCAAAGCAAACAAAACCACAGCAACAAGAAACCTTCACCACCCACATATCCGTTTGCCCATGAGATATCTAAGTGCTGTGTAGGAAGAGGTTTTGTTTTTTTTTTTCACTGTCTGTTCACCGTTGTATTTCTGGCACGTAAAACCAGTGCCCAGCTCATAATAAATTCTCAATACATATTTCTGAATGAAAGGAAGTGAGTCATTCATTAAACACGTGTTGGGCACTTACTCCATGTGTACCACTTGGAGGCAGAGAGAAAAGGTCAGTCCTTGCCCTCATGGAGTCTGCAGTTTAGACGAGAGACAAAGAAGTGAAGAGATCATTACTTTGCGAGTATGGGCTTGGCAGGGCCACCTCTGGGGGTGGGACAGTGCATTAGGAGATTTCTGGAAGCTAAGGGGTTTGATGTTCTCTCTAATGAGTTTCTAAACCCCTTTCCGTTTAGTCGGGCCTTGTAAGAAGAGAGGAAAGATGCCGTGCTGTGAGTGTGTGTGTATGTGAGTGTGTATGTTTGCTCAGGTCATCCAGTGTTACATGGGAAGCTAGAATCAGAACTCACATCTCCTGCTTCCAAATGCAATGTTCAATCTGGCAGCTGGATCCAAAGATGCTGTCTAGTAGATGAGCCAACAGAAGCCCTGGCTTTCAAGGGATGGCCCTGAGCCTGTTGGAGGTGAGCAGAAGAGGCATCAAGAGTTGTGTCGGGAACGAAGGCCCGTCAAGGCTTTGAGATGCCCAAGGGCCTGGGCTGAGGGTCATGGCAAGCCCAGTCCATGGCCAGGAATGGCAGACGGCTTCACATTCAGGACAGTGAGACATCCTAGATACCCTGGGTTGGGGGCGGGGGAACAGTGGTCAGGGTACAGGAGAAGACAGAGCTTTGGAGACTGGTGCGGGTCCTGACCAGGCTGTGGGAGGGAGCAGCCAGGCCCCCAGGGTGGCACGAGACCCAGTGCTAACAGTGAGTGGGCATCCCACTCCCTGCCCTATCCACTGCGTTCCCGGCCCACGGCCCAGGCCAGAGAGGATGGTTGTGGAGAAGTCCGGCTGGAACTCAAGCAGAAGGATGTGACTGTTTGGGTAAAGGTCAGTTCATGAGCAGATTGGATTTTATTCCAAGACATTTACTAGGGAAACAATATGGATTTCATTCCAGTTCAAAGGGATTGACCAGTTTGAGTAGGTTTAAATTTTAATCGTCAGTAGAGTCTACAATTGAATTGAAACACTGATCTGAGGTCAGCTGGGCTTTGAGTTCAGCACATGAATGTAGAGTCAGAAAGCTGGGGGTAGGGAGCCCCTCTGATGTGGAGGTCAGTGGTGGCCTGAGGCTGTGGTTCGTGAAGGTGAGTTAGGCCTGGATGAAAGGGCAGGCGGGTCCCTAATCCCCCTCCAGCTCCATCCCCCACTTCACCCCAAATGGCTCTGCCTTTCACTGTTCCCTATACTGAATTTCTGTGTGAGATTTTATTTAAAGATGGTGCATGTGTGTGGGCTGAGCTGCTTCAGTCATGTCAGACTCCCGATGCTGTGTGACCCCATGGACTGAAGCCTGCCGGACTCCTCTGATCGTGCGATTCTCCAGGCAAAAATACTGGAGTAGGCTGCCATGCTCTCCTCCAGGGGATCTTCCTAACCCAGGGATCAAACCAAGTTTCTTGCTTCTCCTGCACTGGCAGGCGGGTTCTTTACCACTAGCACCACCTGGGAAACCCTAAAGATGGTGCTGTTACTAAAATTCATCTGAGATTTGCCGATCTGGACTGTGATCACAAGTGAGAAGAGGAAGGGAGACAGCTGATTAGTGGCTAGTGACTAATTGGGTGACCAGCTTGTCCCAGTTAACCCAGGACTTTCTGGATCTTTAAACTGGAAATCTGAAGCCCTGGAAACCCCCTCAGTTCTGCGTCAACCAGGCTGGTTGGTCGCCCTAGTGTCGTAAAATATTAGCCGAGTTTTTCAATCATTGCAGTGGCCTCCTTACCAGGCTTCCTGCCTCTTCCCTGCCCCCCTTGCCAGTCCCCTCCCCTGCTGGTCCTCCCACCCAGATCCTTCCTCCTCCATCCTGCAGAGGAGTGGCCTGATCACCTCATTCCCCTGCAGAAAGCCCTGGAAGGTCCGTCACCACAGCATGACAGCCAGGATCTGTAGCCTCTTAGAAGGCCCTGCCTATCTCCCCTGCTTCTGCCACGGTGGCTCCAGAAACACCAAAACTGCTCTAAGCTGCAAACACCATGTCTGCATAGACTGTGCCCTCTGCTGGGGTGTCCTCTGCCTGGGCTTCTAGTTGAAGCCAGCGGTCCCTTCTGGTCCTCTGGGAAGCTTTCCCCTGGTACAGCCCTTCCAGGGAGATGACGATTTCCCTCCTTAGCCCCTCCACTGGGTGAGCGGTATATGTGTCCCTGTGACACTGGCCACTTAACCAAAACGCAGATGCTGCGTTCACAGCACAGGTTCCGTTCCGCAAGCGACCCCCGGGTCCGCGGATCCTTCCACTACCCCCCCGCCCATCAGACTGTAAGACCTTGGGGCCACCACCTAAGGGGCCCTGAACGAGGTAGCATCCCTCAACGAGGCATTGGCAGCTCTGTGCACAGTCAAGAAGTAGAAGTAGATAGGATTTACACAGACACGTCCCCTGTGATTGTTAGGGTTCCACAAGCCATTCGAGCTTCCCTGGTGGCTCAGACGGTAAAGAATCTGTCTGCAATGCTGGAGACCTGGGTTAGATCCCAGGGTTGGGAAGATCCCCTAGAGGAGGAAATGGCAACCCACTCCAGTGTCCTTGCTTAGAGAATTCCATGGACAGAGGAGCCTGGCGGGCTACAGTCCATGGGGTCGCAAAGAGTTGGACTCGACTGAGCGACTTTCACTTTCTCACAAGCCGTTCTGCTTACTAAAACGAGGAACGCCAGACAGCGGGGTCCTGGGCTCCAACGAGAAAGCTGGAGCTCCCCCTGGTGGCTGCAGAGAGTCAGTGCTGTCAGTCGGCTCCTGGTAAGGAAATAGGAAATAGAATACAAGTTGCCCTAAGTGGCTTCTGCATCCTGGGGGTTCCTTCCTAGACCTCAAGAATAAGCCCCAAGCAGCAGGAGCAGTCGTTCAGGGAAAATAAAATCATTGCAGTGGAGAAGTCTCGAGTATCTCTGCGAATCATCTTTGAAGAGGGAGGGGAAACGATACATTATTTTGAAAAGGACAATCGGGAAGTTCTCCTGGTGCAGAAAGCCCTCAAACACCCAAAGATATCACGCTTGTCAAATCATGAAGGCCAGTTGCCCTCAGCTCTAGGACCCTGTCCTCCACCTCAGGCAGAAGGTCAGCTGGGCTGAAGGTATCCCTCTAGGAGATGCCCCGGGATGGGGAGGCCCACCCCCAAATCTGTCCTTCTCCTCAACTGGGATGCTGCAAGACCATAGCTGGACTTTTCTATCTCCCCATGGTAAAGGCTTTCGCTCCTTTAAACAAAGATTTTAGGCAAAGAGGAACATCCTGAGTCCCGTGGTGTGAATGTCAGCATTCCTGCCAGCTTGGTTTTGCTGGGGTTGGTGAGAACAGGGGCCAGCGCTGCCAGGGATGGAGGGTGTAGAAGGAGGCAGAGAGTGGAAGTGTTAGTCGCCTCCGACTCTTTGCCACCCCACCAGGTTCCTCTCTCCGTGGGATTTTCTGGGCAAGAATACTGGAGTGGGTAGGCATTCTATTCTCCAGGGGATCGAACCTGGGTCTCCCACATTGAAGGCAGATCTACCGTCTGAGCCACCAGGGGGGCCTGGAAGGAGGCAGGGGCACTGTGAAAACCAGCAATTCTTCACTTTCTGTTTGGCCCTGCAGAGTTTGTCACTGGTCCAAGGTTGGCTTTTGGAGCCTAATCGGATTGTTACTGTTGTTATTTAGTCGCTAGATCTTGTCTGACTCTTTGCGACCCCATGGACTGTAGCCTGCCAGACTCCTCTGTCCATGGGATTTCCCAGGCAAGAATACTGGAGTGGGTTGCCACTTCCTTCTCCTAGGGTAATCACCCCCACCCAGGGATCAAACCTTCATCTGCTGTATTGCAGGTAGATTCTTTACCACTGAGCCACTGGGATTAATGGTTTTCAAATTCTCATCATTCAAGTAATAATTACAATAAATATTATTATGATAACTAATATTTATGAAGTTTTCATTAAGTACCAGCAACTGTTACAAAGCTTTGGCATGCATGCCTGCTCAGTCTTGTCCGACTCTTTGTGACCCCATGGGCTATAGCCCACCAGGTTCCTGCATCCAGTGAATTTTTCAGGCAAGAATACTAGAGTGGGTTGCCGTTTCCTCCTTGAGGGGATCTTCCCGACCCAGGCATCAAACCCAAGTCTCCTGTGTCTCCTTCACTGGCAGGCAGATTCTATAGCTCTGTGCTACCTGGGAAGCCCTAGAAAGCTTTACAGTGATATATTAATTCCTGAAGTATTATATTGTATATAACTTATTTAATCCTCATAACAATGTGATAAAACAGAAACTATTATTATTCCTGTTTTATTTATTTATTTATTTTTTACTTTACAATATTGTATTGGTTTTGCCATACATCAACATGAATCCACCACGGGTGTACACGTGTTCCCCATTCTGGACCCATCTCCCACCTCCCTCTCCATATCATCCCTCTGGGTCATCCCAGTGCACCCGCCCCAAGCATCCTGTATCCTGCATCGAACCTAGACTGGTGATTCATTTCTTATATGATATTATATATATTTCAATGCCATTCTCCCAAATCATCCCACCCTCTCCCTCTCCCACAGAGTCCAAAAGATTGTTCTATACATCTATGTCTCTTTTGCTGTCTCACATATAGAGTTATTGTTACCATCTTTCTAAATTCCATATATATGTGTTAGTATACTGTATTGGTGTTTTTCTTTCTGGCTTACTTCACTCTGTATGACCGGCTCCAGTTTCATCCACCTCATTAGAACTGATTCAAATGTATTCTTTTTAACGGCTGAGTAATACTCCATTGTGCATATGTACCACAGCTTTCTTATCCATTCGTCTGCTGATGGGCATCTAGGTTGTTTCCATGTCCTGGCTATTATAAACAGTGCTGTGATGAACATTGGGGTACACGTGTCTCTTTCAATTCTGGTTTCCTCAGTGTGTATGCCCAGCAGTGGGATTGCTGGGTCATAAGGCAGTTCTATTTGCAAATTTTTAAGGAATCTTCACACTGTTCTCCATAGTGGCTGTACTAGTTTGCATTCCCACCAACAGTGTAAGAGGGTTTCCTTTTCTCCACACTTATTATTCCTGTTTTAGAAATGAGATTTTTTTTTTTTGCTAAATAACATTATTCTATTATTTAACATTATTCTTTGAATTTAATCTTCTTACTAAATGAATATATCTTTAAAAGAAATCTTATTTTCCTACTATAAATGGAAATCTACATTACATGTTCTTAAGTAGGAGGAAACTATATTAAAAAACTGAAATAACTATATGCCTGAATACTATCAAAAATCATCTTCTATACCACCAGCAGAAAGCAAAACGTGTTTGGGGAAATACTACATTAGAGGAAAGGACCCTGAGGGGGTGGGAGGGAGCCCTGCAGGGTGAATAAAGCCCATTTTGCATTTTTGGATTTGAGTGTGGACTGTACTCCACAGAGACTTGCTTTAAGAATGATTGGGTTTATTTTGCTATTCTTCATCCAGTGTCTAAAATAGATGCTTAGTCCATTAGTCTTCAGCCTTTCTTCTTTTTTAAAAATGTATGAGCTATTTAAGGCTATAAATTTCTTTACTGCTCTAGCTATATCCCATAAGTTTTGATATGGAATATTTTCTTTATTGTTTAATTTGTAAATATTTTCTTAATTTTGATCATCATCTTTTCTTTAAAGAAAGGGTTATTATAATTATTTTTATTTTTTGGCCAAACCCTGCTGCACGTGGGATCTTAATTCTCTGAAGGGATCAAACCTGCAATGGTAGGCAGACTCTTAACCACTGGGCCACCAGGGAAGTCTCTGAAAAGGTTTCTTTTTTTAATGGGTAAGTAATACAAATATTGATTAGAGAATTATAGAGCTTACTTTCAATAGACTAACTTTAAAAGAAAAGAGAAATAGAAACAGCAGAGGATATATCACCAAATTGTGTTTTGACCAACATCCAAACTTAAACAGTGCTGGGAAGTCCCATGTTAAACATATCTGGAATCCCAATTGGGAAAATGTCAGAGACAGTCTGCTCCAAGGGTGAGACTTCAAAGATAGTAGTTTGGGGTTCCCTTTATATTCCAAGGGCAGACACAAACTGATATCATCATCAATCTGTGACCAAATTGCAAGCCTGGTTTCATGGTAATGATGTTTTGTCTTATAAAACTTGGATTGTTGCTAAGCCTGGGGTTTGGTTGTCCAAGCTGCTTTCAGGGGCTCAACAACCTCAAGATTCCTCCCACATCTTATCTAAGGTGATGCAAGTCTTTCAGAGCAGGCCATCATTCCCAGTCAATGCAGTGTCCAGGCAGGCTAGAAGCAAGGTCAGAGACCCGCTCTGCTTTGTCTCTGAAGCCTAAATAAGCTTATCTATTTAATTTTCCTTACTTTATATATATATATAATTAGTATTCTATTTCATTTTTTTCTGATATATTGGTTTATATTATATCTTTTACTATATTACATTTTTTTTTTACTTTACAATATTGTATTGGTTTTGCCATACATCAACATGAATCCACCACGGGTGTACATGTGTTCTCCATCCTGAACCCCTGAAAAGGTTGTTTAGAAATATATTTTTAAATTACAAACATGGATTTAAAAAAATATTTATCTTTTTATTAATTTCTAGTTTACAAATTGTGATCAGAGTTGTAAATTGAGATCACAATTGTGAACAGATATGACCTGCATGTTTTCAATCCTTTATAATTTTTTTAGGACTTGCTTTATGCCCCAAATATATATTGTTTCTGCTAATGTTCTGTTTGTTCACTCTGTATATCTTTTCCCACACTTACTTCCCACCTATCTCTCCCTTTAAGTTCTGTTGTAAGCCTTATAAATAGCTATTGGTTGAATTTTGGGAAATCTTTTTCTTTTACCATGAGCACTGGCCCTTTTACATTTAACGTGATCATTATACATTCAGATCTGTACCTACCATCTCATTCTATGCTGTTTTTCTTTTCTTCTCTTTTTCTTGTTATCTTTTGAATTATTTGTTCTCATTTTGCTATCCCCCTCTACTAGGTTGGAAGTTATGTATTGTTTCCATTAGTTTAGGGGTTACCCTGGAAATTACAATATTCCAACTTAATTTATCAGAATCTAAAGATAATGAATAGTTTTACCTTCCCTTCTGTGCCATACAAAGAGCTCAAAACATTTTAATTTCACCCTCCCTGTCTCATCTCATTTACATACTAGTGTTTTAGCGTCTTTTAATTCTATTTGTTTTTCTTTAACCTCACAAGACATTATCATTGTTGTGTTATACAGTCAATATTCATTTAAATGTTTCTGCATTTCATTACTTCTTACATCTTAGATCTTCAAACTGGAATCACTTTCCTTCTGCCTGAAGTTCATTCTTTAGAGTTTCCTTTACTCGGTTTTGTTGGTGGCATATTCTCTTAGTTTTTTGTTGGTTTGAAAATGTCTATATTTCACCTTGTTCTTAAAATGTAGTTTCAGTGGGTATAGAATTCTAGGTTGACACTTGTTTTTCTCCCAGGACATGGAATGTATCCTTTCATTCTCCTAACCCATTTGTGCTGATAAGGAGTCAATCCTCGGTCTGTTTTTCGGTTGAAAACCTTCTTTGTTTCCCTTCTGACTGCATCTAAGATCTGCCTTTTGTCTTTGGTATTCAGCAGTTTCCCTATGATGTGCCAGGGCATGGATTTCTTTTTGCTTTCCCTGCTTTGGCTTTACTGGACTTTGTGAACCCAGGGGGTGGCTGCGTCTATCTATGCTGCAATGCTCTCAGCCCTTATGTCTTCTTATGCTGCTGCTGCACATTCTCTTTTCCTTATAGAGCTTCTTATCCTGTACTCTGTGTCTGTTAATCTCTTTTCATATTTTCCCATTTCTTGTCTTTCCATGGATAATTTCTTAAGGTCTGTATTCTGAATGGATAGCTTCTTCAGGTCTAACTAAAGATTCTTTTATCCAAGAGGTTCTAACTAATATCTTTCAATTCTAGAAATTCTGTTTGGTCCTTTTCCAAATCTCTATGGTTTTTCTTGTTTTCTGTGCATTTTCCCTGCTTGTTTGTTTGTTTGTTTAGTAAGCATGATTATAGTCTAAGAGTGTGGGAAAAAGAGAGACCATGCCCCAGTTCATTTCATCAGAAGCATCTTTTCCCCACAAAGGGCACCCCCACACATATGCCTTGTCATGCTGTTCTACTTCCAGACCATTTCCTAAGGCAGCATTTCAGCCGTGTAACAAGTCCAAGTTTGAACTGGGACTGTGGCTTGTTTTTCATCCTGTGTGTTCTCAACCATGTCTGCTTGACAAGGAAATGGGAAGAGCGTGGTTGCAATCTCAGATAAATGAGCCAAAATGGAGAGGGGTGCTCTCAAGTCTCCCTAGGCACCTGGGACTAGACCTGGGATAGAACAGGACAGTGGACAGGAGAGTGGGGGCCTCAGACAGCCCGTGTGACAGAAAGGAAAACTGAAAGAGAAGATGACATTCTCACACACTCTCCCAGGCTGAGTAGCTGCAGAACTGAAGCTGGGTTGGGGTTGGTCCATTCATTTGCTCAGATGACCCATGTATACGGATGTACATCGCTTCACAGGGATTAAAATCACTCATATAAAATCCATTGGCACAGCGCTGGCAACATAAAAATGTTCAAAAAGCATTTTACAGCTCTCATCATTATTATAATTGCTGCTATTATTTTTACAGACCCAGGAAAAGCAATCAGTTAACATCTCCAAGGTGCCAAGTTGTGCGTCTTTCTGAGAGAACAAGGTCACCTGAACTGGGAATATTTACATCTTTTGCCCAATAGCTTACAGCAGTGCTGGGGATGTGGAAGATACAGAGGAACACCTGGGGTCCAACTGAAGCTGAGAAAGGAGTTCCAGTGGGCGGTGAAAGAGGAGAGGGGAATGTGGGGGACACTGGTGGGGGTCCGAGGTGGCAAGGGATGAATAGGAGGTGCCAACTTTTTCTCCACAATTTTGTAACACCTTGGGGCAAAACGGGGGGCTCTATGATGACAGCCTGAATTGGGTAAAATTTAAGGATAAGGAATTACTAATTAGTAATAAGGTGGAATACTTAAGTATATGAAATGAATAATATGTAGCTAAAAAATAATGATATAGCATTAGGCATTTGAGACATGTGGACTCCAAGCAATTAACCTCTATTCTTCTTCTGAATCACAGTCTAGCTAATTGGCTCCTTTCCTTTGATGGGGCAATATTAACCTTTCTATTTTTCTCTGAAGGAGCAAGTATGTGGGGGTAGCTGTGCTGCTCTGGTTTGGAGGGAAAGTATTTTTCCTGAATAATACCCCATTTGCAATTTTTCTCCCAAATGGTTGCACTAAAAAGGTTCTGTCAGATTTTCCTAATAAAGCTCAACAGAGATTGAAAGGATGATTTAAACACACTTGACCTCATTCTGGAGCAGATGAGAGAGATGGCATCTCTAGGCTATTCAAACTTCACTTTTCCATGTTATCAACTTCTCATTCATTCACCTCAGGCTTCCCAGGTGGTGCTCATGGTAAAGAATCTGTCTGCCAATGCAGGAGATATAAGGGACGCAGGTTGGATCTCTGGGTGGGGAAGATCCCCTGGAGGAGGGCATGGCAACCCACTCCAGTATTCTTGCCTGGAGAATCCCCATGGACAGAGGAGCCTGGTGGGGTATAGTCCATAGGGTCACAAAGAGTTGGACACGACTGAAGCAGCTTAGCATGCATGCATATATTATTCAAATGACACATCCTCACTGAAGCTACATGTGCTTGGTGCTGTCCTGGGTACTGGAGACATAGCAAGACAGCTCCCTGCTCTCATGGAGCTTATAACTTAGTGAAGGAGAAACACCAAAGGCAAGTGAACACGTAGATGTCTAATACAGTCTCAGGGCTAGAAAGAAAAAAAAAAAAACTGGCTAAGGAGGGAAGGGAGAGGTGCCTTTTAAGGCAGGGTGGTTGGGAAGGCTTCTGTGAGAAGGCAACCTGTGAGTTGAGATAGGAATAAATTGAGGGAGAAGCTTGAAGGTATTTAGGGAATGGCTATAGCAAGCAGGAGGACTTCCCTGGTGGCTCAGACGGTTAAGCGTCTGTCTACAATGTGGGAGACCTGGGTTCAATCCCTGGGTCAGGAAGATCCCCTGGAAAAGGAAATGGCAATCCACTCCAGTACTATTGCCTGGAAAATCCCATGGACAGAGGAGCCTGGTAGGCTACAGTCCATGGAGTCTCAAAGAGTGGGACACGACTGAGTGACTTCACTTTCACTTTCCATAGCAAGCAAAGGGAATAGCAAGTGCAAAGGCCCTGGGGCTGGTGTATGCGTAAGGTGTCAGGGACTGCAAGCCAGCCAGTGTAGCACGAGCAAAGTAAGGACAGGAAGAGGAGGCAGGCAGGAGGTTGGAAAGGTCATATGGTAGAGGGGCCGCTCGGGGGCCATGGTACAAAGCTTGGTTAATTGCCAGTGTGGAGTAAAGTCCTGGGGGGGTGAGAGCAGGGTCTGCTAGGAAAGGCTCATCCTGGCAGCTCACCATGACAGAAGGTGTGGAGCTGTAGCAAAATATGGAGTCAGGGCATCAAGAGGGACATCTGGGCCTAAAAAAGCCAATGAACCCGACCCATAGTCTGGCAAAATAAGAGCCTCCAGAAATACAAAGTGTAGCCAGAGAACCATGCCTTTAAGAACCCCATCAGGCCAAGGACAGCCACGTCAGATTTGCTCTGTGATGTGTTGATAGTAAATATCAGGGGTGGTACTTGTTTCAAACCTGACCAGGCAGCCCCACACCCAGGAATTGGCCCAGAGGAATAATCAGAGAAATGCACAATGAGTAACTCATATGCAGGGTGGTTCCTTGTAGGAAAGTTGTGAACAACCTAAAGGTCAATCAATAGGGGATTATATAAGTAAGTGCATTCAGGCTAATATCATCAAGATGATAATATATTTTAAAATCATACAATACAGAAGAGACAAAGTGAAAGATAGAAATTTCACAGCTCCTTTGTCTTCCCAATGATATTTCCTAAGATTGTTTCTATAGTATCCTTCAAGCAACATTTCCTCCTCAGGTATAGGACCCTATGGACGGTAGCCCGCCAGGCTCCTCTGTCCATGGACTTCTCCAGGAAAGAACACTGGAGAAGATCTCAGGGGATTTTTCTGACCTAGGGATTGAACCCAGGTCTTCTGCATTGCAGGCAGATTCTTTACCATCTGAGCCACCAGGGAAGCCAGATGCAGCCATATACATATGCATAGAGAGAGATAGGTAGCTATAGATTCATATAGCTGCATATTCTTTTAAACTAAAATAGTTCTGTAGCTATTCTATAAATCGTATAAATATTCAAATAATTCTGTAAATATTTTCTTACAATATAACTTTATTTCATTATACGAACTGTCTTTGACACATAGCCACACCAGTACATTATATTAATAGCTGCATAGTATTCTACTAGATGGATATACCATAATTCACTCAATCAGTCTGTTATTAAAAGATTTATATATAAATATATATAAACATATATTTCATTTGTGTTATTCTCTGGGTATACTTTTGCAACTTGTACAATTGAAAACATTAAAAGTGGTGATTCAGTTCAGTCGCTGAGTTGTGTCTGATGCCAGGCTTCCCTGTCCATCACCAGCTCCAGGAGCTTGCTCACACTCATGTCCATTGAATCAGTGATGCCATCCAACCATCTCATCCTCTGCCGTCCCCTTCTCCTCCTGCCTTCAATCTTTCTCAGCATCAGGGTCTTTTCCAATGAGTCAGTTCTTCACATCAGATACCTGTATTTATTGTGAAGGTGTCCAGTATGTTTTGTGGAGAGAAAAAAATCAGGCTACAAAATAATATTTATTGCATCCTCCCATTGATGTAAATTTGGATATGTCTCTGTGTGTATATATTTATATACAGCGTGGAGGGATGCTTACTAAAATGCTAACAGGAGTTATTGGTCACAACCTAATGACTGCAAATGTTTCTTCTCCTTCAGGCTTTACAGTATTACTGCCATGCAGATTTGAATATATATTTGTTGGCAGGGGGAGCTATTTTATATTTGGAGAAGAGTTCACTGGGAGCTGGCTCATGTACTGTGCTTAAAACATGAGTTTTTTTTTTTTTTTTTTTGGTTTGGGTCTATACTTCTCTCCTTGAGTACTTCTTTTCACTTAAGAATTAAATTGTGCTTTTTCCTTCCCCAGTTCGGAATACATAGGCCGCACGATTGTAGACCTGATCGCAGTTCATCGGCTGCACCACCAGAGGGCGGTGTTTGCAGGCCATTGTGCGCATGGCCGCCTCCTGCTGTTCGCCAGGGTCTAGAATTTTGCAGGATGTCATCTCTGTGACCAGAGCAGAGATGAGCTGTATGTCCTGTGACTTCCAGTTTGCGCCACGATACGCATTTTTCCTTTAACGGGGTTGCGTGGAAGTGGCACACGAGGGAGAGATCAGCGTGGCACCGCCCTCCAAGCCGTCCCCACAACCCTTCTACCCCGTCAATCCAGGTCACTGCACCCCCACATCATCCCGGCCCACCCTACGTCTGCCTCCAGGGCCTAACTACAGCCTGGGGGATTTAGGGTCCCCCACCCTGAACCTGCACCCACACGGAGACGCTGAAACTGATGTGGAGCAGGGGGCCTGCCACCCCCTCACCCATTTTCTGACCAGCGTCACCCGCGTCTTAGTCTCCTTGCCAAGTAGCTGCCTCTTTTTCTTTTCCCTCCTCCTCCTCTCTTCTCTCTTTCACCTTCTAATTATTTTTAAAGCAATACATATTCATGACAAAAATTCAAACAATACAGGAGAGGAAGCAGGTGAAAATCAAGTGTTCCCTCCGTCCATCCTAGCTGCCCAGTTTTCTCCCCTGTAACTGCTAGGAGGTTTTAGCAATGTATGCCCTCCCAGAGAATCTGGGTGCCTGTGCAAATGGAAATGTGCGTGGACCATGTTCACAAACCACACCCCCAGCTGGGCTCCTGGTTTGCTCTCACCAGCGATGATGAAAATCCTTCCACGTCAGTTCACCGAGCGCTACAGAGTATTTCATACTGGCTGCAGAGTATTCCATTGCGTGGATGCACCCTGCTTGATGGAACTACCCCTCTTAGGAGACGTTTGGGCTCTTGCCAATCTTTTATTCTCAGGAGCTGCAGGCAGTGGTGCTTTAGTATGGATAGCTGTAAGCTCAGGAGCAAGATCTACCGTAGACTCAATTCCTAAAAGTGGAGCGGGCTGGTCAGAGGGTGCAGGTACTGGTCAAGTTCACATCCATTGCCAGATTGTTCTCCGAAGACCTTTTGCCCTGGTTGAGACTCCCGTACAGTGCACAAGCTACAATCCCTGATTGAGAGCCCGTGGCTGTCTTCCAGGTCACTGGTTCTCAGTCTTGACTGCAGTCAGAGTTACCGGGGAGCTTTCTCAAAATGCCAGTGCCTGAGCCGTATCCCAGGCCAATTAAATCAGACAGTTTTGTCTCTGTCTGGGGTTGGGGGGATGCTTGTGGGGAGGAGAAGGCGACTGGGCACTGGCCCAGAATTCCCCAGGAGATTTTCATGGGCAGGTAGGGAGGAAAGCCACCATGATAGGTGAAAAGTATCTCATTGTTTTAAACGTACATTTCTTTCATTATAAATAAGGGTGGACATTTTCCTTTGAGAATAGTGATTTAGATCTTTCTTAGACCTCAGATCCTTTGAGATTCTGACAAAAGCACTGGATTCTCTATCCAGAAAAAATGTGCGTGTCTGTTGGCCTCAGTGCAGGGGATCACAGACTCTGGGACTCCTCCTCAGCCCCAGGTTAAGGGCCAGGCCTGGAATTGTCCTTCCAGTCCATCCTCAGCCTCCCCCGCGGCACCCAGGCCTTGGTGTTCTGCCTGAAGCCACACCTGGACCCAGCTTTGTGACCCACCAGCTGCAAGCCTCCGCTCCAGAATCCCCTCTGTCCTCCTGCAGAAAAACCTGGTCCATGTGGCACGGGAGACCTGGGTTGGATCCCTGGGTCAGGAAGATCCTTTGGAGAAGGGAGTAACTAACCCTTCCAGTATTCTTGCCTGGAGAATTCCATGGACAGAGGAGCCTGGTGGACTACAGTCCATGGGGGTTGAAAAGAGTCGGACTGAGTGACTAACACTTTCATTTTCCGTGTGGGGCATGCTTGGACACCCCTGTCAGGGGACCTCCATGGACTTTGTGGGAATTCCCAATGTTCCTGCCCTCAGATGGCTGTGCCGTGTGATGGGGACTCTGAGGATGGGGGTGACACGGTGTAGAGAGGGGTACAGGTACAGCTGGGGAACATTGAGGTCTCCTGGAGTCAGATCCTGAGCTAAGCCTCAGGGCTGAGCCAGAGTTGGCAGTGGGGATGGGGGAGCACTGAGGGCGAGAGGGAGCTGTCTTCTCTTGAGATAAAAGCCACGGACATACGTGCGCAGACACTTCAGGGAGCTGCCACTTCTTGGGAGCCTGGGTTCAGGGGAGAGGGGTTTTCAGGACACATCTCTCAAAGGCCAGGAAGTGCCTACTCTGGATTCAGCATCCAGAGCCTGGTACTGGCTGGTGGTCCTGCATTGGCCAGGATGCTCCTAATTATAACAAACTCTTCTCAGATCAGTGTAAGGAGACAGGGGACACGTAATTAGGGCATAACGGCCCTGTGATGCCCTGGAGAGGACAGCACCAGGACCCAGGCCTCCCTGGGTCCCTGCTCTGGGTGTCATGTCATCCCCTGACCCTTTGTGACATTACAGATTCAGCTGCACCTGAGAAAGTGCATCTCTGTTGACATCTGTTTATCTCATTTTTTCGACTCAAAGGTCCCAGGAAGGGACTGAGCTCCCAGCTCAGTCAGGGACTCATTCCTCAGCTGATCAACCAGGACAAGAGACATAGGCCCTGTTCTAAGGACATGGTGACTCGAATTGCAGCCATATGGAGGGAGGGGTATTTCCTGCCAACAGGGGCACTGGGTGGACACCCTTAGTGGTGTCAGCCACAAGCCACACCCGACTCCCCGGGCATATCTGCTAGACATTCATTCACTCATCCATCCGTTTATTCAACAAATCTTAACTGAGCCCCTGCAGTGTCCAGGCTCCACTCTGGGTGCTGGAGACAGAAATGAACAAGCAGACGGAGTGACTGCTGTAGTGGTACTTCCACCCCTATAGGAGGAGGAAGACAATAAACCATAAATAAACGCAAGATGTCAGGGTACCTCCTGGCATCTCATTATGGCCTTGCTTTGCCATAATTTGCAAGTCATGTCTGGGCTTGAGCATCTCTGCAGATGTCTCTCTTTACCCTTTGTGTAGCCTCGTCTGGGAAGTGCCCAGTCAGTTATTCCCCATTTCTTTTTCTTTCTTTCTTTCTTTTTTTTTTTTTTAGTGCTCTGTCTCTTTAAAATTGATTTGTAAGCATTTCATTCTTCCTGGATTCCAGTCCTTTGTCAGTCATAGGTGAAATAAATATCATCTCCCTGTCTGTGGCCTGCCTTCTCCATCTCTATGGTGTCTTTTGATGAATGTTCTGTTCTTAATTTTATCATAGTGAAATGTTGAGATTCTTTTATGATTTGCATGTTTTGAGATTTAAGAAATCCCTTCTATGTTGAGTTGACACCTGGACCCAAGGACTCATGAGCAGCCCCAGGAGAGGCAGAGCCTGGGGCAGCCCCAGGGGCACTCGGTGTACCTGGCAGCAGGGAGACTGATTAAAGCCTGGATGAGGTGTGAGGGGAAGACAGAGAGAAGCTGAGTGCTTTGAATTTGATCCTTTTAGCAACCATTAAGCAAATGCCATGAATGGGCTGAGGACAGGACTTCCTGAGGATAAAGCACTGGCTCTGGCTGCCGGAGGGCCTGTCCCCTTGGCCTCACCTTGGCCCCCTTGCCACGTGCTTCCTGCTGCCGCCCCGTCAGCCTTTACTGGGACATTTCCTAGCGAAAGGCATCTTTTCCCCAGGAAGGGTAAACTAGAGAGTGCGGAGGGCATCTGAGCACGTGCGTGTGAAGTCACTCAGGGATGACTGCTCAGCCTGTGTAATAATAATTGATGGGGACACAGGGCACTGATTGGGCAGTGGAGAGAGTGGGCCACAGGGCAGCCTAGAGCAGGAGATCTTAACGAGGCTATAAGCTGAGGTATCGGTGAACTGGGATGGCAACAAAAATGTATGCTCTTGTTTTCACTAACCTCATAGGTCAGTTGGTAAAGAATCCACCTGCAATGCAGGAGACCCTGGTTCAGTTCCTGGGTCAAAAAGATTCATTGGAGAAGGGATAGGCTACCCACTCCAGTATTCTTGGGCTTCCCTTGTGGCTCAGCTGGTAAAGATTCCTCGGCTGAGCGACTTTCACTTCACTAGCTAAAATTTAGCATAGGCAACAAAGTGAACAGGGCTAGCGATGCCTGGGGCTTGTCACTCATAAAAATCACAGGTATGTTCACATCACATTGCTCTTTTTGTACATATTTTGAAATATCTGCTTCAAAAGTGTAGTCGTTATAAACATCTACTAAGTCTTTGGTAGTTAATATGCTAATGAAGAAGCACATATACTAATTACTATGACAACAGTTTAAAATGTCTTTTGATAATCCTGTGTGAAAAGTGAAAGTGTTAGTCACTCTGTCCTGTCTGACTGTTTGTGACCCCATGGACTGTAGCCTGCCAGGCTTCTCTGTCCGTGGAATTCTCCAGCCAAGAATAAAGGAGTGGGTTGCCATTCCCTCCTCCAGGGGATCTTCCCAACCCAGGGATTGAACCCCAATCTCCTGCATTGCAGGCGGATTCTTTACTGTCTGAATCACCAGGAAAGCCCCTTTTAATCATACTGACAAATACTTATTTCTTTGTAATCCTATATGATGTCCAAGGTAAGGAGGAGCGGCTGTGCTTTGCTGGAGCAGCCGTGAAGAGATACCCCACGCCCAAGGTAAGAGAAACCCAAGTAAGATGGTAGGTGTTGCAAGAGGGCATCAGAGGGCAGACACACTGAAACCGTACTCACAGAAAATTAGTCAATCTAATCACACTAGGACCACAGCCTTGTCTAACTCAATGAAACCAAGCCATGCCTGCAGGGCAACCCAAGATGGGCAGGTCATGGTGGAGACGTCTGACAGAATGTGGTCCACTGGAGAAGGGAATGGCAAGCCACTTCAGTATTCTTGCCTTGAGAACCCCATGAACAGTATGAAAAGGCAAAATGATAGGATACCAAAAGAGGAACTCCCCGGGTCATTAGGTGCCCAATATGCTACTGGAGATCACTGGAGAAATAACTCCAGAAAGAATGAAGGGATGGAGCCAAAGCAAAAACAATACCCAGTTGTGGATGTGACTGGTGACAGAAGCAAGATCCGATGCTGTAAAGAGCAATATTGCATAGGAACCTGGAAAGTCAGGTCCATGAATCAAGGCAAATTGGAAGTGTCAAACAAGAGATGGCAAGGGTGAACATTGACATTCTAGGAATCAGTGAACTAAAATGGACTGGAATGGGTGAATTTAACTCAGATGACCATTATATCTACTACTGCAGGCAGGAATCCCTCAGAAGAAATGGAGTAGCCATCATGGTCAACAAAAGAGTCTGAAATGCAGTACTTGGATGCAATCTCAAAAACGACAGAATGATATCTGTTCATCTCTAAGGCAAACCATTCAATATCACAGTAATCCAAGTCTATGCCCCAACCAATAACACAGAAGAAGCTGAAGTTGAATGGTTCTATGAAGACCTACAAGACCTTTTAGAACTAATACCCCCAAAAGATGTCCTTTTCATTATAGGGGACTGGAATGCAAAAGTAGGAAGTCAAGAAACACCTGCAGTAACAGGCAAAGTTTGCCTTGGAATGCGGAATGAAGCAGGGCAAAGACTAATAGAGTTTTGCCAAGAAAATGCACTGGTCATAGCAAACACCCTCTTCCAACAACACAAGAGAAGACTACACATGGACATCACCAGATGGTCAATACCGAAATCAGATTGATTATATTATTTGCAGCCAAAGATGGAGAAGCTCTATACAGTCAACAAAAACAAGACCGGGAGCTGACTGTGGCTCAGATCATGAACTCCTTATTACCAAATTCAGACTGAAATTGAAGAAAGTAGGGAAAACTGCTAGACCATTCAGGTATGACCTAAATCAAATCCCTTATGATTATACAGTGGAAGTGAGAAATAGATTTAAGGGCCTAGATCTGATAGATAGAGTGCCTGATGAACTATGGACTGAGGTTCATGACATTGTACAGGAGACAGGGATCAAGACCATCCTCATGGAAAAGAAATGCAAAAAAGCCAAATGGCTGTCTGGGGAGGCCTTACAAATAGCTGTGAAAAGAAGAGAGGTGAAAAGCAAAGGAGAAAAGAAAAGATATTAACATCTGAATGCAGAGTTCCAAAGAACAGCAAGAAGAGATAAGAAAGCCTTCTTCAGCAATCAGTGCAAGGAAATAGAGGAAAACAACAGAATGGGAAAGTCTAGAGATCTCTTCAAAAAAATTAAAGATACCGAGGGAACATTTCATGCAAAGATGGGCTTGATAAAGGACAGAAATGGTATGGACCTAACAGAAGCAGAAGATATTAAGAAGAGGTGGCAAGAATACACAGAAGAACTGTACAAAAAAGATCTTCACGATCAAGATAATCATGATGATGTGATCACTAATCTAGAGCCAGACATCCTGGAATGTGAAGTCAAGTGGGCCTTAGAAAGCATCACACGAACAAAGCTAGTGGAGGTGATGGAATTCCAGTTGAGCTGTTTCAAATCCTGAAAGATGATGCTGTGAAAGTGCTGCACTCAATATGCCAGCAAATTTGGAAAACTCAGCAGTGGCCACAGGACTGGAAAAAGTCAGTTTTCATTCCAATTCCAAAGAAAGGCAATGCCAAAGAATGCTCAAACTACCACACAATTGCACTCATCTCACATGCTAGTAAAGTAATGCTCAAAATTCTCCAAGCCAGGCTTCAGCAATACGTGAACCATGAACTCCCAGATGTTCAAGCTGGTTTTAGAAAAGGCAGAGGAACCAGAGATCAAATTGCCAACATCCACTGGATCATGGAAAAAGCAAGAGAGTTCCAGAAAAACATCTATTTCTGCTTTATTGACTATGCCAAAGCCTTTGACTGTGTGGATCACAATAAACTGTGGAAAATTCTGAAAGAGATGGGAATACCAGACCACCTGACCTGCCTCTTGAGCAATCTGTATGCAGGTCAGGAAGCAACAGTTAGAACTGGACATGGAACAACAGACTGGTTCCAAATAGGAAAAGGAGTACGTCAAGGCTGTATATTGTCACCCTGCTTATTTAACTTCTATGCAGAGTACATCATGAGAAACGCTGGGCTGGAAGAAGCACAAGCTGGAATCAAGATTGCCGGGAGAAATATCAATCACCTCAGATATGCAGATGATACCACCCTTATGGCAGAAAGTGAAGAGGAACTAAAAAGCCTCTTGATGAAAGTGAAAGAGGAGAGTGAAAAAGTTGACTTAAAGCTCAACATTCAGAAAACGAACATCATGGCATCTGGTCCCATCACTTCATGGGAAATAGATGGGGAAACAGTGGAAAAAGTGTCAGAGTTTATTTTTTGGGGCTCCAAAATCACTGCAGATGGTGACTGCAGCCATGAAATTAAAAGATGCTTATTCCTTGGAAGAAAAGTTATGACCACCTAGATAGTATATTCAAAAGCAGAGACATTACTTTGCCGACAAGGTCCGTCTAGTCAAGGCTATCGTTTTTCCTGTGGTCATGTATGGATGTGAGAGTTGGACTGTGAAGAAGGCTGAGCACTGAAGAATTGATGCTTTTGAAGTGTGGTGTTGGAGAAGACTCTTGAGAGTCCCTTGGACTGCAAGGAGATCCAACCAGTCCATTCTGAAGGAGATCAACCCTGGGATTCCTTTGGAAGGAATGATGCTAAAGCTGAAGCTCCAGTACTTTGGCCACCTCATGCGAAGAGTTGACTCATTGGAAAAGACTCTGATGCTGGGAGGGATTGGAGGCAGCAGGAGAAGGGGATGACTGAGGATGAGATGGCTGGATGGCATCACGGACTCGATGGACGTGAGTCTGAGTGAACTCCGGGAGATGGTGGGGACAGGGAGGCCTGGCGTGCTGCGATTCATGCGGTCACAAATAGTTGGACACGACTGAGCGACTGAACTAAACTGAACTGAACTGACGGTGTATTTTATGTATTTAAAAGCAACATTCTGAGGAGGGATCCATAGGTTTCCCCAGATAACTAAAGGGTCCATGAAATAGGGAAGGTTGAAAATGGGACTCTGGGGTGAAGACTCTCCTCCCACAGGTCAGCTGCTAAATCTCATGTTCTCAAACTAAATGTGTGGGAAGGGTTGGGGAGATGAAGTGATAGCTTTGCAGACATGCAAGAATTCCTGTTCTTCCTGGTGCTCCAGGCTTCCACAGGCCTGTGGTGACGTGGATCCAAGCCCTTTGGGTGAAAACCTGTAGGTGCTTTCGCTCACTCTAGGTCCTTCTCTAATTAGGAGGTTGGCCTCAGTAGACTAGGTTCCAAGAGGGCAGACTAGCCCTTGTCTGTGTGCTCCAGAAATAGGGTGTCTCTCTTGCCCACATATTCTCAAGCTTTCTTCTGCTCCCCAAGGAGCTGTGCTGAAGACCTAAGCTGTGCTGCTCTGGCAGCTGTGTGTAAGCTCCTAGAAGTTCATCCATGAGTTGGTGATTGCGATGTTGCAAAGAGAAGCAACAGCAGTGAAGGGCCTGAGACAGCTCTGAAACCACAAACCACCGCGAGTGACGGTGGCTGGTTTGAGCATTTTAACAAGGGTGTTTTGTGGCTTAACTTGAAGGGAGTGAACTGACCTACATCTGCATTCAGCACCTTTGTGACCCAAGAGCAGAAGGACCCTTCCACTCCGCTGTGCAGTTTTCGGTGAAGCCGGGCTTGCATTATGAGGATTATTGGCAAAACAGGAGACTCTCTCATCCATGTGTTGACATGACAGCGCAAAGTTTCAGAGTGAGGCTTCTTTTGACTGGTTTCTGGAGGGTGCGGGGCCTTTGAAGAACTAGAGCCTTTTCTGAGCCAAGGGCTGCTGTTAGAGCGCCACCCAGAGGCTTTGGTGAGACCGGTCCATCAACGTGCAGTCCTCCTCCTGGGAATTAACTGCCTTGTACAAGAGTCAGTGCATGTGAGTCTGTGCGTGTGTGTGTGTGCGCGCGTGTGTGTGCGCGCACGCGCGTGCGCGCGCAAGAGCAAGGGTTCTTGGGGCGGCGACGGGGCAGGGGGTGGTCGGAGGGGAGATCCCTCTCTGCATTAGTGAAATCAAGTGCGTATTTAAGGCTGTGTGGTTTGAAAATGTCAAGTAACCATCTTGTGTCTTCTCTCAGGGCCAGGTCCTTCTTTCCAACCTGCTGTGACGCCCGCGGCAGCCCGGTGAGGTGTTGCACCCGTCTCGTAGTGTTATGCCCAGAGTCTGAGTCCCCAAAACTGAGAGAATAAGACGTCCACAGCAATGCAAAAGCATAAAGGGGTTTATTACTAGCTCGAGCCAGGGCCTAGGTTTCATCCAGCACAGTGGAATCTGACAAAGGCCCTGAGCTCTGAATCACATATACTTTTATACAGACGGTTCTTTGTTTCTGTAACAGCATAGCTGATTGGTTAAACCATACGCGCACGCGGGACTTTTAAACCTCGCATCCCTATCTGGATTGGCTCGGGTCTGGCGCAGGCGGGGGCTATGGGGATTTTTCTGATTGGTCGAGCTACACTGCCTGCGGGAGTTCCCAGAGCCTCAGCTTTTCTCAGGCCTAGCTTGCCCCTGAGTGTCTGTCCTGGCTTCCATTTGGTCCTAACAGTAGCAGCTCCTGAGAGCTGACTGCTAAATTTTCAGGAATTTTATGGGTCAACTGTGAAACACAGCTATTATTAAAAATTAAGTGATAGAGTATTACAACTGAATAGATTCTGCTGCTGCTACTGCTAAGTCGCTTCAGTCGGATCCGACTCTGTGCAACCCCATAGACGGCAGCCCACCAGGCTCCCCTGTCCCTGGGATTCTCCAGGCAAGAACACTGGGGTGGGTTGCCATTTCCTCCAGTGCATGAAAGTGAAAAGTCAAAGTGAAGTCGCTCAGTCGTGTCCGACCCTCAGCGACCCCATGGACTGCCGCCTACTAGGCTCCTCTGTCCATGGGATTTTCCAGGCAAGAGTCTAGTCGAACCAAAAGTAGGGTACACAAGTTCAGCCCTTAAGAATTATTTTACTTTCCCGGTGTCTCAGCGGTAAAGAATCCGCCTGCAATGCAGAAGACCTGGGTTTAATCCCTGGTTTGGGAAGATCCCCCTGGAGGAGGGTGTGGCAACCCACTCCAGTATTCTTGCCTGGAGAATCCCATGGGCAGAGGAACCTGGCGGGCTACAGTCCATGGGGTCACAAAGAATCGGACATGAAGTGACTTAGCACGCACGCGTGCTCCGAGGTTTCGGAGGTCTGTTGTGTGATGGAGACACTGCATCACCGCACATCTTTTCCCAGCTCCACCGCTCGGTGACATCACGTTGGCGGCTAACTGGGCCAGGTGGGGTGTTTACAGCGAAGAAATCTGCACACTCCGCATATCAGCCTTGAGACAGCTGGCTTGGGGGCGCATCCCCTCCGACCGCAAGTGTCCCCTTCGGGTCTGGGCGGGCAGAAGCCCAGCAGTGGGCTCCCGGGAAGGGTGTGACGGTGGGGAGATTAGAGGGATGGGGGAGGGATAGGCCCCTTGCACCGCGGCTCTGTCCACCTGAGGACGCCTTCTAAATGTTTGCCAAATGGAGGGTTTGGAAAAGAGAGGCAAGAACTACTTTAATTCAACGATTTCAAGTTATTTCTTTTATTATTATATAGATCATTTTGACCACTTCTCAGGGTGGCAGGCCTGTCCGGACCTGCCCCTAGAAAGTACCCCCGGGGCAGCTTAAATGGGAAAGACTGCTGTGCCGGCCCAAAAGTGCGGAGCATGCGCAGTGCCGCACAGCAGGGCTTTCGCAGCCACGTGGTGACCACTGAAGTGAAAGTTGGTCTGCAGCTCCCCTCCCCTGGCTACTCCAGCCTGGTGGGCGGCTTCCACCACTGGGCTTCCATCACAGGGCAACTAGAAGAGATGATGTGACAGGCAGTGGTCCCCCCAGATGCTTTATTGTCTTCTGTTTATCCCTTGCGTTGCTTCTTTGATGCTTTGGGAGTAAATCAAATTAAAAGCAAACTTGAACGGAGTCCAAATTGTCCACATCTCCAATTCTTGAACATAGACCAGGCTCCTATTATAGTCATTAAGCAATTTATATGATGCATCGCACTCCCAAATTGCTACACCTGCATCACACTTAAAGATATCTGTTAAACATATATATATTCCTAAATGTTGTTTATAATTCTAACTAATAAGATTAGATTAAGTCCATTTGTACGAATTTGTAGAGTTTTAAGCATCGTATTTGGAGGTAATTTTAAGGAATAAAATGGATGTATATTTAATTGCCCTTAAATCCTGATGCTCTCTGGCATCCATTGAACCGGTGACTTTAAATGCTTCAGGGAATGGATAGGTTTCTGCTAGAGTAATAAATTCATTGCTCAGCTTTGACAATCAAAGTTGACTTTTTTATTTTGTGTTGCCTCCTTGGCAAAACAATAGTCTTGAAAGCCGGGCTTTGTTAAGAGATAAAGAGGTTTTCTAAATTCTAGAGCTTCCCTCTAAATATGAAGCATCAATATCTCCAAGGAGCTTTGATCACAGAATTTCACTATGAGACACAAATAGAAAGATTTCAGGATACGATGGAAGTAAAATTCTCTGAGGACAGGAAGGCCAAGGAGAGAGTATTGAGCCCTGCCCGGGAGAGGTCTTGGGGTGAGATACAGCGTGGGAACACACCTGGGGGATGGGGAGCGAGACACAGGAGCTCTGAGAGAACCCGGAGGTGAGGAGAGGCGTTTGAATAGACGAGCCCGAGCTAGTGCCCTAGGTGTGCACACCTGAGACCAGTGTGTCTCCTACAGAAGGTCTGGGAGTTCAGGTGTCTCTGGAGGGACAGAGATGCTGAGAGGATGACAGTGGACAGGCAGAGGCGGGAGGGGCGAGCTGGACCGTGAGCGGGGACCTGGGAGCCAGGACGGCGGCAGAGCCCCAGGTTAGTGGCTGAGGATGCTGGGGGCACTCAAAGGCCGGAGATGAGTGGGATGGCACACCTAAGTGGAGGCCAGAGAGGACCCCAAGGACAGCAGTGCACCCGCAGCCCCTCCCCGCACCACCCTAAGGCCACATCCCCGACTGCCCGCCCCCTGCAGCCCTTGGTAGAGTCAGCACACAAGGGGTGTGTCCCAGGCCCGTCTGTCTTCAGGGTTCTGAAAGACACGGGAAAGACACAGCCACACTCTCTGGAGCCCCCATGCAGCACAGCTCCGCCCTCCACAAGAGGCCATGGACAGAGCGGCCATGGGGCTGCAGAAAGGCCAGGCTTTTTGCCCAGTGACTGGCTAGGAAGGGATTGAAATCTGAACCCTGGTGTTCCCCGGGGCTTTGGCCTCCAGGGCTCAGCCTTTCCCTCAACAATCAAAGGAAATGGCCCAGGGCCATCTTGAGATAGGAGGGGAGTCAGGGCTCATCCCAAGGGCTCCGGGGATCCCCGAGGTGGCCCGGAAGGCCATCACCTCTCATCAGGCATGCTGGAAGTCCAAGGTCAAGAGGCTATTCAGGGAGCAGGCTTGTCCAGAAGGTCTGGGCTGCTGCTGCTGCTTCTAAGTCAATTCAGTCATGTCTGACTCTGTGCAACCCCATAGACAGCCCACCAGGCTCCCCCGTCCCTGGGATTCTCCAGGCAAGAACACTGGAGTGGGTTGCCATTGCCTTCTCCAGTGCATGAAAGTGGAAAGTGAAAGTGAAGTCGCTCAATCGTGTCTGACTCTTTGAGACCCCATGGACTGCAGCGTACCAGGCTCCTCTGTCCATGGGATTTTCCAGGCAAGAGTACTGGAGTGGGGTGCCATCACCTTCTCCGGAAGGTCTGCACAGGGGCAAACTAATACAGAACAGACAGGGAGCAACTTCTCGGTCAGTGTTAGATTTCCTCTGGAACATATACTGCTTAGTTCCAGCCATCGAGATTCTCTCTCAGGAAGACAGGCAGGAGTTCAGATTGCACACCTTCCTCTCGCTTGCTGTGTGACACTGTGTGTCTCTGGGGATGTCACTTCCCTTCTGAGCCTCAGTTCACTCATCTGTAAAATGGGGTCATAAGAGCCCTTTGCAGGTTTGATGAGCATGGAGATATTGATGTGAAGGACTTTCACATTCTTGGCCGTGATGAGTACAGTGTTGATGGCAGCAATTATTCTTATTGGCTTCTGGCCCAGCCCCTTAGAGGACCGGGATGAATCAGCACTCATTCAGTCCACAAGATGGGAGGGAGGGGGCGGGGAATGCTGGAGTCCTCCAAAGAAGGAGCATGGGTGGGCAGAGTTGCTGGTAGGTGATAAGAAACTGTTAAGAGAGAGGAGGTCAGTGGAGGGGGCCAGTGGTAAAAATCTGGCTAAGGGAGTGGGGTCACCTGAGACCCCTGGGGAAGGAAGGCGAGAAGGACAGGGCATCAGAGTGACCTGGGTCATGGGCAGTGCCTCCAAGCAGCAAGCCAGGAGGCAGGGCTGGAGGACTGGGGAGAAGGAGCTCAAGGCCTGAGTGGCCTGCCCTGTGGAATCAGACCACTGCCACGTGGGTAAGACTCCAACCCTGGGGAGAAGCGTATTAGATGATGGCCTTCAGGTTTTCTGGTGGCAGGGGCTGAAGACACACAGATCTGCTTCTTAATTCCTACCCTCCAGTATTTCCTGCTAAGACTCTGCTTCAAAAGGCAAATCCCAACAAGGAGAGACCAAGGAGGGTACCATTGATGTTTCCTGTCCCACAGGGTCTCAGGCTGTGACAAGAGCTGATTAAAGCACAGTGACTGAGACTCACTCAGAGTTTCTGGTTCTGTAGGTATACAGTGGGGCCAGAGCTTACATTTCTAGTAAGTTCCCAAGTGATGTTTCTGCTGCTGGGACCACAGTTTGAGAACCACTGACATAGGTCTTGGGCCAGTATCTTCTGGGATCCTCATAGCATTCTCTCTGCACACTCACCCCCACCCCACTTCATAGCTAATGACACTCACATCAGAGAGGGTAAGTCATCTGCCCAAGGTCACACAGCTGAATAGTGGTAGAGTCATCTTTTGCAGTTAGGTCTGCCAGAACCTAGCCCTCTGCTCTTTCACCATGATAGTGACCTTCATCCCTTGCACTGTAAATTCCTGGGCTGGCCTGTTTTGCAGCTTTGCCCTTATCCAGGCCCTGAGTCCATATAGAGCTTAATCACTGTTAGCTGAGTTGAATTCCTTCCTGGAGTGGGTCAGTGAGAACCAATTTCTCAGGCTGTAATTGATGACTGTTGGCTGAGGCACCCTCTGAGGGCTTGGACGGGGCGTAAGGAGGTGGGTCAGAGTTGGTTTTTGTTTTACTTATTTATTATAAGCAGGGACAGGGAGTGAAGGCGAGGTTTAAAGATGACAGAGAGAGGTGTCCCAGCTCCCTTCCTAGGAACCCACTGGGAGCAGAGAAAGCAATTCTCACTCACCAGGCTGGCTCTGAGGGGCTTCAGTGGTAAAGAATCTGACTGCCAGCGCAGGAGATGCAGGTTCTATCCCTGGGTCAGGAAGATCCGCTGGAGGACGGCTTGACAACCCACTCCAGTATTCTTGTCTGGGAAATCCCATGGACAGAGGAGCCTGGTGAGCTCTGAGGGTCCATGGGGTTGCAATGAGTCCATGGGCTCACAAAGAGTCAGACACGACTGAGCTCAGAATGCAGGCATGCAGGCTGACTCTGAACAAGGCTCAGTGTCCAGGCCTCCTACCCTTCACAGGCCTGCTGGGCTAGTTTTGCCTGGGGTGGGCGGGGAGTGTCTTGGCCAGAGCTGAGGGTTTGAGAAATAACACGCTGTTTGCTGTTTGTGTGTGAGGCCTGCTTCGGTACCACTGCAGCTGCTCAGCTAAACAAACCTCCGTGCCTCAGCAGGGCCTCACATAGAGCCCAGGAGTCTGTCCTGGCCTTGAGGGGAGGTGGGGCAAATATCCTGGGCCTGGGTGGGTCTGCTGTTGGCTTGCTGAAAGTTGGCTCTGCGGAGGAAAAGGAGAGAAGGACGGAGGGCCCAGGAGGGGGCGGGTTCACAGCTCACGGAGTCAGCAGAAGCAGCTGGAGCTGCAGGACGGGGGTGGGGCTGCAGCCTCTGGAACGGCCGCCTGGACTAGTGCTGCCATCAGTGTGGACGTGAAGGGACCACCCTGCTCCCACAGGCCTCTCAGCTGTTTCTGGCCCCCAGGCTCCTGGGGACAATCTCCCTTCACTCTCATCACCCTCCAACCTGGGGGCCCAGACCCTGTGACAAGCTCCCTTGACTGGGAGGGGCCCACCGTCCACTGCAGAGGGACACTGCCTGTCTCCTCTCCTCCCTTCCCCAGAGGCTCCGTCAAACACGCTGGGCGGGCTGGGATTCCCCGTGCCCGGATTTCAAAACTGCAGCCCCCACCTCTGTGGATTCCCTCCTTCTGGAAATACCCTTGGTGGCCCCTCTGTCCAGGCCCTGGAAATGATTCAGACTACACTTTATGCCAGGTACCCATGCAGCTCAAAATCCTTTTTCTTCCATCAGTTCCCATTTCAGCTTCTGGAAGATGCTGGCCCCGCCAGGCGTGACACTGACCTCACGGCAGGGCTCGTCCCCAGGCTTCCGGTCTGGGCCTCTGTCCCAGATGGCCATCAGGGCTTCCATCCACCCGCCCCCCTGCTTGCATGAGCAGGCCCTCCGGGTGAGCATCTAGTTTCATTTTCTCTATGAATGTGCCTCGGCTGAGACTATGTCAGTGGGGAGGCCCAGCCAGGTCCCCTGGGGGGGACAAATACCAGTGGCCTTTGACCTGTAGGAAAGGGGATCTCTGGGTTGTCCCGAGCCTGTACCACCTCTGCATCCACCCGCCACTCTCCCTTGCACCCCCCCCCCGCTCTCCAGGAGCCCTGGATTGCCTTACAAGCCCCTTGACCACACTTGAGAAGGCCCCAGTCTGCTCTCAGCTGCCCCCTCTCCCAGGATACACAGAGCCCGCGCAGAGAGGGAGAGTTCTTCCCTTTAAAAATGCACATCTCACCCAGAGAGATTCCTGAGTGGGTGTTTATGTTTGAAGAAGATTCAGAGAAGCTTGGTGAGAAGGGCAGTTGCCAGAGAAGCACTCCTTGTTCTGAAAAACAGGGCTGGTGGGGATTGGGCACACAGAGGGATGGGGAGGGGGAGAAACCTGGCGACACCCAGGCGGGCCAGGTGGGCCTTTAGGAAAATGGGACCCTTCAACATGCCAGCTGTGGCTCCGAGTGGGCCCCATGGGGTCTCAACCTCTCTCTCCACCACCTGCTCCTCCCACCTGGCCCCAGTCACCTGTTCCACCCTCCCCCTTGCCTGGCGCTGCCCCACCCCACCCCCAGCCACAGGCCTCGTGGCTTTGAGCCGTTCTGCCTCCTTTATGAATTCACAAACCCAAAGAGGACCTGTGACTGGTCGGGCCAGGACTGCCCACAGGGAGCTGGCTCTCACGGGCGCACAGGGTGGTCTCTACAGGACTTAACGCCCCCACCCCAGCCCTGTCTGCTCCTGCCGCCTGTGTTGACAGCGCAGGCAGCTTTTCATCCTAGGATGTACTTTGAGCTTCCCCAGGAGGGCTCACTAGGGCCCACGTAAGCCAAACTCTTAATAAGCACGCCCCCTGCCCCCGGGGGGGTCGCTTGCTCGGTTTTTGGCAGCTGTGTGACCGTGGACTAGTCACTGACCTCTCTGAGCCTCTGTTTCCTCCTTCACAAAGAGGGGATAACCGCATACCTTGCTTACCAGCCTCTTCTGAGGACTGACGGGGACACAGCATGTTGAGCACATGCATGAGACCACACAATAAAAGCCGCGGCGCCTCCCTGCTTGTTCTCCTCTTTCTGAATGAGGTGGGGTGGAGGTCTGAGTCCAGCATCTCTCTGAGGCAGGGGAATGGCTTGAATGACCTCAGGACTCTGTGGCCAATGTCTCCCTGAGCTTTCTCCCAGCGAGCTGGCACTGTCGGGACTGTACTTGAGACGGAAGGAGTTTTAAATCAAGGAGCTGAGGCCTGCGTTTGTTGTCTTCCCCTAGAGGGCGTTTTCTTTAAAAAGTTTGCTATGAAACCAAGCCTTTGTGGAGTAAATGGGCTTCTTGAGTGATTTCTTTGTTTCTCCTCCTGTTGTCTTTGGAGCCCTGCTTTGTGCATCTCTGGCAGAGTTGATAGCTGTTGATAAATCAATAGCTGTTTTACTCTAATTTATCGAGCTCTATTGCCTAAACCTAATTAGCATGTTTCAGCGCCACGAATTGCTTCCGAGTCCTGGCTTAGATGGGAGGATTGATTGCGAAGCTGGCCCGAGCCAGGCAAATCAGGGAAGAAGGGAGGAAGGTGGACAGATCTTACCCAGAGAATCATTCCAGGTATAAGTAACAGCCAGACTGGAGACATGGCTCCTGAGGGCAAATTCCTGATGTTTTGCCCCCTTAAGCCCCAGCCCCCACCATGGGAGGCCCCAAGTATCTATGCTGGAGACTCACACCCACTCTTGGTAGCTGGGTGACTAGACTTTCTCAAAGTCTCTGTTTCCTGGGCTGGAACAAAGGACCGATGATGATGTCATAGCAGGGAAGGAAGAAAAGATATTTTAAAAGAAGTGAGGCTGAAGTAAGTCAGAAAGGAAAACACCAATACAGTGTATTAACACATACATATGGAATTTAGAAAGATGGTAACAATGACCCTATATGGGAGACAGCAAAAGAGACACGGATGTAAAGAACAGACTTTTGGATTCTGTGGGAGAAGGCAAGGGTGGGATGATTTGAGAGAATAGCATTGAAACATGTATATTACCATATGTGAAATATATCGCCAGTCTAGGTTCAATGCATGAGGCAGGGCGCTCAGGGCTGGTGCACTGGGATGACCCAGAGGGATGGGATGGGGAGGGAGGTGGGAGAGGAGCTCAGGATGGGGAACACATGTACACCCATGGCTGATTCATGTGAATGTATGGCAAAACCACTACAATATTGTAAAGTAATTAGCCTCCAATTAAAATAAATTAATTAAAAAAAGAAGAAGTGAGGCCACACCTTCGACCTCACAGTCCCGCATGGAGGGCCTGCCCTTCAGGAAGGTTGGTGGCTGGAGAAAGGGGGGTGCTGGAGTGATGGCTGGTGAGAGGGGAGCCCCTGCTGGAGGCTGGGCCAGGAGACTTCCAGGGATAGAGACGTGGTGTGGCCTGATTTGTCTCAGTACACCGTCACCCTCTCAGTCTCCCCAAATCTGTCTGCTCCCCAGCAGCAGGGGTGTTTGGGGCAGGGAAGAACTAGGCAGCATCTGCAGGTTGGGCTAGTGCAGAGGAGAGCCTGAGCGTGGGAAGCAGAGGAAAGTGCAGGGAATTTCAAGACCATTTAGAGGAACAGGCTTGCCAGGAATATGGAGCAGTGCAGGGGTCAAAGTCAGGGTGACCCCAGAGCACTGCTTTCTTTAAAAAAAAAAAAACGAGGACTTCTGATGGTCCAGTGGTTGAGAATCTGCCTTGCCATGCAGGGGACTCCAGGTCGACCCCTTGGTCCAGGAAGATCCCTCGTGCCTGGGAGCAACTAAACTCATGTGCCACAACTACTGAGCCTGTGCTCCAGAGCCCGCAATCCAACACAAGAGAAAGCACAGCAGTGAGAAGCCTCTATACCATGGCTAGAGAGTAGCCCCCGCTTGTCACAACTAGAGAAAGGCCATGCGCAGCAGCAAAGACCTGCCATAGCCAAAAAAAAAAAAAAAAAACCAAATCTTAAAAAAAATTCAGGCATAATTCACAAAACATAAAGTTCACCAGTTTAAAGTAATACAGTTCAGTGGGATTTCAGAATTTTCTGTGTGGTGCAGTTATCACCACTGTCTAATTCCAGAACATTTCTTTCCATCATCCCAAAGCGAAACCCCATATCTATTAGCAGCCATTCCTATGCCCCTCCCCCAGCTCCGGGCAGCCATTAATCTGCTTTCTCCCCTAAGGATTTGCCTACTCTGGGCATTTCACGTAAATGGAATCATGCAATATTTATCCTTTGGTGTCTGGCTTCTTTCACTTAGCATATATTTTCAAGCTACATGCTGTAGCTCATGTCAGGCTTCATTCCTTTTTACTCCTGAATAACATTCCGCTGTACAGATAAACTACATCTGATTTATCCATTCATCAACTGATGGAATTTGGGTTGTTTCCACCTCTTGACCATTGTGAGTAGGGCTGGTATGAACATTCCTGTGCTACTCATTGTGTGAAAATGGGTTTTCAGTGTACATCTAGAAGCAGGCCTGCTGGGTCATTTGATAATTCTCGGCTTAACTTTTTAAGGAACTGCCAAACTGTCCAAGGACCGCTTTTGTAGCCCTACATGTCAGATACTAGGGTTACAAGAGTTTAGAAGAGGTAGTCACCCCCTACTGAAAGGGGGTAATTAAGGAAAATTTCAGATTGTGGTGCTGGAGAAAACTCTTGAGAGTCCCTGGGATAGCAAAGAAATCAAACCAGTCAATCCTAATGAAAATCATCCCTGAATATTCATTGGAAGGACTGATGCTGAAACTCCAACACTCTGGCCACCTGATGCGAAGAGCCAGCTCATTGGAAGAGACTCAGATGCTGGGAAAGATTGAGGGCAAGAGGAGAAGAGGGCAGCAGAAGATGAGATGATTGGATAATATCACTGACTCAATGGATATGAGTTTGATCAAACTCTGGGAGATGGAGAAGGACAGGGAAGCCTGGCATGCTGCGGTTCTTGGGGTTGCAAAAAGTCGGACATGACTTAGCAACTGATGAACAACAACAAGTAAAACAGAGCCAAGAGAAGCTGTCTCAGGACAGGGGAGAAGGAGAAGGGAAGCTGGCCGAGCACAACTTCCTTAACAGACTTGAGCCCAGACTGGCACAGAGCCCTAGGGGGTAAAGGTGACAGGAAGAGCAGTGCCTGTCGGCCCTCCCCCGGGGGCAGATTTCTGCCATCGCTGGTGGGGAAAGCATGCTGACACAGGACCTGGTGAGGGAGGAGTCAGAGCATCAGCCTCCTCCCCTGCAGCCCTCCAGCCCCTTCCAGCCTGTGAGGTCCACCTGGTCCCAGGCCCCTGTCCTCTGCTTGTCTCTGCAGCCTCCTCCCAAGGACCTGTGTCTCCTGGGTCAGTTTTCCCTCCAGGTCAATCAGGAGATGAGGAGATGCTCTGGAGCAGACACCAGAACCAGGCAGGGCACCACCCCCAGCCCCAGAGGCTGGCAGCCCCCTGCTCCCCACCCTAGCCCATCTCAGGGTCACAGGTCTGGAGAAGATCTTAGCAGGTGTCCCCTGGGGCACTGCTGCTCTTCACTCCCTGCCCGGGATGCTGTTGGCTGTCAGCCTGATGGATCTTTCTGGGGATGACTGGTGGAGGCAAACCTAGCATTTCCCTGGGGACTCACATTTGCCAACATTCCCTTTTCCTTTTTAAGTCTCTGGCATATTATTTAAAGCGAGTCACACAATAAAATTACTAGCTTATTAAATTACAAGGAAAGACAAGGTGAGAGATGGTTTGAACCAAAGATACGTGAATGGCGTCCCTTGCTCGTAGCAAGAATGATTTTGAAGAGAAACATGATTAAAACAAGGGGATTCCCCTGAGCCAGGCCAAGCTGATTGAATCTCGGGGAGGAAATGACAATCTGGGTTACTTTGTTATGCCGTTTCCAGGCATTCAAACCACTGGGGGAGCTTTGGACTTTTATGTGAAGACCTCTGAGAGGGGGTCGAGCAGTCGTGGTGAGGGGCTCAGGGATCGTAGATTGGCAGAAAGTGTTCCTTTCTCATGAACAGGTCTTTAGATGCTGAGGCCTCAACAGAGGTGTCTGGGGGAGCTTTATGGAGCGGGGTGAATTCTACCCGGGAGAACGGTTTGTCTTCTCCTGAGGCCAGCAGCCATTTTGCTCCCAGGTAGAGTGAACAACCACCCTGGTCTACCCAGGACAGGGGGAGTTCCTGGGATGCAAGATTTGTTTTCAAACCAGGACAGTCCCGGACAAACCAGGACAGTCCCGGACAAACCAGGACAAGTTGGTCACCTTACACGTTCAGAGCGGACATTAGTGATCAAGAGGTGAAGGGTGGGAACACACACCAACACACACCAACTCTGGGTGTGGCAAGGAGGTAAAGAGGTGAAGGGTGGGAAAAGGAGAGAGATGGACACAGCCAAAGCATGAGAGAGATTGCGTGCCCTTCATACAGGACCTGGTTGCGTGAACTATGGTCTGTTCATGCAATGGAAGGGCAAGCAGCTGCCAAAAGGAACACAACAGTTCCATAGGCCATGGAACAACGTCCAAGTTCTGTGTTTCAGGAAGAAAAAAAAAAGGTGCATAACAGAGTATAGTGTATTCCCACTGGGTAAGAAAATGGAGAAAATACATGTGTATGTGCTTGTCTGATTGTCTCTATTAACAACTGTTAACACTGGAGAACACGAAGACTTTACATTGTAAGGCCCTCCTCTAGGGGGCGCTATCACCTTTTTGGAAACAACTGGCTACTGGGGATCTCCTGACCCATTTGCTAACATCTGGCTGACATGTCCTTCCCTTCACTCATGTTTCTTTTTCCCTTTCAACTTTTATAAAATTTGAATATCCTTTCCCCCCCGCCCCAGTTTTATTGAGGTGCTTACTGATCTGAGTCACAGCAGGAGCGTACTGCTCATAAGGTCTGGGGGTTTCCCTGGTCGTTCAGATGGTAAAGAATCTGCCTGCCACGCGGGAGACCGAGATGTGATCCGTGGATCGGGAAGATCCTCTGGAGGAGGGCATGGCAACCCACTCCAGTATTCTTGCCTGGAGAATCCCATGGACAGGGGAGCCTGGCAGGCTACAATCTATGGGGTCACAAAGAGTCGGACACAACTGAGGGACTAACATACAGCTTTATTGAGGTATAATTAGCATATAACATTGTGTATGTTTAAGGTGTTCAACATAATTTAATGCTTTTATGTGAAGTAATTACTCTAATAAGCTTAGTTGGCACACCCCTTTTGCTTGTTTTACTTAATGCTACATATGCTGGAAATTGTTCCATGTCAATTCAAAGGTATTTTCTTCATTCATTTTTATGGCTGCATAGAATTTCTTTCAATGAATTACCATAGTTTCTATTCAACTAATCTAGGAAGATCATTTGTGTTGTTTCTAGTATTTTGCAATTGCAAATAATACCAATTGCAAATTTTATATCGTTTCGTCTGTGTAGGTAGATGTGAGATTACTGGATCAAGTTATAAATCCATATGTAGGGTGGTGCCAACTGATGGATTTTCCCTAAAGTAGGTTATAAAGGAATTCATCACTTCCTTGACAGCTATAACCGAGGACCTCCAGTGAGTCCTGTGGGACTCAGCCATGGCATTGAGCAAATCCTAACATTAACTCACACATATCCTCCAGTCGTAGATTTCCTTATACGAACACCCCACTGGAGGACACCAGGAAGTAAGAGAGACTCATTACTGAGTCCCTCCCATAACTCAATGGTCCTTTCAGAGTCATTTCCATGGTCCCCTCAGTGGGTAGATCTTACCCATACTCTTTTTTTCTTCCACAAAAGCCAGCTGTTCCCCCAGCTTTCATAATTCATGATTATTTTGGACAAAAATAAAACTTCAGTCTGTGCGGTCTTTACATCTGACTTTCTTGGGAGACCTCAAATGATCTTTTCTAATTGAGTTGAATCTCGTAAGCCAGAAAAGCTCTCAGTCTGGAGCACACTCTGTACACGAGGGAAAGAAAAATGCCTCCTTTGTGCTGGCCTGGAGGTGGCCCCAAGTTGGGACTGGGGCCAGCTATGCCTTTGCCCAGGGCCAAAGCCCCAGATGGAAGGTCCCTTGGACCCACCCAACTGGAGGAAGTTCCACTGAGGTTCTGGGAAGCTGGGGTGCTTTGGGCAGGGAAAGACTGGATCATAAAACACTACACAGACATATATAACATACACATAGAAAGAGTTCTGAAGAGCACACTGGAGGAATGTCAGTAGTAGCTACCTCTAGGTGGGGTGTTCCAGGAGATTTTGATTTTCTTCTTTATGGTGATTTTGTTTGAAAATGTTTCATTGTGTCATTTGAGGATGTTTCATTAGCTGAAAGGTCATTGACTTTTCTTGGTCCACATATGCCATGAGATAGAAAGAAATAGATCCATTCAAAACAGCAAGTTTCCACCATGCATAAATTCAAG
Organism: Oryx dammah; assembly: GCF_014754425.2. Lineage (NCBI taxonomy): Eukaryota > Metazoa > Chordata > Mammalia > Artiodactyla > Bovidae > Oryx > Oryx dammah. Next base: position 35,987,592 of record NW_024070198.1, on the reverse strand, counting down.
TGGAATTACTAAGTTGGCAGTGCCAACCCCTCCTAACAGCAGGATGTGTCTTTCTGTCCCCTGTCATCTCTGTCACCATCAGCAACAAAGCTTCTTTATGCATCTGCCCCATGCCTAGAGCTATGCTAAAGGTGACCACGATACATTATTGTCCCCAAGTTGGTGGCAGTTGAGTATGAGGCGCAGATGTACAGAAATCACTGAGTGTAAAGAGAGAAATGCCCTAGAAAGGGAAGGCTTCACTTTGTCTGAGGTAGGGGCAAGGTGAGTGATACCCAGGGAAGAGGGGTGAGGGCCAGCTGAGTTTAAAAGAGGACTCTGGTGGGTCTTTCAGACAGTGTGAACATTTGAGAATATGAGATGCAGAGGGTGTAGGGGAAGAGGGTCAGATCCCGAGGGCCTTATGACTTCTGCTGGTAAGGGGTAAAGAGAAGTCAAGATTGAAAGATTTAAAATAGAGGCAAGTCATGATCAGATTTGCATTTTGGCAGCAGCATAGAAAATGGATTTCGAGAGAGGGGTTGGGACCAGAGGCAGGAAGCCCATTAACAGAGTTTAATCCCCAGAGAGATGGCAAGGCCCTGACCTGAGGAGGTGCTGAAGGGGCAGAAGAGGAGTGAACGTGGGTGTCTGTGGGTGTCTGGTGACCCCCAGCATGGAAAAGTGGGGTGCAGGAAGGGCCAGTTGCTTATACTGCATCACAAACTCGGAGAAGACCTGAGCTTGTATGTTCAGAGCCCAGCGGCAGTGCCTGGCGTGTAGAGAAGCTCAGTTATATTTGGCTGCCTCTCCCCACTCTTATTTTCTCATATCCAGGGCAGTCACCTCCAACATCTCTTCTCCCTTTTCCAGATCTGCAAACTTCCTTCTAGTGTCCATTCTTTTTCTTTTTCCACCTTCACCTTTTAGATTATGGCTGTTTTTTTTCCTTTCCTTCTCTTAAAAAAATAATTCATTTATTCATTATTCTTTTCGTTTTGGCTGCACTGGGTCTCCACTACCGTGTTCAGGCTTTCTCTAGTTGCAGTGACCAGGGGCTACTGTGTGGGCTTCTCATTGCAGTGGCTTCTCCTGTTTCGGAGTATGGGCTCGAGAGTGTGGGCTCAGGAGTTGTGGCGCAGGCTTAGTTGCCCTGCGGCATGTGGGATCTTAGTTCCTGGACCAGGGATCGAACCTGTGTCCCCTGCATTGGCAGGTGGATTCTTAACCACTGGATCACCAGGGAAGTCCCTTCTTTTTCTTTTTAACTCCAGTGAGGTTTTTAGTTTTCTTTCCCACATGCATCAGCTTGTCTCTGGCTTCTCAAGTTGTGTGTGTGTGTGTGTGTGTGTGTGATTTAGCCTTCATCCCATTAATATCGTAGCAAGTCAACACCAAGTACATACACAGAAGCATCCTTTTAGAAGCAAGGAGAGGGGAAGGCTATACACACTTACAACTTAATATCATTTCTCTAGTCATTTTGAGCCATGTTGAGCCATGTCAGGTGTCCGGCATGAGTCATGCTTTTCCACCCATCCTGTCTCTTAGCCACCTATCCCACTTCTACTGATTCAGTTTTAAAGAGTCATCTGTTGATTTAATTCTGACTCTAAAAGAAAAAGATACTATCTGCTGAAAATGTGGGAGATGTATATGGAAAAAAAATCACTCATAATCTTAGCGTGTAGAGATCACCACTAGTAATGTGTCTTTTCTTCCAGTGATTTCAATGCACATGTAGTTATTGTAGAGAGAGAAGTAAACCTGTATTATTTGTATTTATCTGGTGATGTGGATATGCCAGCATGACCCTTCAATCTGTGATCATTCAATTGAATAGATCATTCAATCTATTGATCATTCAATAGAATCTGACGTTTTTTGGTACTTACTGCATGCCAGTCACCTGTTCTATGCACGTATATTAACTCATTCAATCTTCATACCATTCCTATAAAGCCGATTACTATCCCTGTTTTAGAGATGTAGAATCTGAGATGTCAAGAAATGCCAAAATCACATTGTAAGATATCCAACCCAGGCCTCTTTTTAAAAAAACTTCTGTTTCTTCTAAGTTTTTTCTTTGATGTGGAACATTTGTAAAGTCTCTGTTGAATTTGTTACAATATTGTTTTCATTTTATGTTTTGTTTTTTTGGCCAAGAGGTATGTGGGAATTTAGCTCCCTGACCAGGGATTAAACCTGAATCCCCTGCACTAGAAGGCAAAGTCTTAATCATTGGATCACTAGGGAGGTCCCCAGGCCTCTGTTTCAACCTGTGACCTCCATTAGCTGCTATTCTTTCTTCCTAGTTTCAGCCTAAAAATCATTCTGTCTCTTGAAGAAGTGAAGTGAAGTCGCTCAGTCATGTCCGACTCTTTGAGACCCCGTGGACTGTAGCCCACCAGGTTCCTCCATCCATGGGATTCTCCAGGCAAGAATACTGGAGTGGGTTGCCATTTCCTTCTCCAGGGGATCTTCCCGACCTAGGGATCAAACCCAGGTCTCCCACATTGCAGGCAGACACTTTAACCTCTGAGCCACCGGGGAAGCCCTTCTGTCTCTTAATGTGACTGTAATTGTACAGCTTCACCCAGCATGTGTGGACTTGCTGAGTCTCATTCTGGAGTCACCCTGTGCTGTGGAAGAGAAGGGGTGTATGGAGGGAGGTCAAGTGACCCCAGGGAGAGGAGCCTGGCTGTCCATACGTGTGCGCTTGGCATGGACCTAAGTGAGCAGTTTCCTGTCTGGAGCCTGATCCTCTCCCCATCACTCAGAACCCAGAAGGGTCAGCCCTCCTCCTGGGGGACTTCTCCTCCCAGGGAGGCTCCAGCTAGTAATCCAGCTCAGGAACAAGGCGTAATCCAGGACACCAAGGCTGGGAGACCAGGGAGTCCTGCGGACCTCCTTCCATTGGCTGATCAGCCCCTTCTGTGCCTGAGTGAATCAGAGAGTGACAGGGACTGCTTGGTTATCAGCCTGAGCACTGTCAGGGTCCCACATCTTAAACTTAGCCTGGAACAAGTTATTGCATTTTTCTTGTGCCTCAGTGAACTCATTCGTAATAAGATAATATTGGTATCTTCCTCTGGGGTTGCTGGGAGAGTAAGTGAATTAAACATAACTCACAGCCCGCATAATCCATATAGCCCACAATAATCCACATAACCCCTGATTATAATAATAATAATATAGAGAGTCTAGAACCAAGCCTGGAAGCTCACTCATAAGCACTCAGTAAATATTAGCTTTTGATATTAGCATAACTTTATACGCAGAATATCCCAACCTATATTCATCGGAAATTGCATTTTCTTGTTGTCTCTCTACTTGTAGACCCTGTGATTCCTCCAGGGCAGGGACCAGATTTTCCCACTGTTGTATGGATTCTCAAGGCCTGGGTACATACTAGGCCTTCAATATATGCTTGTTTTAGTGCACAAATGGGTGAATGAATGAGTGAATAAACTCCCAACAAATAAATTGATGAACATTTGAAAATGATTAGCAAAGTCTGAGCATTTAGCTGATTCTCAATGGGGCATGTGACTCAGAACGGGCTGAGAGGTGGCCACAAGCTTGGGCCGGGGAGAGTAACCCCCACCCTGTATGGCCCTTGCTTGGGGCCTCCAGCACCAAGGCCAGCGAGCTTGGGGAAGGGCAGCATTCTGAGCTCACTCTGGGGCCTCAGAGGGCCTTTTGTGCAGACTGACATTTCGTGTCCAGATGTGAAATTCCTTGGCCCCAGCACAAGGTTGAATGTGTTGGCTCTAATGAAGTATTTGCTGGAGCTCTTTTGCTGTCTGAACTCACACACCCTCCGATCAGCTTGTTTTGAGAACTGCAGTTTCAAGAAACAGCAACACTATTTAGGAACCAAATCAAATGGGGAGGGTTGGAGCAGTGATGGAGGCAGGGTGTGGTTCCTCGCCCCTTCCAGGAAGGAAGGGCTGTCTCAGGGCAGAATGTAGAGAAAAAGGGAGATAGAAAAGAAGGATAACGCCATAAAGGAAATCTGAAAAGGACCAACGCCTCCCTCACCACCCATTCACGTAATACAAAGTTTGACTTTTCTGCATGCCAGGATCTGTCTGTTTTCAGGCGTCATTTTCGTGGTTATGATCATTACGTATATATGCTTCTTCTGCTCTTTTTCACTTCATATTATATTGTGACATTGTCCCACATTGCTACACCTTAATGTTTATATTTGTAATCTTATTCAATTGTACTCCTTGCATGAAAAATACATTCAATTGTACTCCTTTAATTTAAAAATACACAGATAAATATATGGGTTTTCCAGGTGGTTCAGCGATTAAGAATCCACCTGCCAATGCAGAGCCACAGGAGATGCAGATTGGATCCCTAGGTTGGGAAGATCCCATGGAGGTGGAAATGGCAACCTGCTCCAGTATTCTTGCCTGGAAAATCCTACGAAACAGAGGAGCCTGGCGGGCTACAGTCCAAAGGGTTTCAAAGAGTCAGACACGACTGAGTGACTGAGCATGGATAAATGTAGTTATTTTCTTTTGATGTAGAATACATTTCCACGAATTTTAATTGATGGAAGTGTTTTTAATGTTACCATAATAATTTTCTAAATTGTGAACCTACTAGGTGTACAATGGCACTATGTATGTATGTTTGTGTGAAAGTATATATTTTAACATAATCTCATCAGTATCAGATATATATATATTATTGATTCACAGTTTTATAGTTTACACCATGTTTATTAAGTGTTTAATCACATACATGCATGCCTGCTAAGTCGTCCAGTTGTGTCTGATTCTTTGTGACCCCTTGGACTGCAGCCTGCCAGGCTCTCTGTCCATGGGAGTCTCCAGGCAAGAATACTGGAGTGGGTTGCCATGCCCTCCTCCAGGGGATCTTTCCTACCCAGGGATTGAACCGGCATCTCTTATGTCTCCTACACTAGCAGTAGCGTTCTTTACCACTAGCACCACCTGGGAAGCCCTTAACCATATACATACATGTATAAATTACTGATGAGACTGATAACTTTTCATGTGCTTAGCTGTTTGCTTTCTCCTTGGGGATATTCCTTGGTGATCTTTGCATATTTAGTTCTCATACTTTAATAATCATACACACTGACTCTCCTATTAGATCACATGTGATGCCAACTATTTCTTCATTTTTTTTCCTTCTAACCTCACTTTGTTTTGTTTCTGAAAAGCAGAAACAGTTTTTTAGGTTCAATTTTTTTTTTCTTTTTCTTTAACTTCTTCTCTTGCTCTGAACATAGAAGCTTATCAGGACACAAGACAAAATGGAAAATGAAGAAAATGACAGACTTTTTAGAAGGTAAAATAGATAATACCTTCTTACTTTTACTCAGACCTTAGCACTTTGCATCCTCAGGGAGAGTTAGGGATTCAAGACAGTACGTTTTCTCCTCACTTTATGGGTGAAGACTGTCCAGGGACAGACTTGTTATGGGAGGAGCCTACTTCCTTCTCTGCCTTCTACCTCCTGCCAGGTTGGGAGGGCCTTCGGTGGGATGGTTTTAAGCCCTGGCTCTGTAGCCAGTGGGGACTGAACGGCATGTAGCTGACCCATGTAGGGGTGTGGCAGGAAGAGGCTGACCTGTGAACTCACCATGTTGCCCAGGAAGGCTGTTCCAGTCCTGTGTATGAGGCCAGCTGTCTTGTGAAGGTGAAATGAAATATCGTAAGTCAAATGGTTGGCTTGGTGCCCAGCATAAAATAAGCAAACACAAAAAGGAACTGATGATGAAACTCAGTGTTACAGTCATTCTTTACCATGGAACATCCCATTCTCTATCACTGAACATTTACTATGTAGCAGCCCCTGCAGGTGATACAGTGCTAAAGAATTCACCTGCTGATGCAGGAGGTACGGGAGTCCCAGGTTCGATCCCTGGGTCAGGAAGATCCCCTGGAGGAGGAAATGGCAATCCACTCCAGTATTCCTGCCTGGAAAATTCCATGGACATGGACATATATTCTGCCATGGTAGGGGGGCTACAGTCCGTGGGGTTGCAAAGAGTCAGACATGACTGAGCACACACGCGTGCACACAAACATACAGCCCCTGGGCCAAGCATTCTACACACATTGCCTCATTTAATCTTCTCAGCAGCACTAGGCGGTGGATGCCGTCATTATTCCCATTTCACAGATGATGAAAGTAAGGCTTCAAGCAACTAAGGTCACAGAAGTGGCAAAACCGGGATTCCACTCCAGGTCTATGGCAGGCAGGATGAGATAGAAGTGATGATTTTTATGTGCTGCACAAATGGGGAGACTGGATACCAGAGAGCTTGGTGACCTGCCCAAAGCCACATGGGAAATATGTGCAGCCCCCTGGTTCTTGGAGCTGGGGGTCCGGAGACCAGGTCTGGTGCTGTCTCACTGCTAACATAGTGACGACCTCTGCTGGCAAAGTGCATACCATGTATCTGGTGTTCTGGAGTCTTCTTGGTCCTTATCAACCTAGGAGGAGATCCTGGAGAGAAGCTGGATGGGACCCAGGATGGCCTGAGTCTGAGGATTTGGCTCTGGACACTCAGGCCTGCTGGTCATAGGTTTGCTTGTGGATTCACGGATGTAGGCCAGTGCTGGGCTGGGAAACATCACGGCCTTCTTGTCCTTGCTCCACCGACCACCAGATTGTTCTTCTCACACGTGGTTGACATCCTTGGCCAGCTGAGTAGGGAAGGCTGAGAACTTTTTTTTTTATTTTTAATTTTCCAAATCTGCAGACTTTCTGAGGAGAGGCTAATTAAAAAAAAAAATCCTACTGGGAACTGTGTATACTCTTTTAGAAAGATACCTCATTCAGGCAAGGTGGGACTCATGACTGGGAACCAGTTGGAAGTAAAAGCCAATTGTAATGGCCAACATTGATGGAAAGCTTCCTTTGTTGAAGGAACTGGGTTCAGTATTATCTAATGTATGCTCCAGTGGCTCAAGCGTATGTGGTTTTGTCAACCCTCCTTTACGAGTTGCTTAGAGAGGACAGGTGACTTACCCAAGGCCACACAGCTAGGAAGGGACGGAGCTGGAATTATACCAGCGCACGTGGGCGTGCTCAGTCACGTCTGACTCCTTGCGACCCTTTGGACTGTAGCCTGCCACACTCCTCTGTCCAAGGAATTAATCCAGCTCCCAAATCCACACCCCTTAACCACTCTGCTCTCTGCCCACTGCCTTCCCGACGCTTGCTCCCTGCTGGGGGAGACAGAGGGTAGGTGAGGCCCAGAGCATATTCCTGATAAATTTTGCATACCTGCGTACCAGTCAAGAGCTGCTTAAATTTTGACTGTGTTTCTGTTTCTATCTTTTCCACTGATACTAGGAGCTCCTAGAGGGCTGGGTCCATGTCTGGCTGGACTTTGTGTCCTAGCACATGAGGGGTCTGCACGTGTCTGATGGAACTAGAGAAAGGATGGGAAAGAAGGCAGGAAAAAATAAATGGATAGCCAGGTGTCTTTGCCGATTGGCAGTGGGATGTTTTAGGAAATGGTGAGATTTTAATGCAAACTTTAAAAGAGAGGGGATGGACCCATTTCCTTGACTTGTTTTAGAGCATATATTTTACTGCTAAGCCCTGCTAGTCAGTTCTGGGTGACTCCTGGCTCTGCCCCTTCTAGCTCTGAGACTTTCGGCACGTGACTTGACTTTCCTCAATGGCCCCATCTGTAAATAGAGGCTGATATTAATTTATACTTCTTAGCGGGAGGGTTGAGAACATTAAATGAGCATGTTTATATAAAACTGTAAATGACAGCTACTGTGATTTCTTCCTGGGAGAGTCAATTTCACTCAAAGAGTTCGTTTTAGTAATTTGGGTGATAGGTACTTGGGGGTTCATTATAACAGTCTCTCTACTTGTGTTGATGCTTGAAATAAGACATTTTAAAAACAAGTAATAGAAATTTGAGATTTTAGTTTTGTTTAGAAAACAAACACAGATGTATCATTGAATAGAATGCAAAGTATACATGCAGTTTTAAAGTAAAACACGAAAATAAAGGAATGGCTTAAAGCAGCCCCTGAGAATTACGATCTCAGTGAAGGCTACTCCTGATCTCACCAGGCCGTCAATTTTTTCATCTTAAAAATGTTGAGACTAGTGATGCCTCCTTCCGAGTGCTGTATGATTCAAGCAAGATGTGAGTGTGCTTTGTAAACTATAATTCTGCCTTCCACATTTGACTATTTGTTCATTCACTCAGCATGTTTCTTGAGGCTCTGCTAGGTGCCAGGTGCCAGACAAGGTGTGGGAACACAGCCCTTCTCACCTTTCCACAGGCTTCAGGATAGACCCTGGCATTCTACTGAGCTCAGCCTGTTCAGGTACAAATTCTGACTGCTAATTACCCGTGGGTAACAGGGTGGGCTTCAGTTTCCTTGTCTGTAAAATGGGGACAGTCATAGTATAGTTCCTTCTTCTGCATTACGGTGAAGTTTGAATGGGGCTATAGAAGTGCCTAGCAGGGTCTAGCACAGAGCAAGTGCTTAATAAAAATTTATTATTACTACAGCCCACAGTGAGATGATAGCCTAGTGGAGCAGGCTCATAATAAACAAATATAAATGGCTTTAAAGTATACGTGTGCTGGGGAGAAACGGTGTGGAGGGATAAGACATGGAGCAACAGGTGAGGCCAGGGAGGGCCTCTCCAAGGAGCTGACCTTTAAGGCGAGTCAGTCGGATGATGTAAAACAGGGCAGAGAGGGGGGGCAGAGGTAAGCAGAGGGTGAAGCAGGAAGATGGGTTTGCTGTAGGGCCACAGAAAACTGGGCAGGTTGTAACCTGATCAAAAATCCCAGGGACATCCTAGACGTTGTGGGTCTGCATTTATTTTTCCCTTCATTTTTCAACACCTGAAATGAGTGTGTTATTTTGACTAAGTCAGGATATTATACCAGTTTTCCAGCAGTTGGAAGTGAAGTGTCTTGAGAAAGAGGCTTCTTGTTCTAATTGTCACAAATGTGTCATCTGGGCTTAGAGGCCCAGAAACGGGAGAATGGGACGGGGCTGTGACCAGGATGAGGCTGGCAGGGTAAGTGAGGCCATATCTGCAGGGCCTCATAGACCTGGGAAACAGGTTTGGGTTTGACCCTAATTCCAATGGGAAGTCTTTTGGCGGGGGGATATGGCCAGACGAGAAGTCGATCTCTACAAACTTCCCAGCCATCTGTCAGACGGCTTCAGGAAGGTGAACTGAAGGGAGCACATGAGTAGCGCTGGAGGGTTGGGGGACCAAAGCTGATGAGAGAGGAGAGGGGTGGTCTGTGCCAGTGTGCAGATGCTGGCCGTGCAGAGAAGTGACGCTCATCACTTACTTGTTAACCAGGAAAATGGCCAAGGGAAAGTAAAAACCAAAGGGAGATGTGGAGAAGAAGGCGGAGCTTAGGACAGTTGATAGCCACAAGCTATTTCTTTGTGAGCCCCCAAAGTCCTCAAGCGGAGAAGGCAATAGCACCCCACTCCAGTACTCTTGCCTGGAAAATCCCATGGACGGAGGAGCCTGGTAGGCTGGAGTTCATGGGGTCGCTGGGAGTCGGACACGACTGAGCGACTTCACTTTCACTTTTCACTTTCATGTGTTGGAGAAGGAAATGGCAACCCACTCCAGTGTTTTTGCCTGGAGAATCCCAGGGACGGGGGAGCCTGGTGGGCTGCCGTCTCTGAGGTCGCACAGACTTGGACACTACTGAAGCGACTTAGCAGCAGCAGCAGCAGCAGCAGCAGCAAAGTCCTCAAGCACCCCCAGTTCCCCATCTCCTCACTCAAAGTGCCTGTGCTCAGTTCCCACTTGGCCTGGAGCTTTGTCCAGATTGAAACTCCATCTCAAGCATATGGATCTGGAATTCTCCAATGAAAGGAGTGGGGATGAACAAATCTCAGAGGCTGGGACTAGAGGGAGGTGCAGGTGGAAGGGCCAGTGTTGGAGCAATGGCTTCACTTGTGTCAGCCCCAGCTGCTGCCTGGAGATGGTGGTGGTTGGGGGTGGCATGTTGGCTCTGAGCCAGGCACTGTTTGAGTCCCCAACAGCACTGTCTCCAACAATCTTCCCGCCATGTGAGGTGCCATCACTGTCTACATTTTATGGGGAGAGGTAGAAGCTCTGAGAAGGTCTGTAACTTTCCCAGGGTCACCCATGCTTATCTGATGCCAGAGCCCTCACCAGCCAGTGACATCACAAGCTGCTTCCTGGACAAGGCAGCCTCCTCCACACAGCCCACTTGTAGAAGAGCTGCCGTTTTGTTCCGTTGCTAAGCAGCAGAGGCTTTGAAGTTTGGCTGTTACCCTGACATCTAAGGGACCTTGGCTGAGCTTCAAGGTGTTGAGACCCTGGAGCTGTATGAGGGTAGGGGTATGGGTGAATATTTGGGCATGGTTCTGGGGAGAAGAGCCACAACTCTCAGTTTCCCAAAAGAGTTTTGTGGCACCCTTTCATCCAAATAAAGATAAGAGATTCACTGGCCAAGAGTATACATTTTGGCTGTTGTGTTTCTTCCAGGCTTAGAACAGTGCCTGGTACATAGTAAAATCTCAGTCAATATCTATGAAACGAGTAACTGAAGGCCTATGGCTTTCAGAGGGCCTCCCTGGTGGCTTAAATGGTAAAGAATCCACCTGCAATGCAGGAGACCCCAGATCCCAGGGGATCCTTCTCCAGGGGATCTTCCCAACCCAGAGATCAAGGCTCAGAAATACGATCCCACCAAGCCAAGCTCAGGGACTTGGTGACCCAAAGATGAATCTCTTTTCTTCTCAGCCCAGTGCTTCTTACGTCTCTTTTCCAGGCAAATACTGTGATGACAAGTCTGCCACCAGGAAGAAAATGCACGATTGTGCAGACCCAGAGGGCGCACCAGCCTGCCTCTATCTAGTGCAAATGCTCCTGGGATGGAGTTGAACCATCTGGCTAGGCGGCTGCTGAATCATGGGTGACCAGGCAGCATGATGATTGGGGAGACTTGGTTATTCAAGGACTCTTCCTGGCATTTGAGGCTGTAGGTGGCTGGATCTGCTCAGATTTACCTTTGCACTGTGCGGAATGCTCTTTGCCCGTTACAGGATTGTAGAAAGTTAGAGAGGCAGGATCCTTGGGGTCAAGATGCCAAAGCATGGATATCATCATCTACACTGACAGACACTGTTAATCATTACTGAACTCCTTTGCACAGAGCTAGAAAGGGCCTCAGTTCCTCTACGACAGCTCCAGTCAGTCATGACCAATCAATCACAGAGGGAGCCGTCTCCTGCTGGGCCTTTTAAAAATTTATTTATTTATTTGGATGCACCGAGTCTCAGTTGGGGAATGCAGGATCTTTTATTTGCAGCATATAAATTCTTATTTGTGGCATGTGGGATCTAGTTCCCTTACCAGGGATTGAACCCAGGCCCCCTGCTTTGGAAGTGCAGTGATTCGCCACTGGACTAACAGGGAAGTCCCTGGGCCCTTTGTAGAGGGGAACCTGGGGTGGGGTGGTGGGGTTGCGGGGCAACTGAGCTGAGCTTGGAGGCAGGAGACTGGAGTCTGGCCCCAGATCTGTCTCTAATTGTGTGACTTTGAACCAGAGATTTAGTGTCTCAGAGCCCCAGTTTCCACTCCATTGTTGATTTATTTGACCATTTATTTATTTCTTCAACAAATATTTATTGTACACCTACTGTGAGCCAGGCACTAGACTGTGAGCCAGAGAAGATGAAAGAAGTAGTTTTTCTCTGTAACAGGAAACCTTCTGGCCCTAATAGTCTATATTTCCTTGCAGCTCTCGCGAAAGCTCTTCTGGCCATGCCATCATTTCAGTTTTCCTTCCCTGAGCCTTGTTTCACTGTGCAATGTCCCCCTTGGGATGTGTCTTCCTGAATGTTCTATTTTATCATGAACCAGGAGCTTGCAGAACCAGGGTTTGAGCAGTTCTGAGAATGTTGCTGAGAGAGTAACCACAGACGTTCATTCTCCTGTTTAAAATACTTACCCAAAATATTTGGATAACCCTTCATTACCTGAGCTGGCATTTCTAAAGTTTACATTGTAGGTTTGAGTGACTGTAATATCTTGAGAGATCATTTCCTCTAGCCCTTGAATTTCTTTCCTGCAATAGTCATGCAGCAGTCCACGCTGTATACGTGAAGTATGTTTTGGAATGTTAATGGAGGTACTGATTCACACCAGATGGGATGGAAATCCAAGGGAAAAGGATGTATAAACGGTACATGCTGATTCGGCTATGAGGCTGGCTTTTTAAAATGTACTAAAGGTCAGAGGTCAAGAACCTGACACACCTTTCCCCATGGGTTTCTATGTTGCCTTAGCTCATCTGACTCTTGCTCTTGTTATAAAAGAGTCATTTTTAGGATATTTAGCTTATAGACAAAATTCTGGTGGCATATCATAAAATACAGAGCAGCCTTTTACTGGAAACTTCCCACATAAAAGCTCAGATTTGGATGAGTGTCAGTGTTTCTCAAATTTAAAAAAAATTTTTTTCAGATAAACATTAAAAAAAAAAGCCACTCACCCCCAAATCTTCTGTGTGTCTTTGCCAGCCAAGAAAAGTTTGCTTAGATCCATCCTATAATTTATGATACACAAAGAAGAGGCATTTTTGTGGTTCAGATTTGCAGGTTAAATAATAAGAATTCCTATTTACTGCAACAGATGTTGCCCAGCCCTATGCTGAGAGTTTTACATACATTATCTCCCATAATTATCCTACTGATGATTCTCAGCATTTTTACAGATGAAGAAACAGACTTAGGGAGGTGTGTCCCCAGCTCACCTGAAGTGGGCCGGGAGAGGCTCAGCCCAGATTTGGACCCTGGTCTGGCTGACGCCCATGAACCATGCTCTTCTCCACTCTGCTTCCTCCAGTTGTACATCCTCTGTCCTGGGTCCCCATGAGCCCACAGGACCAGCACCCTCTGTGGTAGGGTCCATCAGCAAATGTTTTGCAGTCTTGTCTCAGCTGGGTGGGCCCGGAGGACTCAGCCACCACCCTCTACCACCCACAGCACATCTGTCCATGTGTCAAGCCCTTTCACAGTGGGTGGTGGGTGCAGGAGACAGACAGTGTATCCTGACTGCCCGGTGGAGTGGTTAGCTAGCTGGGCCACTGGGCTCCGGCTTCTACTTGCATGAATTAATATTAAAGGAGGGAGGGTATGTCTTTGTTTGGGTCAAAGAACAAAGAAGGAGGCTATGGGTGGGAGATGTCTGTGGGTTGGTGAGTGAAAAGGATCTTGGAGAGGATGAGAAAGGTGAGGGCCTAAAGTTGAGGAGGCTGTTTTTCTTCAAGATTCAACTGTCTTCAAGTGTCTGTTTCAGGCACTATGCCAGCGTCTAGGGGATACAAAGCCTATCCCCAATGGTAGGCAAGACCCACCTACCCTTGGGTTGCTCCAGCTGGAGGTGGAAATGGGCAGCCTGAAGTTGAAAAAACCTGAATTCTCCTCTCAGAGTTATAGTCTCAGCTCAGGAGCTTCTTGTGGGCTTTCTGGGCCTTGGTTTTGTCATCTATACAATGGGTTAATAATACTGAACCCTGAGTTGTGATAAGTGCTAGGATAGGAAGGCTTGGGGATCCAGGTGCAGAGTACAGGGGAGGGCCTTATGCTGTCTTGGAGGGCTTTTTGGAAGAAGTGATATCTAAGCTGAGACCTGGAGGAGAAGAGGGGCTTACCTAGCAAAAGGAGTGGAGAATGCACTCCCAGTGGAGACATTGGCCTTTTGGAAACCTGAGGACAGATCCGTGTGGCTGGAGTGACCAGCATGAGGGCGCTGGAAGGCGGTGACTTAGCTCTGGCCAGGGTCTCTTTTTGGGACTCAAGCGTCCAACTGAGACCTGAAATTGATATTGGTAGAAGGGGAGCATCATCACTGCCCCAGTGGCCCAGAGGGTATAGAATAAATCATATGGAGGCTGCTGTGGGAGGGGAGCTGGATGGGACTTGCTGCCAAGTTGTTGTTACCGTTTAGTCACTAAGTTGTGTCCGACTCATTGCAACCCCATGAACTGCAGCACACCAGGCTTCCCTGCCCTTCACTATCTCCCGGAATCTGCTCAAACTCATGTTCACTGAGTCACTGATGCCATCCCACCATCTCATCCTCTGTCCCCCCTTCTCCTCCTGCCCTCAGTCTTTCCCAGCATCAGGGTCTTTTCCAATGAGTCAGTTCTTCGCATCAGGTGACCAGAGTATTGGAGCGTCAGCTTCAGCATCAGTTCTTCCAGTGAATATTCAGGGTTGATTTCCTTTAGGATGGACTGGTTTGATCTCCTTGCTGTCCAAGGGACTCCATGCAGCCAAGTAACCTCTCATAAATCCGGACATTCTCTGAAACGTCTGGGAAAGCCCCCAGGAGTCAGTGTAACATTCCAAAGGTGGGCTTGGTCCTTCCAGCCAGGCGAAGCCTGGTGTGTTCTGATTTCACTAACTGCATCAGTCCATCCACCATCAAGCATTTGTTGAGTGCTCACCATTCCAGGCACTGCTCTGGGCACTGGAATACAGAGGTGAGCACCTTGGTCCAACATCCTGTCTTCATGGAGCTTCCTTCCTTCCTAGCTGGGAGGAGGCAGCTGCTTACATGGAATGGCCTGGGAAGGTGGCAGTTCCCAAAGTCAGTGAGGGAGCAGGGCCCATGACTCTCTTGGGGAATGTGACCAAGGAGAGCAGAGGCCCTAAGAGGGGGCCAGATTTGGGGTGTTCAGACGGGTGGGGTGTTTTGGTTTGAAGGAGGGGAGAGCTGAAGGAGTGAGAGTCAAGAAGTGTTGGGAGGGCAGTTCCTGTTGGCTCTAGTGGCAACAGAAGGGTAATGGCTCTCGTTCTGGCAGCTGTTGGGGAAGAGACCATGGGCATCAAGGGAGGGCAGAGGAGACCTTCCTGATGTCCAGTGGCAAGAGATGGACCTGGTGGTCCAGTGGTTAAGACTTCACCTTCCAATGCAGGCGGTGTGGGTTCCATCCCTGGCTGGGGAGAGAAGAGCCCACGTGCCTCACGGCCAAAGCAACCAAAACATAAGGCAGAAGCAGTGTTGTAACAAGTTCAATAAAGACTTTTAAAATGATTCACATAAAAAAAAAAGAGAGAGAGAGCCGGACTTGGCCTTGAATCCAGCTCTTCTGCTCACGGCCAGAGGAAGCCGAGCAGGTGCCTCAGCCTTTGTATGCTTCCATGTTCTGGAAAACGGTGAGGGCCACCTCCACGATTAGGTGAGACCAAGCCCAGCACCTGGCTTGCTGAGCGTGCTCACCAGGGCGATTCCTAATTACTGTGATGATTATTAAAGCCACGAGAGGGCAAGCCCAAGGCAGCGTATGCCTTGCCTTTCACGCCCCCTGAAAATCAAAACAGTCCGCTCTCTGCCCACAGCGCGGGCCTGTGTGTCATTGGCCATCTTCCTCACTTGCTTTGCTGTCACTGCAGCTGGGTGTCAGCAGAGAGGGCAGATGATGCCCAAGGCCTTTCCACAGCAGGTGACAGGAGGCTGGGGGCTGGGGGCTGTCTGCTGCTTCTGACAGCTCGTTGTCTCAGCAAGCAAGCTGCTTTGATAAGGAGAGGGTGCTCTCTGGATTCAGACAGGCTGCTCATTGGAAAAGACCCTGATGCTGGGAAAGATTGAAGGCAGGAGAAGGAGGTGACAGAGGATGAGATGGTTGGATGGTATCACCGACTCAAAGGGCATGGGTTTGAGCAAACTCTAGGAGATAGTGAAGGACAGGGAAGCCTGGTGTGCTGCAGTTCCTGGGGTCACAAAGAGTCAGACATGACTGAGTGACTGAACAACAACAAAATCCCAGCATAAGAGAGGCAGAGGTGAGTGGGAGAGATTGAGAGGTCACAGGAGAAAAATGGACCTGGAGAGGTGAGCAGGGCAAACCGGATTCCTAAAGAATGGACTGAGGGGGCAGGACAGGACCTAGGGGTCCGACCAGTGAGGGAGCCCTGCAGGCCCATAGACAGTGAGAAATGATGGGTCCTGGACTAGGAGGCGGCTGTGAGGACAAAAAGATTTCCAAGATCAACTAGGCAACACTTGACTTGGAGACTGAACAAACTTGGATGGATGCAGAGGGACCCATGAAAACTGATGCCCAGGTGTGTGGCTTGGCAACTGATAGGTGGTGCTGCCTTTACTGAGCCCCAGCACCTGGGAGGGAGGGCAGCAGAGGATGAGTTGGGTTTTGGTTGAGTGGGAAGGGCCTGAAGGCACCCGGGGGAGACTCTCAGGAACCCTGGAGGAAGGTGCAGCCCTGGGTGTGAAGGTGAGAGTCTGGAGATAAACGGAGGAGCATTCTGAGTGCTAAACTGCGTGGGCAGCAGTGTTGGACTGTTTGCAACCCCATGGACTGTAGCCTGCCAGGCTCCTCTGTCCATGAGATTTCCCAGGCAAGAATACTGGAGTGGGTTGCCATTTCCTTCTCCAGGGGATCTTCCTGACTGAGGGATCATCTCCTGCATTGCAGGCGGATTCTTTATCCCTGAGCAACTGAGGAAGTCCAGCAGACAGTGTAGAGAGAGGAGAAAAGAGAGGTGTGCGTATGTAGAATACCATGGGAGCCTGGGGATGGGGGCAGTGTCCTAGCTTTCCTTGGACTGATGGCTTTGGACTGGGACCTTGAAGGATGTCTGGATACGTGCAGGTGGAGGAGGGAAGTGAATGGGCCAACAGAGATGGCCACGGCCGAGGAAGGCTGGTGGAGGAGTCTTTTGGGAGAGACTACTGAACGGGAAGTTTGGGCTCCTTATGGTAAAAGGTGTTGAATGTCTCTCTCAAGAGTTAGGGTTTTTTCCCTATGAAAGAGGGGAGCCCAGCATGATTTTGAGCACAAGAGAGACTCAGTCAGAACCGTGTTTAATAGAAAGCTCTTTCTGGCATCACTGCCCAGGCATGTGTCCATGCGACACTGGTGCTCAGTGGAGAGAGGGCTGGGGGCTGCCCTTGCCCTCTCATGTTCTAACTTAAGGAGCCTCAGCCTGGCCATCTTTGTGAAATGGGGACATATGAGCAGAACAGGAAGGCAGCCGTAGGGTTGATGCAGGGCCAGTGGCAGCCTTTCCGCTCTTCGTCCTGAGCCTGGTTGTCCAGGTTGTCACCGTAACAGCTGCTTCAACCCTTCTTCTCACTCGAATTTGGGTGTTACATACTCCTGGCCTCCAGATCATCTCTTGGGTCTGCCCCTGAGCTGGTGGGGCGTTGTCTCAGCAAGCAAGCTGCCTTGGTAGGGAGAGGGTTCTCTGGGGGAAGACACTGTTCTCTACTCTGGGAGCCCCCTTCCATATGCTCCTACTGCCCACTGCCCTGCCCAACTGGCCTTTGTCTACTTTTTTAAAAGCTTCTGATTTAATAATATCTAATATTTATTGGACTGCTTATCATGCGCCAGACTCCAAGTGAAACATATTAAATGCATCATCTCATCTAGTCCTCTTCAGTCTTAGGAAGTGGGTTCTCCTGTTGTACCCATTTCACAGATAAAAATATTGAGGCTCTGAGAGGTTAACTAACTTTCCTGTGGTTTCATACACAGCCAGAGACTATACATTTGGGTTTTTTAAATTAATTATTTACTTATTTATTGGCTGCACTGGGTCTTCATTGTTGCACAGTGCTCTAGCTTCTCATTGCTGTGGCTTCTCTTGTTGCAGGGCACAGGTTCTAGGGCTTGCTGGCTCAATAGTTGTGGCACACAGGCTAAGTTGCCTCCTGACACACGGGATCTTCCTGGACCAGGGGTTGAACCTGTATCCCTTGCACTGGCAGGTGGATTCCCAACCATTGGACCACTAAGGAAGCCTGAGATTTTTAATGTACGCAGATAGATAATAAGTTCATCCTTTTAACTCATCACGCTACCATTACTTTCTAAGCAGACCCTGGTCTCCAGGCTCTCCCTGTAGCCCTCTGCCTACCCCATCCTCCATCAATTGAGTGCATGATGACTAAAGGCTAAGTGCCCTTTGGGAGCTGTGGCCCATCTCAGGGCGGAGAAGCTGGTGGTTTTGACCTGGGTGGGATTCCAGCCTGGGCAGTTGCTTGCTATGTGTGTTCTTGGAATCATCACTTAACACCTTCAAATCTGTCTCCTTATCTGCAAAATGGGGATCTCTGGTCCAGAGAAAATGAGATAAGGCTCTTAAGGGCTTAGCATAGTGTCAGGCACTAGGGGAAGGATCCAGTAACTGTGATCATTAGAATCTTATTATAGCCTCGTTGCCTTTTTGCATAGCGGACTCAAAACCCACCTGGCCAGGATCAAACAGGTGCGGGTACCGCGTGTGTGGAGCCAGAAGACAGGGAGAATGAATCACTGACTCGCAGTCCCTGAATTATTAATGTCGCTATTCTCAGATTGTAAGGAGGGCCCGGGCGGAGCCCATATATGGAAGATTCGGTTCAGCCTCTGCAGCAGGCGCCTCCCGCTTCCGAGTTGCCATGGAGTCCGGCAGGTGGCCTGGAGGCTGATGCCCGCGGCGATGCCCAGAGCACGGTCCGCGCACCGGTCCTCCGCCTGCGGCCTGAGCGCTGGCGGCGCCGGGTTCCTCCTTCACGCAGATCCTTGACTGTTCCTCTGGGACCCTGGGGGAGCGGGCGTCCTCTGGAGAGTGGGGTGCCTGTGCGGTGCTTGGTGCAGGACTTCACACTCTTCCGTTCCAAAAGCCGGACGCTCCGCGGGGCCAAAGGGACCTGACATCCAGTCCCTGCCGCTCGCCCATCAGAGCGCCCAGCGCGCGCCTGCATCCGGCCAGCTGGCAAGACACCGGGCCCGGGGCGCGCCCATCACCCCGGGCGCGGCCGCCTCAGGGGCGAGCCCCGGAAAGGAGGGGCCCGACTAGGCGCGGCGGGTCCGGGCGGGAGGACCCCGGGCTCTCTGGCTGGGCCGGACGCCGCGCCTTCTTTCCCCAACGGGCCGGCGGGGCGGGGCGGGGCTCGGGGCTCGGGGCGGGCCCGGGAGGAGCGCGGGGAGGAGCTCGAGCTGCGGCGGCGGCCTCGTCAGAGCAGTGCTCCCGCTGCCCGGCTGCTCAGTCCCGGCCCGAGCGCCGCCGAGAACACGCACCGGGACCTGCACGGGCTCGGACGCCGCGCCGGGGGCTCCTCTCGCGGGCGGGGGCTGCGCGACCATGGCGGACAAGGAGGCCGGCGGCGGCGACCCGGGGTCCCGAGGTGAGCGCGCGGCGCGGGGTCTTGGGGAGCGGCGGGGCGGGCCGGGGAGGGAGGGGGCGCGCTCGGCCCGGCGCCCCGCAGCCCCATTGCGGGTCGCGGGAAAGTAGGCGGCCCCGTGCCCGCCTTCCCCAGCCCCCTTCCCTCTTAGGGTCAGGGGCAGCACGGCGGCGGGGCCGGGAGTGCGGCGGGGGCGGGGGAAACTAGAAGGTGGCCCGCCTGTCACGTGCTCCGCTCCGCGCTGGGGTGCGGACACTGCGGCGAGGACCGCAGCCCCCTCCCGGACACCTCGCTGCCCCCGCCGCGGGATGTCGCCTCCTGCGGGGCCCAGTGCGAGTCTGGAAAAGCATCGTCTCCCCTGTCCATCCCTTGAATGCTCTGCGGGGGACGCCCGCGCTGGCCATTTAAACGGCCGGCCTCGGTTGATACGGTGTCCCCGGCCGCTCATTTTCGTGATTCAGCGAGGCGGGGGTGGGAACCAGCGGGAGTCAGAGATTGGACCTGTACTCTCACCCCGCCGAGGCCGGGAGCGGCGCGCCCCGAGTGCGGGCTGTAGTTCCGGGCCCTACTGCAGCCCATTCTCAACCGCCGCCCATCCCCCGGGGATTCTCAGGGCCGAGGAGGAGCGAAGCGGCCACCTCTCGCCCGGGATTGCGGAGAGGAGACTGCGCCCGGTGCAGAGGACAGACGCTCGCATTTCGCAAATATGCCAGGGCTGCTTTCTTGGGGGAAGCGTGGCTCGGGCTCAGAAAGTGAGGGGAGGGAGGGCGGGTAAGGAGAGAGACGGGACCTGGAAGCAGGGGAAAGCAGAAGGGCAGCTCTTGGAGCCCAGAGCTATAAACCAGGGCTTCGCCAGTAGAGGAGACGGGCTGGCCAGGATTGCGGGTCCCAAGTGGGGAAAGTTGGGCGCAAGGAGGCTGCCGCGCGTCCCTGACCTGCAAAGCCTCAGCAGGAGCAGCTGCGGGATGGGGAGCGTAGCCCGGCGGCTGCTTCCGGAGCGACTAGGCAAGCCTCTTAGCGCGGATGAAATCGAAATGCCCGAGGCGTAAGAGAAAATGCATCCAGCGGAGGAGCGCCCGGCTCTGCGGGGACCCCACTACAGCTGGGGAGACTGAGGCAGGGATCAGCACAACCGCCGCGAGAAGTGTCCTCCCGGCCTTGGGGTCTGTGGCGGTGCCCCCCGCCCTCTGCCGCGCTCGGAGCCGCACCGCCCCCTCTCCAGCCCATTGTTCCTGCGGATCTGGGAGGTGCCTCCGAACTCGGCACTGCAGTGGTGGGGGAGCGCTGAGGGTGGGGGGGGAGATTCTGACTCCGCTCCCTCCCGGGAGGGACGTGGAGCGTCCAGGCGGGGCCCAAACGCAGCATCCCGAACCTGCCCCCCTCCCCGCCTTTTCCTGGGGAGGAGGTGACAAACGCCCGCAGTGGGCTGGAGGATGTCTTTTGTCTGAACATCACTCAGCAACTGGTTTGATTTATCTTTTCCCCACCCGTTTCCTTTAATTTGGAAAAAAAAATATAGGATGAAAGGGAGGGACATCAGAAAGGCTAAGGATTGCTAAAGCTTAAGTTAGGGAACCAGCTTGCTTTTCCTGCTAGAAAAGTGAATGGCTGTACCCAATGCAAGGTGGGCCATAGGGCTTGTCAATCAGAGAGTGAGCAGAAATGTGCACTAACTTCCCCCACCCCAACTCTGTCTGGTAAAAATGGAATTTAGCACCCTTACCCTGCACATGGGCTTCCCAAGTGGTGGTAGAGGTAAAGAACACACTTGCGAATGCAGAAGAAGTTAAGAGACTCAGGGTTCAATCCCCACATCATGAAGATCTGGAGGAGGGCATGGCAACCCACTCCAGTATTCCTGGCTGGAGAATTCTATGGACGGAGAAGCCTGGTGGGCTACAGTGCATGGGGTCACAGAGAGTCGGGACACAATTGAAGCGACTTAGCACACACACACACACACACACACACACACACACACACACACACGCACTGTGTAGTTGTCTCTCCCCCCATCCAGGATATGGATACATGCTGGGTGTGCTGGGCCACCTGCCACTGCTGCCTGCCTGTTCTAGACTGTCTTCCCTTTCACGGCTCTGCGATTCAAAGTGCACGGTGACAATTCCAGACACATGGACTTGGGATACAGAAAGAGTGTCCCTGGTAGCTCCCTGCTTCTCTCTGGCCTCCACCCCTTCATCTATAAAATGAGAGATATTATAGTATTTCATTTGAGCAAAGCCAGCTTAGCCACCACCTGACACACCTATCCCTAAGGCTTCCTCACTGCATATTCTGTGCTGGGCAATGAACATGTGTTATTTTATTTTTTGAAGCTGCACCAGAAACCTGTGACCAGCATTGCCCTTTTACTGGGTAGGAAATCTAAGCCTAGGTAGAATGACTTATCCAAGGTCACACATCTAATAAGTATTGATTTGGACCCAGGCTGTCTGATTCCAGGGCTCCAGCCCTTCACCACCATCCTGTATAGCCCCTGTGGGCCAGTGATTACCATTCTGTTAGGGACATAAAGATGATTGTTCTTCAGGGGATTATTTCAAGGTTTCTTTTGGTGCCAGAGGCATCAAAGTGGTTGGGACCTGTGAGCAGTGGGAGCCCTGGGTGGTGGGGTATGCTAGAAAGGCTGGCCGTAAAGCTTTTACCAACAAATCAAGTGGGAATGGTGGTGGGAGGTGCCTGTGAAACAAGTATGTCAGGTTGGTAGTAATTGAAGCTGGGTGGTGGGTACATGACCATTCATTACTATTCTGTTTGCTTTGTATGTGCTTGCAAATTTCCTTAATAGAACATTTAAATTAGTTAATTTATAAAATCAGAAGGGCCGCCCTTTAACCCCTGGAGCTTTGGACCGAAAACGCTGAGATGACCTTCATTCTTGCCCCTGCCAAGAGCTGAGCTGGTTGACACTTGGAGCCCTAGAAGGATGAGATGAGATGCAGCAGGGCGGGGCTGACTGAGGCTGGACTAGCTCCTGTGGTGACCGAGTCAGGCCTCGGTGTGGTCAGTGGAAACCAGGGAGTTGCTCCAGGCTCGGGGGAGGGTAAGAAAATGCACAGTCAGCAGGGGTTTTGCCAGGGTTGGGGGTAACTCTGGAGGTGGTGCTTTGGACTTTGGAGATGGGATTCTGACTCTTTGCAACCCCATGGACTGTAGCCTGCCAGATTCCTCTGTCCACGGGGTTTTCCAGGCAAGAACACTGGAGTGGTTACCATTCCCTTCTCGAGGGTATCTTCCTGAGCCAGGGACGGAATCCTGGTCTCCTGTATTGCAGGCAGATTCTTTACTGTCTGAGCCACCAGGGAATCCCACCATCCTGACAGGTAGTCGTAATAAAAGTAACCATTTAAAATAATGATATTTACTGAGGACTCAGTTTATTCTAAAATCTAAGAGTATCGAATTATCTTATTTAGCCCTGATCACATTTGTTATTGCTTCCCTGGTGGCGCAGTGGTAAAGAATCTGCCTGCCAGCGTAGGAGATCAGGAGACTCAGGTTGGATCCCTGGGTCGGGAAGATCCCCTGGAGAAGGGAATGACTATCCACCCCAGTATTCTTGTCTGGGAAATTCCATGGACAGAGGAGCCTGGTGGGTTATAGTCCATGGGGTCGGAAAGAGTCAGACACTGTATGGAGAGAGTAACATGGAAACTTACATTACTGTATATAAAATAGGTAGCCAATGGGAATTTGCTGTATGTTCAGGAAACTCAAGCAGGGGCTCTGTATCAACCTAGAGGGGTAGGATGGGGAGGGAGATGGGAGGGAGGTTCAAAAGGGAGGGGATATATGTATACCTATCTGATTCATGTTGAGGTTTGACAGAAAACAACAAAATTATGTAAAACAATTATCCTTCAATTAAAAAATAAACTAAAAATAAAGTCCCAATACAACTGAGCAATTGAGGACGCACACACATTTGTTACTGGATGAATGACTCTACGAGGGGGCCCTTTCACCGCCAATTTGCTGAGGAGAAAGCTGCCAGGTTAGCGTGGCACAGCTGGAAATGGGCCGAGTGAGGGTTAGGAGGTGGTATCCCAGCACATGTGGGGCCCTCAGGGAATTGTGCTGAGTGTCATGGCATCTGGTCCCATCACTTCATGGCAAATAGATGGGGAAACAGTGGCTGACTTTATTTTGGGGGGCTCCAAAATCACTGCAGATGGTGATTGCAGCTTACTCCTTGGAAGGAAAGTTATGACCTAGACAGCATATTGAAAAGCAGAGACATTACTTTGCTAACAAAGGTCCCTCTAGTCAAGGCTATGGTTTTTCCAGTAGTCGTTATATGGATGTGAGAGTTGGACTATAAAGAAAGCTGAGCCCTGAGTAATTGATCCTTTGGAACTGTGGTGTTGGAGAAGACTCTTGAGAATCCCTTGGACTGCAAGGAGATCCAACCAGTCCATCCTAAAGGAGAGCAGTCCTGAGTGTTCATTGGAAGGATTGATGTTGAAGCTGAAACTCCAATACTTTGGCCACCTGATTCGAAGAACTGACTCATTTGAAAAGACCCTGATGCTGGGAAGGATTGAAGGAAGGAGGAGAAGGGGACGATAGAGGATGAGATGGTTGGATGGCATCACCGACTCAATGGACATGAGTTTGAGTGAACTCTGGGAGTTGGTGATGGACAGGGAGGCTGGCATGCTGCAGTCCATGGCGTCGCAAAGGGTCAGACACGACTGAGCTACTAAACTGAACTGAGGAAGGGCATACAGTAACAGTAGGCACTCAATAAATGTCCTACTGTGTGTCGAGTACATCTCAGTCAGCAGGCTGTGAGGGAGCATCACAGTAGGGAATAGCATCTACAGTCCTGCCCACTCCACAGGGAAGTGGGCGCTTCTAGAAACTCAGATGCTCAGCAGTGGGCGGAAGCTGGAGAGCGAGGCGGGTGGGGCTCTGTCAACCCTTGAAGAGATGCGACTTTGATTCCAACAAGGCTGTGAGTGACGACTCAATCTTGTGGGGGTGAAATGCTCTCCTCACACAAATAGGCCTCTTTGGTGAGGGAGAAAGCGTCTTTATTATCGTGGTGCATAATTAGAATGGCAGGGAGGAACCAGAGCTTTAATGAATGAGCAGCATGTGGCCGGGAGCGCTCGCCTCCCACCCGGGTCTGGGCCTCTCCAGGAGAGCAGGGTGGGCCAACGAGATGACCTGGAAGAGCAAGTCCTGCTCAGAAATGACCCTGACCCCACCAAAATGGACTGGACTCTGCAAATCCTCCCACATTCCTTTTATTGCAAATAAGTCCCAGTCCCCGCTCTTGGTCAGATGTACCTAGAGGTGCAGAGGGCTGGAGGAGCAAAGTGGCTTTGGAGCCCTAAGACTCTGGGTTGGTTCCACCTCAGCTTTCCTTGCCTAGTCAGTGAAAGGGGCGCATGATGCCTGCTGGCTCTGTTGTGGAAATAGTGAAGATCATGGGTGGGGAGAAGGCTCTTTTGAATGCCTTTCAATACCTTTCTCAACTCTGCAGATTCCATTGCTGGGGAGCAAGAATGAGGGCAGCTGTCATCCAGGGTTGGTCTGGAATAGGTGGTGTTAGGAGCCACACTTTTCGGCCACTGGACACTCCCTGGTGTTAGTTACCACAGGTGGTTCTCTATCCAGGCTTCCTATTAGAAGTACTTGGAGAATGTTTTAAAATTCCTGGTGCCCTAGTCCTGATGCTCATCCCAGAAACTATTCTATCTGGACCTCTTTGGGGGAGCAGACAAGTTTGAGAATCAGTGAGTTTTCACATGTCTGCATTTCAGACTTGGGACTTCAGCACGTGATGTGGTGGGAGGAGAGCAGGGAGCAGCTGACATGGTCCACTCCCCAGTGCTGGACTGTCTGAGTCAGCAGGGAGTTTTTAGCACCAGCCCTGTGTTAAATACTTCACTTTTATCATCCCACTTAATCCTCATAAATTCTCCATTGCTACTACTGCTAAGTCACTTCAGTCGTGTCCGACTCTGTGTGATCCCATAGACGGCAGCCCACCAGGCTCCCCCGTCCCTGGGATTCTCCAGGCAAGAACACTGGAGTGGGTTGCCATTTCCTTCTCCAGTGCAGGAAAGTGAAAAGTGAGAGTGAAGTCAATTTTACACAAGGGGAAACTAAGGCTGAATCTAATTAAGTGCGTCCCCCTCTCTGTGACCTTGCTCTTGTGCGTGTTGCTAGAAGAGAACTCAGCCTCTCAGAAAAGCCTCCTCAGACACCTCCTATCCTCAGGGAACTGTTTTCTCAGTCTTCAATCACTTGTGTGTGTTGTGAGTGTGGGCTCATTGGTGTCCAACTCTTTGCGACCCCATGAACTGTAGCCTGCCAGGCTCCTCTGTCCATGGGATTTCCCAGGCAAGAATACAGGAGTGGGTTGCCATTTTCTTCTCTGTCGGCCACTTGAGGTTCCTCGTTTGTGATTCCACCATGTGTACTGACTGCCCAAGCTGTAATGTACTGTATGATTATTTAAAAAATTGACCTACTGTTTTTTTAATGCACTTATTATAAGAGTCTTATTTATATCACTTCCACACTAGACAACTTGTATCACTTGCCATAAACAGAAGGTAAAGGGAAAGTGAAAGTGGCTTAGTCGTGTCTGACTCTTTGTGACCCCATGGGCTATACAGTCCATGGAATTCTCCAGGCTAGAATACTGGAGTGGGTAGCTGTTCCCTTCTCCAGGACATCTTCCCAACCCAGGGATTGAACCCAGGTCTCCTGCATTGCAGGCGGGTTCTTTACCAGCTGAGCACCAGGGAAGCCCAAGAATACTGGAGTGTGTAGCCTATCCCTTCTCCAGAAGATCTTCCCAACTCAGGAAATTGAACTGGGGTCTCCCTGCATTGCAGGAGGATTCTTTACCAACTGAGCTATCAAAGAAGCCCTAACCATAGCCCAAATGGTTAGAGCTATGGAACCTACACAGAGTTAATAAACTTTAGGCAGATGCTGCTGCCGGGAGAAGGTTTTGTGCTAAGACTGTGCTCTGGGGGCAGATGGAGACTAGAGAGTTTTACAGGAGGTCAAGGACATGGGATCATTAGACTCTTTCATAGAATCAGACTCACGAGGAACTTGAACAGGATGAGAAGAACTTTAGGAATCACCTGGGGTGGGGTCATTAGAATTCTCATTCCTGGACTTTCTGAAATTAGGCTCACCAGGGAAATGGGGCCTGGGGATATGTTTGCACAGCCCATCAGTGAGTCTTATAATTGGGTGAGAATTAGTGTGAAATGTAACTGCCTGGTCCCTGGCCACCAGGGGAATTGGGACTCTCCCTTGGAGTTGGCGGGGGCGGGGGGGTTGTCTGTGCACTGGAGTGTATGGCTCTGGGTTGGCCAGGTGGGAAAGAGAGAATGTTCCAGTGGGAATTTACAGGGGAAGTCACCTTGGATTCTAATCCTAGCTTCACTGTGTACCAGTAGTGGGATGCTGGGCAAGTTCCTTACTCCCTGTCCCACCTCAGTTTCCACATCTGTAAAATGGGAATTACCTTTGTGCCTACTCCAGAGTGGATTTTATTTACTCCTGTAACCCTTGCTAAGTGCTGAGTATACTTCCTGACTCACGGTGAGTGTTTGCTGTTGTTCACTATTATGAATCCTGTGGATGGAGCTTGGGCAGTTATCAGAGGCTGAGTTTCGCCCAGGAAGCTCAGAGGAAAAGGAGGGCTGAGAAGGGGTACTGCCACGATCTCAGTGCTGGGAAGGAGCAGACCCAGCCTGAGCCCCAGGCAGTGTGGCTTCTTGTCCAGCATGCCCATGACTTTGGAGGAGCCTTTGGTGTCTCCACCACCACGTTGGTGTCTCAGGATGCTGGCTGTTTGGTTTCCACTTGGTCCTTTACCAAGGCTCTGAGCTCCACATGGGTTTCTGACTGGGTCACCAGTGAGGAATGAGGTCTCTTTGTATCCAGGACTCTATCCAGGGCTCCCCAGCCTCCGCCCTCAGATGGACTTCCAGACCACCATTGGGCACACTTGGCCCGCTGTGCTGATGCCCCGGGTCTGGAGCTTTGCACATTCTGCTCTGGGCTCTGCCAGGACCACGCTCCTCTTCCAGCCTTAACCTAGTCTTGGTAGCTGTGATGTCAGGAAGGGTTAATGGCTGCTCCACAGCACCCCTCCTGGGGAACAGTGCTGGGGAACAGCAGCTCACTCACCTTGTTTTTAGTCTACTGATGCTTTCGATCTGTGGTGCTGGAGAAGACTCTTGAGAGTCCCCTGGACTACAAGGAGATCCAACCAGTCAATCTTAAAGGAAATCAACCCTGAATACTGTTTGGAAGGACTAATGCTGAAGCTGAAGCTCCAATACTTTGGCCACCTGATGTGGAGAACTGACTCCTTGAAAAAGACCCTGATGCTGGAAAAGACTGAAGGCAGGAGGAGAAGGGGACGACAGAGGATGAGATGGTTAGATGGCATCACTGACTCGATGGACATGAGTTTGAGCAAGCTCTGGGAGTTGGTGATGAGCAGGGAAGCCCGGAGTGCTGCAGTTCATGGGGTCGCGAAGAGTCAGACATGACTTGGCAACTGAACCAACAATAACAACAACGTCTTTAGGGTCACCATGTGTCCAGGTTTGCCGGGACAGTTCCTGTCTGTGCCTCTTGTCAGTGACAGTATTAATAATGACTCCATCCACTTTCTGAGTGTCTCAGTTTGGAAGATGAATTATGTGGTTGTGTCACTTATCCCCATCCTTTTCTCAGCCACCTGGACCTCAAGTGGGACGAGGAAGGCAGGAGAGTGTGTGGTTAAATCTGTGCTTTGGCCCCTGACACTCCTGGCTTCAGATGTGTTTAACATCTGGGTATAACATTGCTGGGCCTCAGTTTCTTCTGCTGAAAACAAGGATGATTAATAATTCTGCTCCACTGGGGTGCTGTGACAATTGGGGTGCTATGAGAAATGATATGTCCAGGGCTGGGCAGAAGCCTGGTGGGGGCTCAGAAAGTGGCTACAACTGATTATTATTATTGTTGGTTTGACTGGGGAGATGTAATGGCTGAACATGGGATCTGGAGCCTGACCGCCTGGTTTCATCTCTGGGCTGTGTCCTTTAACTCGCATGTGGCCCTAGCAAGTGGGGCTTCCCTGGTGGCTCAGATGGTAAAGAATCTGCCTGCAATGCAGGAGACTCGGGTTCAATCCCTGGGTCAGGAAGATCCCCTGTAGAAGGGAATGGATACCCACTCCAGTATTCTTGCCTGGAGAATTCCATGCACAGAGGAGGCTGGCAGGTTACAGTCCATGGGGTGACAAAGAGTCGGACCCAACTGAGGGACTAACACATGCAGCAAGTTACATAACCTCTTAAAGGCTCAATTTTCTCATCTGTGAAATATAGATTAACTTCATATGGGTTTTGTAAGGATTAAATGAGTTTATATAAGAAAAGTACTTAAAGCTAACCACAAAGTAGACACTAAATTAATATTAGCTATTATTATTAGCTGTTATTGTCATTATGAGTAATAGTTCCAAGTTACATTCCTATAGCCCAGAAGAATTATCCAATGGATTTGTTTCCTATTGCCATTGTAAAAATGACCACAAAGGCAGTGGCATAGAACAACACAAATGTATTATCTTATAGTCTGGAGGTTGGAAGTTGTTCCAAAGTGGGTCTCATTGGTCTAAAATCAGGGTGTTGTCAGAGCTGTGTTCTTGTGGAGGCTCTAGGGGAGAACACGCTTCCTTGCGTTTTTTAGCTCTAGAGGTCACCTGCATTCCTTGGCTTGTGGCCCCTTCTTCCATCTTCAAGTGCATCATCACTCCAGTCTGCTTCCCTTGTATGTCTTCTCCCTGACTTGGCCCCTCCTATCTCCTTCCTCCAAGGACCCTTGTAGAGGGATCTCTTATTTAGGCCCATCTGGACAATCCAGGGTACTCCCCCTCTTCCAAGATCCTGAATTTCATTATATCTACAAAAATCCTTTTTTCCTATATTCACAGACTCCAGGGATTAGAACATAGGCATATTTGGGGAACTGTCTACCATAGTCAGAAAGATTTAGGTGCATTAGTTAGACAGCCTTCAGCGTCACCCAGGAGCAATGTGAATGTTGCGAACTGTCCCTCCTCTGGGCTGTATATCTGTCAGGCTCCTCTTGAACCTGCTGAATGATGCCCTCCTGGAGTTTGGGTTGTTAGTCAGCCCTTGGCTTTTTTTTTTTTAATTATTTTTGGCTGCCTTGGCTTTGTTGCTATGTGCAGGCTTTCTCTAGTTGCACAAGTGGAGGCTGCTCTTCATTTCGGTGTGCAGGCTTCTCACTGCCGTGGCTTCTGTTGTTGCAGAGCACGGGCTGTAGGGTGCACAGGCTCAGTAGCTGTGGTACAGGGGCTTAGCTGCTCCACAGCATGTGTGATCTTTCTGGATCAGGGATCAAACCTGTGTCCCCTGCATTGGCAGGCAGATTCTTAACCACTGGACCACCAGGGAAGTCAAGCCCTTGGCTTCTAACAAATCCTGGTAGGGTGTTCGGAGACACTGCCATTCCGGGGGCTCAATTAGATCCTTCTCAGGAGCCTAAGGAATCATTGATACCTGAATCAAAGACTTATGCCCAAGTGGGGGAAACTATTAAATTAATAACGAATTAGTGAAATGTCTGCAAAATAAGTGGCTTCCTGAGGAGTCTTATAAAATCACTTCTGCTGCATCCTAGTGCTGAAAGCAAGTGACCAGGCCAGCCAGATGTAAGGAGTGGAGAAACAGACTCCACCTCTTAATGGGAGGTGCTGTGAAAAATTTGTGGTTGTTTTTAATCTAACAGAGTCAGCTTGACTCAAATGTTAAAAGTACAAACCTTAAATCTTGTACATTTTCAAGCAACTTGTTGTTTAGATTTTCTCACTTTTTAAGATGTTGTGTGAGTCCATGCCAATTGTCCAGAAATCAGCCCTTTGTAAATCAGATGTTCAGTTCAGTTCATTTCAGTCGCTCACTCGTGCCCAATTCTTTGCAACCCATGGACTGCAGCACACCAGGCTTCCCTGTCCATCACCAACTCCTGGAGCCTATTCAAACTCATGTCCATTGTGTTGGTGATCCCATCCACCCATCTCATCCTCTGTCATCCCCTTCTCCTGCCTTCAGTCTTTCTTAGCATCAGGGTCTTTTCCAGTGAGTCAGTTCTTCACATCAGGTGGCCAAAGTATTGGAGTTTCAGCTTCAGCATCAGTCCTTCCAATAGTTAGGCTTGATTTCCTTTAGGACAGACTGGTTGGATCTCCTTGCAGTCCAAGGGACTCTCAAGAGTCTTCTCCAACACCACGGTTCAAAAACATCAATTTTTCGGTGCTCAGCTTTCTTTATAGTCCAACTCTCACATCCATAAATCAGATGTTACTCACAGTCAAATGATCTTAAAAGCCACTTTCAATTATCTTACTCTGGAAATTGTTACAGCATGTATTTCTGTGACTGACAAATGGGGAGATGATGTGGGTATAGATGCAAGTTGTGTTGGCTCATTGGCAATTTTTCCCAGTGTGTTTATATTTTGATAGATCAGGGTGGGCTTTCTCATAATTAAAGATCAATCAGAATTAAGAAAAAATTGAAAATGTATAGAGGCACCTTCCTTTAGGGCAAGTCGTGGCCATTTTCATAGGTTCCCATCCCCTTAAGCTGTATGAGGAAGCTCAGAGAGCAGATAAAGGAGCTGGAAGGCATTGTCCTTATAAGAAATCAGTGGTGCAGGTGACCTTCTGGATGGGACTTTTCATTTTGATGAGATTGGTCTCTGTAAGAAGTGAGTGCCCCTGAGGTCCTCCATCTCAAAGGAGGAACAGGAACCAATGACTTATTCACTGGGTGGTGTTGGGTTCAGGCCCAGTGGCTGCTGGACCAGGATGTCCCTAGAGCCCTTACTGGTCTTGGAGGGGCTCAGGTGCAAGGTTCTGTAGGTGTTAACTGGTATGCACCAACCCTGTTTTCCCCCTGCAGCCTATTATTTTTAGTGTGCATTTTTGTCAAATATGAAGATTTTCAAGAAAATACATGGCAGTGTAGCAGAAATGTCTGTGTTCATTTCTGCTGTGGGATGAGTGTTGATTTAAAAATATTGGCCCTGTGGTGGAGAGGGGCTCAAAGGAGTCAGCCAACAGGGAGAGCCTCTGGGCACTGCTTTCATTTTCACCTCATTGCTGAGCGTATTAGGTCTTCCCAGGTAGCTCAAGGGTGAGGAATCCACCTGCCAAGCAGGAAACATGGGTTTGATCCCTGGGCCGGGAAGATCCCCTAGAGAAGGAAATGGCAACCCACTCCAGTATACTTGCTTGGGAAAATTCCACGGACAGAGGAGCATGGTGGGCTATAGTCCATGGGGTTGGAAAGAGTCGGACTTGCACGTGCACGCAACGGAGATTGTTTTACTTCCTGAATGCTTTGCATACCTTTTGGGTAGTTTTGCGTGCTAAGTTCCAATATGACCAGCAGGAAAACCAAGGCTCCAGGAAGGTAGTGAGTTCTGTAGGATGGAGCTCTTGTTCCTCCAGCCCACTTGCCCTCCTCCCCCCGACCCCCCAAGACCTCCAAAGGCAGTGGGTTTTGCTGGTCTTCTTTGATTGCTATAAACTGCCAGTAACGTGATTTCCCTTGTTGCCTTCTGCTTTTGGTAAACCAGACCCTGTGGTCTTGTTGGTTTCTCAGTGACTGGGAACAGATTTCTGAACCCAGATTCTTGGTCCCATTTGGGACACAGAAGATGTGGGTGGCGGGCTGGAGCCTTCTGATGCGGAGGCCCCAGGCTGGCCTCTGTCTGTTTCTCCCCCAGGTTTCCATGGGCTAAAGGCTGAATTCCTCTGGTCATTTCCTTCCTTTCTGTTCCTTTTCTCTTTGTCCTTGAGGAGCCATCTCTGCCAGTTGGAATAGGAAACTGTTTACAGCACAAACGTCAGGAGTCCTGTTCCCAAAGCGGAGATTAATGTTGTTGAGAAAAGAGTTTTTAGGTGACTTCTGCAGCCTTTTGAGACCTGGGGTGTCAATGACTGGGTTGGGCCTACCCTGAGTTGGGCCTACCCTTTCATCTTACAGGTGGGCAAAGGTCAGGGAGGGCTAAAGAGACTGGCCCCAAACACTTGGCAAAGCCAGGAGAAGAATCCAGATCACTCCCTCCCTCTGCACACTTCCCAGCTGAACCTAGAGGTTGCCTCATAACCCTCTTGTCAACTGAAGGAATATACACACTCCTGGGCTTGAAGTCCTAAACATTTCAGCTGAATAAAACATGACTCTCTACTTTTAGCTTGCATGTATATTTTTCAGTCAACATTCCTCAGCACAGCAGTCCAGCCAGCCTCTCTCCATCAGTCAGAGATGGCATGCCGATCTAAACCTCTTTGCCATTAATAAATTATTGACTTGTCGCCACTCCCACAGCCTTTTCTCTTCCACTTTCTTGCATATTTTCTCAATTGACATTGGTAGTTGCCCATCTTTTGTGCCCTGGTCCTTGGCAGAGTGTTTGCTTTAAAGAAGTGTGGAGGAGGGCTTTTGGTTGCAGGTAACCAAACCTTTTCTCCCTGGAGGAAGCCGAAAAGGACATTTTATAGAAAGGATGTTAGGATGGCTCCTGGACTGCCACCAGGTATAAGAGTGAGAGAGCTGGGAGCCTGGAGTTCTCCCCGCTTCTTCCCCCATCTCTTACTTCTGCTTTGCTCTGCATGTCATTCATGCTTCCCTTCCTGCAGGCCCACTTCTGCCCTCCCCAATCTGTCTTTCTCTCCCAAATCCAAGTTCCCAGAGGAGGTCCCTAGGTCCAGGCATGATTGCTTGTTACCCCTGGCCAGGGGACAGAGCCTCCTTTCCTGTGGGGTGAGCCGGGGAACATATCTGGTGGTCAGAGAATGACCCTCCTACAGGTAGTTATGGTGCTGGAAAACAAATAAGTCATCTGCAGGAGATGGGTTCTAGGTAAGGGCTATACATCCGAACAGGTGGAGAATAAATGTACGCCCTACTGGAAATTTTACTCCTTTTTCTTTCATGGAGGAAATTGCGTTCTTCCATGTAAGTACTTCATAATGAGTGGAGTAGTTGACTTCTGGGCCTCTCCCATGAAATTAAGTGCAAACTCATGGGGTGTTCTCCTGGTACACGCTGGGCTGTGGTTCAGCCATGTGGTACTGGCCAGCTGGATCCCTCTGAAGGGGCCATGGGCATCAGGTCAAGCTGTGGTTTCCTGAGTTAGAATGTAGCAGAAGGGACACATCATTTGTCCAATGATGCCAAATACATCAACCGATGCATTTGCTTCAACATCTGTTCTGTCTTAAGTACAAGGAGTGATGTGAGGACCCTCCGGGGAGACCTATTACTCAGCTGTGGAAAGGCCCATCAAGGATGTATCACTAAAAAAAATTAAAAAGGATGTATCTGGCCAGATCCACAAAGGCCCACTCCGGGGATGCTGGAGCAGACTGATGGAACAAGGCTGGGGCGTGACCTTTCCTCTCTACCTGGGGTTCTCCTGCAGGAAACAATGGGGACCTGGGGGATGGCAGCGGTGTCTGTCCCTGCCTTGGGAACCCGGCTGGGCCTAGGCCCTTCAGAGCCAGATGTTTAGGGCTACACAGGTGCCCTTGAAAGGCCTCTCTTGGTTTCAGACCAGGCTTGGCAAGATGTCTAAAGATATTAGCAACAGTCCATCCCTTGCGGTGGGCCTCTGATGATCTTGGCCAGGACACCGGCTAGGACAGGTGCTAGAAGGATGGGTGAAGGAAGGGGAGTCACCTGGAGCCAGATAGTCCTAAAGGGAGGGCCTAGCAGGTGGAATGGAGTGTGAGGGACCCCAGATGTCCCTCATGGGCAGTAAGGCAGAGGGGCTTTGGAATCAGCTTGTTTCAAAGCCTAATGTCACCTCTTGTTAGCAATATGATCTTTAGGCAAGTCATTTAGCTTCTTTTATGCATAAAAAACACCAAACATACCCTGCCTGGAGCTAGCGTGGGATGGGAAATTGGTGGAGTGAAACAGGCTTAGCTAAGTTAGGAGTTACTGATCTCTGAGTCCTGGTTCCACACCTTCTGGTTGTATGGCTTGGACCTGAACAGTTTATTCAGCCTCTCTGAGCTCCTGTGACCCTTTCTGTAAAGTGTGGGTAACAACCCCTTACAGGATGGTCTGGAGAATTAGATAAAAGTCAAGCACATGAAGGGTTTTCCCTGCACACAAAACATGCACATTCAGTGTGTGGCAACTTTACTATTTAAAGCACCCACCAGGTACATAGTAGGTGCTCACAAAGGTCATTTAAGGGAGTGGGCCTGACGAAGTAGGTGCAGCGTGGTTCCCTGCTAGGGAGATTTTTTTTTTAAGTTGCACTTATTGAGGTGTCATTTACGAAAGGTAAAACTCACAGTTTTTCGGTATCAGTGTGATGAGTTTTGACTAGTGAGTACAGTCATGTAACCACAACCATATCAACACATAGAGTATTTTCAAGTAAGGAAGAATTTGTCATCCAGAAATTGTCCACATAGGATCCTTCTGGTTTGGGGGGGACCACTTAGTCGGTGAGGACCCCAAGGCCCAGACCTTGCCCATTAAGAAATGGACCCCCAAGGTCATCTCACTGATAAGACCCAAGCCTGTACCTTGGGGCTATCACCTGCTCAGGGCTGGGGTGGGGCTTCAGCAGTCCTTCCCTGCTGGTTCCTCATTGGTTTTGAGGAAGGAGGGGGGAACCTGCAGGGTACAGAGGTCAGGCCCAGGTCTGGGCAGTGCTGCCAGGCGGAGGCTGACATGCCCACTCGAACTGAGGCAAGGGCCACATCTGTGTGAAGTGCCACGGCTGGTGTGGCTTGGCCCAAAGTGAAGGTCCCATGGTCTTGCTTGCCAACGGCCATCTGTGCAGGGTTGTGTTGGTCCGTGAGGCTCATTGGCTGGCGCATGAGAACATTAAGATTGGTCCCAGTGGTTGTGGTTTGAGGATGGAGGAAGGTTCTACACCTGACCCTGGCCACAGCGCCTGGAGTTGCCACCGTCTTCCTTTGGGTTAAGCATTTCTTCTCCCGTGTCATCTTTCAAAAGGCTATTTCTCTGAAGAGAAAACCCTTAGGTGAGCGATGGAAAGCAGACTTGAATTTTGTGTGCCCTCTCTGGCCAGTTGGGAGGAATCTGGAATGCTGTGTTGAGAGGCATTCTGAGGCCACCTCTGTCTAGTTGGAAAGAAGATGGTAACTGATAGATGCTGTGTTTTCCAAGTACCAGCCTTTGGGCTGGAAATGGCTCTGATGCGTGAAGCTTAATGGGTCTGTGAGGAAGTTGCACAGATGAGTGTGTTGTAAGTTTCCGTGAGGCTAAATCTACTCCATCCAGAAAAGAGAATTTCTGATATGCCCTTATGATATTATAGATTGTTACATTAAAGGTAACCACATCGTTGCACAGCCTCCTGCTGCTTTGACTGGGGGCTTGGCCAAGTGACTTGTTTTGGCCAAACGGACGTCTGCAAACATGAAGCCAGAAGAGATTTTGATGAGCATCTGTGCGTTGGGACTTGCCCGCCTGTTACATTGCTGGGCTGTCCTGCTGGAGAGGCTACATGGAGGGGAGCTGAGCCTCCCCACCCAGCAGCCCAGGAGAACATCAGACAGAGTGAGTGAGGGTGTCTTGGATCGTTTAGCCCCAGTTAAGCCTTCAAATGACTTTCATGCATGAGTTGACCCCAGGTGGGAAAAGCCCAAACTGCAGAGTTCTGTACAAACAAGTGATTGTCATTTCGAGCCACTAAATTTTTGGAGTTAAAAAGGTTTTTTTCTTAATAGCAATAGATAACTAGTATAGTCCTATTTACCTTTCTTTTATGGGTTGAATATAATAGCAGATAATAGATTTAATAAAAAGTTTTTATGTCTGTCCTTGGCAAAATAAAAACTTAACAATACTTTATTAGGCCCAAATAGGGGGATTTTATTGCTTGGTAAATTAAGCCGTCAGGGAACCAGAATTAGTGATCTCGGGGAGGAGTTGCTGGGTCCTCAGGAGCCATTAGCACTTGTTAGTGTGACTTTGATAATCAGAGTGAGAAATAGTTAAAGCTGGAGGGTACAATAGGGCTTTCGATATCTGTGAGCCAACATCTTCAATTTTCCTGATAAAGAAACAGAATCCTGAGAGTGGCAGTCACATGAAGACTAGACAGCAACTTCGTGGGAGAATGTCTCTCAAGGCAAGGCAAGACTCTGCTTGTCTGGGTTGAGATATGAGGACCGGGAGGCTGAGGGTACAGACAGTGGGCTGACAGCACCCAGCCTGGGCCTTGGAGGGGACTTGGGGGGAAGGGATGGTCTAGTCCCAAGGGGAGTGGTTAACAGTGGTGCCAAAGACCCAGCAAAGACCTGATGTGCTGTGCTGTGCTTAGTCGCTCAGTAGTGTTTCTGAGTACTTCCAGACCTATCTCCGGACAGGCTGCTGGGAGTGTGTGTGTGTGTGTGTGTGTATGTGCACACACATAAGTATGTGTGTGCGTGCAGGTATGGCAAGAGAGGAGGAGGGAACAACAGAGATGGAGAAGAGGGAAGGAGAGGGACAGAGACAGAGGGAAGGAGAGACTGTAGAAGCTTCTGGTAGATCTTCCCTTGGGTTTTGTATGGTTCGTTGAACATGAACCTGCAAAGACTTGGCTAGCTATGGACACTGATTTTGCCCGGCCATGCACTCCTTGGGTCTTCCCTGAACATTCACCAGTGAGATCCCAAAGTGCTACATGCTGGGGTCAGAGCCCGAGGTTCTCAGGAAGGAAGATGAGCCCACAGGATGGAATGTATCAAGATGCAGTAGGAAAGGCGGTTTCACTTTCTCCTACTTATTTTTTGATCTAAGCC
The DNA here is from genome assembly GCF_014754425.2 of Oryx dammah. Taxonomy (NCBI): domain Eukaryota; kingdom Metazoa; phylum Chordata; class Mammalia; order Artiodactyla; family Bovidae; genus Oryx; species Oryx dammah. The sequence continues at coordinate 35,950,562 of NW_024070198.1, read as the reverse complement.
TTGTGTGTTGAATGAATATTTATATGGAAAAAGCAGACTTCCTCACTGAATTATATATGTATATTACATATATATTTATCTATCTTATGAAATAGGCATGTATTCCTATAGAGTAAGACCTTAAGATAGAATATAGCATGCTGAAGAACGCAGGGGGCTCATGCTAACATTGCCCCTCAAAAATCTTAGTGATGGGGGTGGAAAGGGTGAGACCACTTTCTAGTAAAATACTAGCAATGAGGTTGCAATAACCAGCAAAACATAAACACAAGCCAAAAGTATAATGATCGTGGTGGAGGGGTGGCCTGGCTCATTCTATGACTCATGAGGGAGTTGTCAGGGGTTTCGTGTCCCAAGATAGCAGCACCCCACCACCTCCTTCTTCCAGCAAAGCGTCTCCCTCTCCATACCGCTGCCCATGCTCACAACTAGTTTTGCCGTTCACCCTCAGAAGAATATGTGGATTGGTTTCCACCTGTGAATATGCTTACCACTCAAGGCGACCCTCTCCTGCTTCCCCCGACCCCTAGATGAACCCTGGGCCCAGAGCCCATGGGCAGCCGTATGGTCATCCCACACACACTGCCAGCTCCAGGCTTGTCCCCAAATGTGACAGCCGAACGGCAGGATCCTGATCAGGATGTGACTGATTAAAGCTGAGGGCAGTGCTGGGGGAAAAGTTGGAGCCCAGAGTACCTAGAAGCCCAGGGTGGTGCCTGGGACCCAAGCAGGATGCCTGCCCCTTCACAGGGTGGCAAGATGTCTGTCTCAGCACTGAGAATGGCCCACTTCAGGCAGGGGACATTTATTTGGGGACATGTTGGGCGTTAACTGGGCTTCCCCTGTGGCTCAGCGGTAAAGAATCTGCCTGCAGTGCAGGAGCCACCGGAGACTCGGGTTCCATCCCTGGGTGGGGAAGATCCTCTGGAGGAGGGCATGGCAACCCACTCCAGTATTCTTGCCTGGAGAATCCCATGGACAGAGGAGCCTAGTGGGCTTCAGTCCATGGGATTGCAGAGTTGGACGCAACTGAAGCGACTTAGCACACACCCACGCACAGGGGGTTGACTATTAGAGCCAGAGCAATACCTATTGAAGTCCTGGGCCTGGAGGAGGCTGAAGTCAAGGCAATTCAAGAGCTCCTTCTAGGCAGGTCCCTGAGCTGAGCCCTCAGCTGTGAGAGGAGGCAGTGTGGAATCGTGGGACCAGCTCAAGTCCTGGGCTAGCTCTTCGGCAGACTCGTTGTGAGTCTTGGGCAGGCCTGGAAACCTTCTTGAGCTTCTGTCTCCTCATCTCTAGGGTGGAGCTGGGAGATAAAGCTTACCCCATGGGGTCACTGGGGAGATTTGCCAGACAGAAAGTGGCCCCCAGAGTGTGGGAACCGGGTGATCACTATGAGCTGATGGAGGCTGGGGTCCTGAGTACCTTGGCTGAGCAGCAGGGTCCCCAGGGAGGCGGAAGCCAGCCTCGCACCCTGCTCACCCCTCCAACCCCACCCCCAACATCTCCTCTGTCCTCATGGTATCTTGTGGAGAAGGCAATGGCAACCCACTCCAGTACTCTTGCCTGGAAAATCCCATGGATGGAGGAGCCTGGTAGGCTGTAGTCCATGGGGTCGCTACTAGTCAGACATGACTGAGTGACTTCACTTTCACTTTTCACTTTCATGCATTGGAGAAGGAAATGGCAACCCGCTCCAGTGTTCTTGCCTGGAGAATCCCAGGGTCGGGGGAGCCTGGTGGGCTGCCGTCTCTGGGGTCGGACAGAGTCGGACACGACTGAAGCGACTTAACAGCAGCAGCAGCAGCATGATGTCTTGGACAGGGGCTGGGAAAAAACTAAGATAAGTTTGGTTCTTATAACAAAAGCATTACACGTTCATCATGGAAAATCGAATCCAAAGGATGAAAGGCGGAAACAGCCAGGACCACACGCCCACAGGCAGCCCCTGTTAACCCCTTGGTGCTCAGCCATCCAGAGTTGCCAGTTCATGCGAGACAGAGCCAATAGACAAGCTTTCACAAAACCCAGCTCCGTGGGGAAGGGGGTGTTATCCTCTTTTTATAGACGAGGACACAGAGGCTTGAAAGGATATAGTTCTTGGTTAAGACTCCATGGGGAGAGAGCGGGTGGTGGACCTGATGGTTTCTGAACTTGGATTTTTGTATTCTTCAAAAATCCTTGTCCTGGATAATTTCTCTAACACTCCCTCACGTGCTTTGCCTCCAGCCACCAGAAAGCTGCTCCACAGGACCCCTGGGGTCCCTTTCACCAGTCATTCAGGGAGCAACAGGGGCTGGGCACTGCCCCGGTGCAGGCTCTGCATGGGCACGAGGGACAAGGGTTCTGGTAAGGTGACCAAGCTCTCTGTTCTTAGAGCTCAGGGCTGTGCTGCCTGAAGGGCCTGGGCTGTGGGTGGCTCAGCAGAGCTGTCTGAACCTGGACACAGGTGACCCGGAGCTCAGATAGCAAGGTGCTGTCGGGTGGGTGTCTGGCAAAAAGGCAGACACACCTGAGAGTCCTTCTTTCTGGGGGTGCCTTAGTGGCAGGAGCAGCAGGGACCTCGGGAGCGGGGTCTCTTGTCCCATCTGGAGTGTGTGTCTCCGTGCAGGAGGCCTCATTGCAGCAGCCTTGTGGGCCCCCTTAGGAGCAGTCAGGCCCCGTCTCATGAAGCAGCTTTGTGTCCGTCTGGCAGTTTCCCTGCAGGTGCCCACGCCCTGTAGAGAGTTCTAGGGGATGAGGCTGCTGCTTGCTGGTGAGCCTTGAGGAGCAGGTAGGAAGGGCATGATGGCGTGCGCCAGGTGGCAGGCTGGAGGCCTGTGGACAAAGGTTTGCTCATTCATTTGAATTCATCGCCTATAATTAAAATGAAGGAGAGGGACTTCCCTGGTGGTTGAGTGGTTAAGAATCCACCTGCCAATGCCGGGGACACGGGTTTGAGCCCTGGTCTGGGAAGATCCCACATGCCACGGGGCAACTAATCCCCTGTGCTACAACTGTTGAGCCCGTGGAGCCCATGAGCTGCAACTGCTGATCCTGAAGCCCACCAGGCCCTGGAACCCATGCTCCTCAACAAGAGAAGCCACCGCAGTGAGAAGCTGGCACACTGCAACTTGAGAGTTGGCCCCACTCGCTGCAACTAGAGAAAGCCCGCATGCAGCAACAAAGACCCAGCGCAAGCAAAAGTAAAAAAATAAATAAAATGTTGTAGAATGCATGAGAGATTTCACCTAGCCACCTGGATTTCTGACTCTTCCGTTGGGTGGAGTTAAAGCACGGCTGACCCTCTGGACCACACTTGGGGTCCCCAGTGTGGGCCTCCCATCACCTCTACAGTCCCTATCTTGAGTTTTCTTTTCTCACCCTACTCACATTGTTTTCCTTAGGGTGGAGTTAGGGGAATGTTCTTGTACCCACATGTAAGTAAGAGGGGGTCATCAAAGGACAACCGCTCCCCTTAGTTCCACCCTCTTGATCCCTGGGTGTCTTTGGTGATCTTGGGGGGCACACAGAGCTTGCATTCAAGTTGCCTTTGCCTTCTTCCAGCTGCAAGCAAAGTTTTCTATCTCCTCATGCCTCGGTTTCTGGAAAGCAGTTGATAATGCAGGGCAGGTGTGAAGATTAAGTGAGATGGTGCCGGCAATGCCATGCCCCGGATGTAACACCCACAGCCCAGGTTACAGGTGTCCTTCTTGTATGCTGTTTATTTTCATTATTGGTATAATTTACATACAGTAACCCTACACACGTTAAGTGTGCAGTTCATGGGTTTTTATCCACACACACACACATACATATATATATATTTATATACATATACACACACACCATATACTTGTGCGGTATACACAAGTAGTAGTCATGTATGGATGTGAGAGTTGGACTGTAAAGAAAGCTGAGTGCCGAAGAATTGACGCTTTTGAACTGTGGTGTTGGAGAAGACTCTTGAGAGTCCCTTGGACTGCAAGAAGATCAAACCAGTCAATCCTAAAGGAAATCAGTCCTGAAAATTCATTGGAAGGACTGATGCTGAAGCTCCAATACTTTGGCCACCTGTTGCCAAGATCCAACTCACTGGAAAAGATCCTAGTGCTGGGCAAGATTGAATGCAAGAGGAGAAGGGGATGACAACAGAGGATGAGATGGTTGGATGGCATCACCGACTCAGTGGACATGAGTTTGAGCAAGCTCTGGGAGTTGGTGATGGACAGGGAGGCCTGGCACACTGCAGTCCTTGGGGTCACAAAGAGTCGGACATGACTGAGTGACTGAACTGAACTGATACTCGTGCGATGAGCCCAATGATGGCCCTTCAGGATGTCCATGTCCTACTCCCTGGGACATTCACATGTGGTACCTTGCACGCCAAAGGGACTTTGCAGGTGTGATTCCATTAAGGGGTTTGAGAAGGAGAGATTGTCCTGGATTATCAGGGTGGGCTCAGTGTAACCCCAAGGGTCCTTATACATAAAGGAGGAGGCAGGAGGGTCAGAGTCAGAGATTGGGAGGTGCTATGCTGCTGGCTTTGAAGGAAGGAGGAATGTAGTCCTATAGACACTTTGATTTTGGCCTGGTGAGACCTGTGTCAGACTTCTTACCTCCAGCACTGTCTGGTTTGAAGTCACTGAGTTTGTGATAATTTTTGAAAGCAGCAATAGAAGGCAGATACACTGCATAACTGCCATGCTAGGCAAGACAGAGGACATCATCATTCTAGAAGGTTCCCTTATGCCCCATTCCAGTTTCTGTCTATCTCTGCTGTGAGTTAACCATTGTTCTAACGATGACACCTTTCACCTTACATGTGCCTGAACTTCATATGATTAGAAGCTTAGAGCATCTGCTCTTTCATGTTCAAGGTCTTCCATTCAACACAGTGCTTCTGAGTGCTTCACAGTGCTTTTGTTCGTGTTGCTGGGTGTATTGGATTGTGCTCCCTTTTCTTCGCTGAGTAGTATTTCAGTGTACAGCCACACCATACTTGGTTCATCTGTTCTCCTGTGAACGGATGTTTGGATTGTTTCCAGGTTTGGGCAATGATGAAAAGCCTGCTGTGAACCTTCTGGAACAGATCCTTTGGTGGATGTGTACACAGACCCGTTTCTCTCGAGTAGAGTCCTGGTGATGGAGTTGCTGGCTCACAGGGTGGGGATGGTCAGCTGAAGCAGAAGTGCTGGGGCTGTGAAGTACAAGCGCGGCTCAGCCCGGCTGGCCACCTCGCTTGCCTGCAGTGGTTTCTGGGGTGCGCACGTGGTGGGAGAGGGCCTCCTCTGGTCCAGGGAAGGCTGCTTAGTGGCTCTCAGGTGGAGAACCTCAGCCAGCAGCTGTGTGCTCTGGCCCCGGGGATGATGGGTGTGCCTGTGCTTCTTGGGGCTTCCCAGGTGGCATTGGTGGTAAGGAACCTGTCTGCCAGTGCAGGAGACATAAGAGACATGGGTCCAATCCCTGGGTTGGGAATGATCCCCTGGAGGAGGGCATGGCAATCCCCTCCAGTGTTCTTGCCTGGAGAATCCCATGGACAGAGGAGCCTGGTGGGCTACAGTCCATGGGGTCGCAAAGAGTTAGATAGGACTAAAGTGACTTAGCACACACACTCTCCTGCTCTGCACCCACCTTGAGGCTGGCGTTTTCTCACAGGCCTTCCCTAGTGGTCTCCACATAGCCCTGTGATGGGGAGTGGTTATTAGCCAGCTTGCAGCTGTGGAAACTGAGCCCAGGGCAGAGTCCCGTCAGTGGCAGAGCTGGTGAGGGTGGAACCAGGTGTTCTTTCTCAGCCCAGCTAACTCTGTGACCTTGATCCCGTCTCCCACCCCTGGAAGAGTAGCTCAAAGCTGTGCCTGGTTGGAGGGCAGCCACGAGGGTCAGCTACTCCTATGGGAAGATTAGTGGGTCCTTTTCTTCCTGCACATGGGTGCACAAGAGGGCCGGGGGGATGGCAGATGGCTTCCCAGATGGCAGAGAACACAGCCCAGCTGGTGCAGGGGTTGTCTGGGGGCTGTCATGATGGGGGAAGCAGTGATGAGGGGCTAATGGAGCTGTCTGATTGGTTAAAGAGTTAGGTCTGATACGAAGGGCGGAGAGGCTGGGGTAACCTGATGAGATTGGTGGTTGTGATGCAATGGGGGGGGGGCAGCCTGGAGGCAGGGTGTAAGGCCTCTGGGAAACTCTCCACCGCTGTGTCATTGCTTGTGCTCTTCCTTCTGCCTGGAGCTCCCTCCCACTCAGCAAATTTGCCCCTCAAGAGGCCAGTTGAACCTCACCATATTGGGCCTGCCCCCTCCGACCTCAGTCCCCCATGGCACTCACCATAGTGTCTAATAAAGAGTTCATGAGCAAGATAGAAGTTTCCAGTGTTCTTAATTATAACATTTAAATGGAAATCACTTGCTCTGTAGTGGTCTGAAAACTCAAAGTCGGATCCTAACACATTAAATACTCCTGTGATGTGTAACCGCTGGACCAGACGAATGGCAGCCCAGTGGGGGGGCAGGGCAGGGTGTGGGCAGGCACACAGGGGCTGGGGTCCTTGTCTGCTCTGCTGATGGACTTGCCGGGATGCTGAGGTGATGCCCTGTGGCCCCTGCCAGCTTCCCTGCTGCACGGTTAATTTCTCGTTCACTAGCTCAGACTGTCCCCAGGCTTGCGGCCACACCTTGGGGATCTTCCTGGATTAGGTCTGTGGAGAGAGGGGGCAGGGAGGCAAGGCAGGGAGGAATGGGCTGTGTGGATGTCCCCGTGACCAGCTGCCACTTTCCCAGCCCCAGGCATTCCTGTGGGCCCCTCCCAGAGGTCACTGCCCTGTGCTCAGACGTTCCAGCTCAGTGGGCGGGGATGTGCGTGGAGTGGGAGGCAGGCTGGTCATTCTGCATCTGGACCATTCTGCTCCGAAGAGGAGGTGGCCGCTGATTAACTGAGTTCCAGACAAAGCTGTGAAAGATAACGATGAAGTCTGAAGCCATGGTTAGACTTAATGCAGTGAGCAGATCTGGGTGCCGGGAGGGACAGAGCCTTGGTGCAGAAGCAATGGAAAGCCAAGAAACACCTCTCTGGGCTTATGGAGGGTGGGATGGCTTCTTAAGCCTGAGGTTGGGCAGCTGGCCATCCATAGGTAGCAGCCAGGGTGCAAAGTCCCATTCCTTAGCCCTCGGTTCTTGCCTGTCCAGGCGCTAGAGATTGGAACAAGGGATCCTGGGAAGCCACGTGGCCCGAATACCAGGCGTGCACTAGGGTGCGGGCACCCGAGTTGGAGCTGAGTGTTTTGGCATCTGGGGCCCTCTGTGTGGCCTCCTCATGGCCCCTAAACATAATATGTGTATTATTTCCTGGGATTCACATGGTTTTGATGCTTGCTGTCCCCTCCTCAGCTCAGGAGAGGGTTTGGAAGGACTCACGTTTGCATTGCAGCGTGGTGGGGATGGGCGGGGGGCGGTATGGGGCTTAGCAAGAGTTTGTGGTGTGTTTCCTCCTACCCTGCTATAGCGATTCACACCAGGAGTTTTGTTGTTTTGTTTTCATTGTAATTTGACTTGCTTTAAGTTCATACGAGAAAATGGATCAAAGTTCCGTGGTCAGCACCTGCTCAGTCTGGGACAGGAGCTGGCTCTGGTGTCTCGGTGGGGAGGCTCTGCCAGGTCATCATAGCTGCTCGGCCTTATGTGGGTCTTGGGGTGCTCTGGGGGACCCTCTGGGTCCTGGGGCTTAGGGTTTCCTGCTGCTCTGTGGAGTAACCTGAGGAAGTAAGTAAGCCTCATTCTTGGGAAAAGTACCTAAGATGGTCTTTAAGTTCTTTGGAAGAAGAATATTTATACTCTTTGGTCTTTATATTCTTCAGGGCTTCCCTGGAGACTCAGATGGTAAAGAATCTGCCTGCAGTGCAGGAGACCTGGGTTCGATCCCTGGGTAGGGAAGATCCCCTGGAGAAGGGAACGGCTACCCACCCCAGTATTCTTGCCTGGAGAATCCCATGGACGGAGGAGCCTGGTGGGTTCATGCAGTCGCAAAGAGTCAGACACGATTGAGAGACTAACACAAACTTCTGAGCAAATTCTGTCCTAGGGGAATTGTCCACTAGTTTTTCTTTCTTCTTCTTCTTCTTTTTTTAAATCTCCCATGACTGCTCTGGAAGTTAGATCTATTTTAACTCTTTTCAAGCATAGTTACTCTTGAAATTGTGCCACGTAAACTTAATTTAGCAAAGTCTAAGTTCCGGTTTACTGATTTCATCTTTGTGAGAATGTCAGTGCATGTGAAGGTTTTGTATAAAATAAGAATTAGGGAGTTCACACTTAGTCTTAAAAGGTCTCTGGTAGGACTTTCTTTCCCTCCAGCTGACATGAAGTCTTCACCCAGCATATGAGGAGTGGTCTGTGATGGGTGGGTGCCAGGCTGCCTGTGCTGGAGGGCATTTGGTTGCCTCCTTGAAAGCCCTGCTTCAGGCTGCAGTGGATGGGCCATGCTGGACCTCCCCAGGGGCTTTTTTGAGCCCTTTTGTGGTCTTTTTCTTCTCTTTTCCTTTATATTTTGGAAGCAGGAATTTCTCAGACAGATTCCTGAGTACTGCTCAGCCCAGGACCCAGGCCCAGTCCACAGGCACTTGTGAATAATTAACAGAAGACTGTTTTCACTCTGGTGCACTTGGCCCTCTTGCTAAGATGAGGCTGTGACTCCTGTCAAGGGTTAGTGTGGCTGCAGAACATTGGGCACTTATCCTGCTGTTTATTCTAGAATCCCTTGAAACTGCTTATCTGAGGGGAAGCATCGGCAAGCCCTCTGTCCGCAGTTCTCTGTCAGAATGCCTGGCCCTTGGGAGTCTAGCCAGCCGGCTTCAGAGCATCTAGGGGAAAAGTGAAGACACAGCCGGTGACCTGGGGTGCTGACCCCACTCTGTGCCTACATTCTTATGTTGCTAAAGAGTGGGGTGTCTGGAGACAAACCAGTGCCAGCTGTTGCTCCCAGCCTGGCTATAGTCAGCAGGCATCCCGGGAGAATTGCTGAACCCTGCCTTGTCAGAAAGGTTGGCCTCCGTCCAGGGAGGGAGCGGCAGTCAGGGTGGTTGAAGCAGCTGATGCTACCCCAGGAAGGAGCGCTGTGCTCCTGAGGGCAGGCTAATTAGGGGACAGTTGTCCTTACAAGGTGGTTTCCTGCAGGTCTCTGATTTTTTTTTAATTGGGATATAATTCACATATTATAAAATTTGCCTTTAAAACAATTCAGTGGTTTTAGTACATTCACAAGGTTGTGCAACCATCCCCACTATCAAATTCCAATTTCTTCACCCCCCCAAAGAAACTCATGTGTGCATGCTCAGTTATTTCAGTCGTGTGCGCCAAGCTCCTCTGTCCATGGGATTCTCCAGGCAAGAATAGTGGAGTGGGTTGCCATTTCCATCTCCAAGGGATCCTCCTGATCCAGGAATCGAACCCTTGTCTCTTATGTCTCCTGCATTGGCACACAGGTTCTTTACCACTAGCACCACCTGGGAAGCCCGAAAGAAACTCATATCCGTTAGCAATCCCTCCAAATTCCCATTCCACACAGAGCTCTGAGTTTTCACTGCTCTTTGCTGCAAGTTACCAATGGTACAGGTTTGGGCCAGTCCTAGGGTCATGGAACCTCAGGACTGGAAGGTGGTGGAGAGAAGGAGCTTGGGCACTGGAGACAGGAACTTACTAGCTGTGCGATTTGGGGGATATGCTTACCCTCTCTCTGCCTTGGTTTCCTCTGCTGTTAAATGGGACTTATAACTACCTATTTCTTACCTCGCTGGGTTGTTTGTAAAGATAAAATGAGACACCATGAGGAATAATAGTTATGCTTGTTAAGATCTTGACTTGTATTATTCTTATTGAATTCTTATTAATTCCAGGAAGTAAAAGTTATTATCATCTCTGTTTAATATGGAAGGAAAACTGAGCCACAGAGTTTAGTTATTTGTTCAAGCTTGCACACTATGAATCGGTTTTTAGCTGCAAAGCATGGAAAACCGGACTTTATCTTGTTTCTAGAGGAGGAAATCAGCTATCACAATGAATGGGAAATTCAGAGATCTAGTGGGCTCCAAAGCAGGTATTCAGCAGCTCATAGACCCCCACCCCCAACACCGAAGGATAAATGGAGGTTCTTTCTATGCTGGCTGCATCTTGGGCTGGTGGCAAGATGGTGGCCACAGGCGCTGGCCTCCTGGGCTCAGGGCATTTCTTTCCTGGGAGCCTCCTTCATGCTCCAAGCTTCATGCTTTAAGCAGACTTCCCTTCATGCTCCATCAGCCAGAATGGTGGGTCACAAACCCATTCCCACATCCATCATTGGAAGGGGAAAGGGGTTCCCATGGTTGGTTCAGACTACTCAGGATCTACCCTGGATCTTGGGAAGAGTCACTCCTCCCCCACCAATCATATAAGATTGGTGTTTAGTTAAGAAGGGAGAGGCTTCTCTGGTGGTTCAGTGGTAAAGAATCTGCCTGCAATGCAGGAGCCACAGGAAACATGGGTTCGATCCTTGGATAGGGAAGATCCCCTGGCAACCCACTCCAGTATTCTTGCCTGGAGAATACCATGGACAGAGGAGCCTGATGAGCTACAGTCCTAGGGTTGCAAAGAGTCAGAAACAACTGAATCGACTTAGTGGATGTGGCTATACACACAGATCAGTAAGTAACTGAGCTGAGATTTGAACCAGTCCCCACAGGTCCAACACTCCTGAGCTTCACAGCAGTGCCACACTGCAGCTCCCAGCAGGCAGTGAGGCCTGTGTGCAGTGAATCTTGATTGAATGCCTTAATCCATACAGCCTGGTATCTGCTCCTCCCCAGTCCCACGTCCTTTTTTTCTGACCCTCTGTTGATCTTCTATGGAGAAATGGTTGCCTGGCTTCCACTTGAACTCCTCTAGGGATGCGGAATTCAGTACTTTCCAGGTATTTCCTTCCCTTTTTTGATAGTAAATTGCCATGGCTGCCTTTCATGGTGCTTTTATATGAATTAGAAATAGATCTGCTCTGGGTGCAAAAATTAGAATAAGGTGTTCATTCTGGGCAACATAGCTCTTCAGTGCATGGCTTTGGAGGGCCCCTTTGTGGTAAGAAAATGGCACCCCTGCCCAGGGGTGGATGTAGTCCTGCTTGAGAGATTTCCCCCAAGGTGGGTGCCTTTGTGCAGGGCGCAAACTGCGCCGCTGTTTGGGGACATTTCTTCTATCAATACACTCCTTAGAGGGGTGTGTAAGGTGCATAAGTCTCAGCTCTCAGACCCTGGCAGAGTGCAGCAGGTTAGTGCTTGGGTTCTGGTTTGGGGAGCAAGTGGGCTAAGGGCAGTCCTCCCTGCCTGGAGGTGGCACAGTTCTCTGTATCAGAGGGTTCAGCCAAGAGGAGTGAACCAGCTGTCTGTCTCATCAACCCTTACCCCCCATTCTGCTTCTCCCTCTTCTCCCTTCCCCAGGGACAGACGGTGAGCGTCTGGGAGGTGAATGATGCCCGTCCAGGGGAGACCAACAAGCTGGAGTGCCATTGCCCCTGAGCTGTCCCAAGGCTGTTCACAGAGAAACTGGGGAAGTCTAAACCCTGGCCTTCCAGGTGCCCAGGCAAATGCAGTTTTTTCCTTGGTGGGAGAGTGATTCTTTTTTTAACCTGGTCAGTTCAAAAGTGTGCTTCGTTGTATTAGGTTGCTTAAAAAGTTTGTTTGGGTTTCTCTGTGAGATGTTATAAAAAGTCCGAATGAAGTTTTTGGCCAACTCAACAGAGGCCAAGAAGGCCTGAGTTTAATTGCCCCGTGAAAAAGACCACGTGGCTTCCCAAGTTCTCCTTGGTTATTCTGAAAGTGCCCCTGAGATGAGCAGATGGCCTGAGCGGGAAGTCAGGGCCAGACAGTCTCCCTTACTCATGGCAGCAAAGCCCTCAGGTTTCCCATCATTAAGAGCTTTCCTGAAGGTTCTGTTTGCCAAGTTTCTGTCTGGTGAGACATTTTATCCTTGATTAACAAGCCCAGAGAAGCCTGGTGTAAAGGAAATGCATTTGCTGCCCTTGTGCATAAGTGAGGGCTCTGCCTGTCCCCTGGTATAAGCACATGGCTGTTTTTTCTTAACAGCTGTTGTACCTATTTGATGATGGTGGTGGAAAGGATAATAAATACCACCTAGGTAGAGCTTCCCTGATAGCCCAGTTGGTAAAGAATCCGCTTGCAATGCACGACACCCCAGTTCGATTCCTGAGTCTGCTGGAGAAGGGATAGGCTACCCACTCCAGTATTCTTGGGCTTCTCTGGTGGCTTAGCTGGTAAAGAATCCACCTGCAATGTGGGAGACCTGAGTTTAATCCCTGGGTTGGGAAGATCCCCTGGAGAAGGGAAAGGCTACCCACTCCAGTATTCTGACCTGGAGAATTTCATGGACTGTATAGTCCATGGGGTCGCGAAGAGTCGGACACGACTGAGCGACTTTCACTTTTATAACTTAGGCACATGCCATGTGCCAGGTTTTGTAGACATTATTTCATTTATTCATGGGTTATTTGGCAGTGATCCTCAAAATGTATCACCATCATCATGATCCCTCCCCTCTCCATTTTCCAGGTGAGAAAACTGAGGTTTGAAGAGGCTCAGTAGCTCATTTCAGGGCATGTCTCTGGGAAGCAGCTGTACTAGGACTTGAGGCTGGACTTTCCTGACTCTGAACCTCTGGGTTATCATAGTTCCTCCCACCCTGGTATTTGCCTTTGAAGAATTACGATTTTTGAAGTGGAGAGCCCCATGAGGCTATGGAGCTCAAGGAAGGGCAAACCACGCAGTCTTCTGAGCCTGGAGGCAGAGACAGCTGCTGGGGCTTGGAGATGCCCTGTGATTGTGACCCCCTGACTTCTCCTGCTTCTGAAATTGGGGTTTACGGTTACACCTCTCTCGTAGTTTCAGCTTTCAAGAGAAACAGTACCTATGTGGGACCTGGTACTGGGTGCAGGGGTACAGGCTCGGAAGTGGTGAGCTCTGGATTCATTTGGGCCTCATCCAAACAGTGCGGGCTTCTTTCTTAACCTTTTAGACCATACTTAGTCTTTCATCCATTGAGTGGGAATGATGACAGTACCTCCAGCTCCCTAAACAGCAGGCTTCCTCCATGCGTGTGTGCTAAGTTGCTTCAGTTGTGTCCAACTCTTTGTGGACTCCACTGACTAGCTAACCAGGCTCCTCTATCTATGGGATTCTCCAGGCAAGAATACTAGAGTCGGTTGCCATGCCCCCCTCCAGGGAATCTGCCCCACCCAGAGATTGAACCCACATTTTTTATGTCTCCTGCATTGGCAGGCAGGTTTTTTTATTTTATTTTATTTTATTTTTTTTACCACTTGGGAAGGCCAGGCTTCCTCCAGCCACACTTGTAAAACTCTTAAGTGAAAGTCACTCAGTAGTGTCCAACTCTTTACAACACCATGGACTATATAGCCCATGGAATTCTCCAGGCCAGAATACTGGAGTGGGTAGCCACCAGGGAAACCTAAGAATACTGGAGTAGGTAGCCTATCCCTTCTCCAGTGGATCTTCCCAACCCAGGGATCGAAGCCAGGTCTCCTGCATTTCAGGCAGATTCTTTACCAGCTGAGCCACCAGGGAAGCCTAAGAATACTGGAGTGGGTAGCCTATGCCTTCTGCAGTGGACCTTCCCTACCCAGGAGTCGAACCAGGGTCTCCTGCATTGCAGGTGGATTCTTTACCAGCTGAGCTACAGAGAAGCCCATAGTGAAAGTGTTAGTCACTCAGTCATGTCTGGCTCTTTGCAACCCCATGGACTGTAGCTCTCAAGGCTCTCAGTCCATGCAGTTCTCCAGGCAAGAATACTGGAGTGGGTAGCCATTCCCTTCTCCAGGGAATCTTCCTGACCCAAGGATCAAACCTGGGGTCTCCTGCATTGCAGGCAGGCAGGTTCTTCACCATCTGAGCCACCTTTAAAAGCTGCTCTTAGCATGGCATGAAGCTCGCATTCAGTGAGCACCGACCATGACAGCTTTCCTAATAGATTTCTGAGTTTGTATTCTAATAATTTCAAATTAATAATTTGAGTTTAATAAACTTGCAAAATAGCCTAAATTAAAAAAAAAAAAAACAGACATAAATATCTGACTCCATGAAGGAGTTCAGCTCATGGTGAGTGATGGTTGTTATCTATTTACAAGGGTTTGCCTCCTTTGTTCACTGAGATAGTAGTGACAGAGGCCTGAGAACCTGAATTCCCACTTCACGGAGAGAAGATGTGCCTGCGAGGTGAGGTCGTTTCTCCAGGCTCACAAGCTGGCGTCCAGGCCCTCCACCTGCTGCGCTGTGTCCTGCATCCTCACCGGGAGCCATTTTGCTTCCTTTCTTTCCTCTGAGAACGGCGGCCAAGGAGCCAACTTCAGTGTCGCTCCTCCGCCCTGATTCTGGGGAGTCACGGCCCTCGAGCCTGTGGCCCAGGCTGACTGCTCTGCCTGAACGTGGAGGACACGCTGCCTGCAGCCCCTCCCCGCGGGACACCCCCTCCCTTTCTGGCATTTGTTCTTTTAGCACAAAGGGTCACAGGGTGACATCTGACTTCGGCATTGCTGCTGGCCGTTCCTCAGGCGGAGGGAGGAGACGCCAAGGCCTTCACGGAGGCTTGGGAGCCCAGCGAGTCTGAACACAGCTCAGAGGGTGTGTCCTGGGCTTGGAGAAACCCTGCCTGTCTACAGGGGTGGCTCTTGATTTCTCAGAGCATGGAGGGACCCAGAAGTGTGAGGGGGCAGCCCCTGCCTCCTCTGAGACCCTGAGTTTGCAGAACTTGTTTCAGTCTAGGAGGCCCTTGTATCTGAAGCTGGGCGGGAGCCCGCCTCAGAGTGGGAGCCGCTCAGCTGGTGGCTGGACGTCTGCTTTGCTGCCTGCAAGGGGGTCTGGTGGCACCTGCTGAAATTGACTCCTTCAAGGGCTGTCCCCACAGCCCCAGCTCCTGAGAAACCACCTGGACCTGTACCCCTCACCCACTGGTGACCCAGGTCAGAAACCTTCCTAGGCCTTTAAAGTCCACATGTTTAGGTTTAAATGAACATATATTCTTACTTGCTTGTTCATTCATTTGACAAATGTCTGGAGCACCTACCATATATGGGCCAGGTGCTTTCACTAATAACACAGCATAAGAAAAACATCAGTTGCACCCTCTCAGCAGGAGGGAGATGGACTTGAAGCTGGTATATGAAAACTCCTACTCTTTTATCAAAGTTTAAAGCATACAGAAGGAGGGCAAATAAGGTATTCAGTCCCCCATGAATCTGTCACCAGGTTCAATCATTATCAGTTTGTGGCCAATATCGTTTAATCTCTGTCCCTCCCCTCCCGTATTATTTTGATGAGCATCCCAGATATCGTGTTGTTTCATCTGTAAATATTTCAGAATGGTTCGCTGGTGGATAACTACTCTTAAAAATTACATAATCCCACCATTAGCAGTAATTTCTTCATGTTATCATGTCTGGTCAGTCTTTACATTTCCAGTTGTCTTTTAAATTTTGTTGTTCATCCGAATCATGGTCCAATAAAGCCCCAAGCATTTCAGTGACTGGAGTTGCTTTGTCTTTCTTTTAAGCTATGGCAGTCTGTTTCTGGGGCTGATCCAGATGGCCTGCTGACTCATTAGAAATGCCTTTACTCAGCATCCCCAGACCCACCGGAGTAGAAACTCTGAGGGGAGGGAGGTCTGCACATATGTTTTAATAAGCGCTCCAGTGATTCTGATGCACTTCAGAGTTTGAGACCCTTTGATCTATAGTTTCCCCTCCTTCCTTCCTGTGTATTTTCCTTGTAACTTATTTCCTGATGAAAACTGGCTGTTGCCCTTAGTGTGTCCACAAGTCTGGGTTTAGCTGGTCAGTCCCCAGGTGCTGATGAGCAAGCTCCTCTTTCCTCTGTTTGGAGAGAACAGAGAAATTTCTTCTCCCACAAACAGAGGGGACTGACTTTAGGAGAGGGAGTTCCCAGGAGGATGGGGTGGAAGTGGGGTGCACTCCAGGCAGGGGGATGGTATGTGCAAAGGTCAGGAGGCTGGATAGAGCACACGTGTTTCAGAGTCTGTGAAAGGACTAGATGGGGTCAGGGCTGAGGGCGATGGAGGGAGATGAGGCTGCAGAGGGTGGTTGGGTGCACTTTTAAAGGCCCGGGTGTGAGCTGTATGCTAGATTTATCCTGTGGGGGATGGGAACAGAAGGCCCTAGCCTGGTCAAGTAATGTGAGCAGACCTCAGCTCTGACCAGGTGCCTCTGACTGCAGGGAATCCTGACTTGGATGGAGAGACTCAGAGTGGGGAGACTGAGAGAGGTGGTGTGGGAACCCTGATATGGGTCAGCAGGGTCTGGACCAACATTGTGATGGTGAGGTTGCAGAGGAAGGATGACTGTGAGAGATGCTAAGAAGTAGGAGTGACAGGGCTTGGGAGTGCAGTGAGAAGGGAAGGAGTAATCTAGGAGATCCCTGTTCTGGGAGCTGTGGTGGTTGCATTGACCAAGGGGACATCTGAGGAGAGATGGATTTCATCACACATGCACACATGTATGCCTACATTGTTGGGAGTAACTCAGCATGTTAATTACTAATATCCTGACCCAGGGGAGGGGATGTTTGATGCCTCAATTGGAAAGACCTCAGTGGCCCTCGAAGTCTATAGATAGTCACTGAGTCCACTTTTGGGCACACATAGAAATATCCACCCACCCATCCATCCACCCCCCTGTCTACCCACTCAAGCACCCATCTATCCTCCCATCCATCCATCCATCCATCTACCCACACAACCACCCATCTATCCATCCATCTATCTACCCACCCAATCATCCATCTATCCATCCACCCACTCAGCCATCTACTCACTCACCCACCCACCTAACCACTCATATACCCCCTAACCACCCACCCATCCATCCATCCATCCATTCTTCCACATGTCCATCTATCAAACCATTTATCCATCCAACATATACTGAGTGCCTGTAACAAGTCATGAGCTGAGGAATCAGAGATAAAGAAGGCATGGCTTTGCCCAGATGAGCTCAGAGTCTGTGAAAGAGAAGCCAAGTGGACAAAAGTATCTTAATACTGTGTATGGGGTGATCTGGTGGAGCTTCTCCAAATTCTGGGTCCCAGTGAGCGGGGGCTGTGAGGTTGCTGCATATAATTCATGAAAATTAATAGGAAAGCTTGTTGGTTTATAAGGCATTTCCTCACCTCCCCACAGCAGCTGCCTGGACACATGTGCCTGTGAACTTGTGGTTAAGAGAGAAATTATGAACTGTGCCCCACTCATGGTCTGAGGTTGCAGGAACTTGGGGATCTCACTGCCTCTGGGGAAACCTCACTGAACAGGTCTCTCTCACTGGGGCATCTCATCTCTTCAACCATTTAGTGAGGGGGATGGTTACTGGAAAATGCTGCTCAGTGTCAGGATGCGTTGATGCAGGCCCCCACTGCCCGATGCTGTTTTTTCTGCCACTTTAAATGCTTATTTCTGTAATTATTATTCAGCATTTAGAGATAAGCTATTTTATACTCAGTGTTCTTTGAAGTGTTCAGAGGGTCTCCTGGTTCACACCAATAAAATTTCCATTTACTCTGAACATCAACCATGGTGATTAAAAAAAAAACCCATAAATTATTTACTGAAATGGAAGTTGAGTTTACGGTAATAATGCATTAGTTCAGCTAGCCATGCAGTCTGTTACAGGGTAATAAAAATTTTTTATTTTCCTTCTTAAAAGTTATTTGCCAGTAACCTACACATGACCTTGAACTGATCAATTTTCAAAGATGATACTACAAGGAGGGGATATAAGGAGAAAGAAAGGGAGAGCTTTTTTTTCAAAGAGCCTGATTTTAGGCAATTGTCAGCAAATACCTGTTGTCTCACTGTTATCAGGAGAAAAGAAATGAGCATATATATCGCAGTTTTAGAAATTGTAAGGACTAGATCTTAAAAATCCTTTGGAAATTCAGCATTTGTGTGATAGAACATAAATCTGAAAGCTAGCAAGGAGGCCTGTTTGAAAAATCTGTGGAGTCACCATTGTTTGAGACCACCTGTCATTTCGCATGAGCCTGGGGCCTTGTAAAATAACGTTAGCCCAACGGTTCTGTCTTCATCTTTTAAAATGTATTTATGGAGCAGGATCGATTTAATGTATCTCAGAAAGTTCACGATTCTGCTCACGGCCATTTGCTGACTAATGTCTCCAGCAGAGAACAACAAGCACATTCATGAATTATGGCTGTCCCTGAGGTTCTTTTGTCGACTATTTTTTATTTTAGGAGCGTCTGCTTTGATTAAAGCCATTAGAGCCAGGAGCAGATAAAAAGGTGTCTGGCTTTTACACGTCTCGCGTTTTATAGCAGGAACTCTGATGAAGCCTGTATTTTAATTATTACACCGTTAAGGCAAGTGATGAGTATTAACCTCACAAGTTCAATTAGTTCCTCCTCTGTTACCTGCTTTGGGGTCTAAAAAATCCTGTGGCAGGAGACTTGTTGGTTGATTCCAGTTTTTACTTATTGATATCCTCTACTTGGCTGCATAAATATTTTCATTTATGCATATATTCCTCTTTGCTGCAAAAATTATTTTTTAAGTGACTTGGTTGAAGAATGTTTTGGGGGCCGAGTCACAACGTAAGGGTGAACTTAGGAACACCTGTGTTTATTTATTTAAAATGTTACAGATACTCTTTCATTATTTTTCTTTTAAAAAAAATATTTTTAATTGGAGGATAATTGTTTTACAATATTGTGTTGGTTCCTGTGATACATCAACATGAATCAGCCATAGGTATGCATATGTCCCCTCCTTGAACCTCCTTCCCACCCCATTCACCCCCTCCAGATTGTCACAGAGCACTGGGTTGAGCTCCCTGTGTTATATGCAACTTCCCATTCAGTTCAGTTCAGTCTCTCAGTTGTGTCCGACTCTTTGCGACCCCATGAATCGCAGCACACCAGGCCTCCCTGTCCATCAACAACTCCTGGAGTTCACTCAAACTCACATCCATCGAGTCTGTGATGCCATCCAGCCATCTCATCCTCTGTCGTCCCCTTCTCCTCCTGCCCCCAATCCCTCCCACCATCAGAGTCTTTTCCAATGAGTCAACTCTTTGCATGAGGTGGCCAAAGTACTGGAGCTTCAGCATTAGCATCATTCCCTCCAAAGAACACCGAGGGCTGATCTCCTTCAGAATGGACTGGTTGGATCTCCTTGCAGTCCAAGGGACTCTCAAGAGTCTTCTCCAACACCACAGTTCAAAAGCGTCAGTTCTTTGGCGCTCAGCCTTCTTCACAGTCCAACTCTCACATCCATACATGACCACAGGAAAAACCATAGCCTTGACTAGACGGACCTTAGTTTGCAAAGTAATGTCTCTGTTTTTCAATATGCTATCTAGGTTGGTCATAACTTTTCTTCCAAGGAGTAAGCGTCTTTTAATTTCATGGCTGCAATCACCATCTGCAGTGATTTTGGAGCCCCCCCAAATAAAGTCTGACACTGTTTCCACTGTTTACCCATTTATTTCCCATGGAGTGATGGGACCGGATGCCATGATCTTCGTTTTCTGAATGTTGAGCTTTAAGCCAACTTTTTCACTCTCCTCTTTCACTTTCATCAAGAGGCTTTTTAGTTCCTCTTCACTTTCTGCCATAAGGGTGGTGTCATCTGCATATCTGAGGTGATTGATATTTCTCCCGGCAATCTTGATTCCAGCTTGTGCTTCTTCCAGCCCAGCGTTTCTCATGATGTACTCTGCATATAAGTTAAATAAGCAGGGTGACAATATACAGCCTTGACATACTCCTTTTCCTATTTGGAACCAGTCTGTTGTTCCATGTCCAGTTCTAACTGTTGCTTCCTGACCTGCATACAGATTGCTCAAGAGGCAGGTCAGGTGGTCTGGTATTCACATCTCTCTCAGAATTTTCCACAGTTTATTGTGATCCACACAATCAAAGGCTTTGGCATAGTCAATAAAGCAGAAATAGATGTTTTTCTGGAGCTCTCTTGCTTTTTCCATGATCCAGCGGATGTTGGCAATTTGATCTCTGGTTCCTTTTCTAAACCAGCCTTTTCTAAAACCAGCTTGAACATCAGGGAGTTCATGGTTCACGTATTGCTGAAGCCTGGCTTGGAGAATTTTGAGCATTACTTTACTAGCATGTGAGATAAGTGCCATTGTGCGGTGGTTTGAGCATTCTTTGGCATTGCCTTTCTTTGGGATCGGAATGAAAACTGACCTTTTCTAGTCCTGTGGCAAACTTCCCATTAGCTACCTATTTTATATATGGTAATGTATATATCAATATTTCAATGTTACTCTCTCAGTTTGTCCCACCCTGTCCTGCCCCTCCTCTGTCCATAAGTCCATTGTCTATGTCTGAGCCTCTATTCCTGCCCTGCAAATAGGTTTATCAGTACCATCTGTCTAGATTCCATATATACACATTAATGCATGACACGTGTTTTTCTCTTTATGACTTGCTTCACTCTGCATAACGAGCTCTAGAGGAAAACTCAGATTTATTTTTATATTCACTAAACTAAAAAGATGCAGAGTAGATAAATGACCTAAGTAATGGTAAATCATCTATGACTAATGTCAAAAAGACCTGAGGATTATTTTCTGGTGGTAGAAAGCTTCCGGTCTCTTCCTCCTCCGCCTAATTCTATGGCTGGTACTTTGCATTCTTGAAATATTCTGTGTTTTTCTGATTCCATGATGTGAAATCATCAAATCCCTCTATGTTACTGCATTTCAGGGTACTTAATGCTTGAAATGGAAGATGTTTTGAGGATCTGTTTAATCTAGTTGAAACAGCGGAGTAGGTATTTCTTAGAACTCCCAAGATGCCTCGGCTCTGCCCTGGACCACACTTCTGGTAAAGCATTTTTTCTTTAATCTGTTTTACCAGCACCTATCCCTACCTCTGCAGATGGGCATCAGTTTTATTTTCATCCGTTTCCTTTCTCTCTTCCAAACCTGCACTCTAAAATTCTCTATTCTTGTCAGACTTTTAGCATTGCCTTTCTCCTCTGCTCCTGAAATGCCCAAGTCACTCCGTGTGTACTGAACTGGAATATTATGTAGATGGGAGGCGTCTCAGGGCAGATGTTATTATATAGGCTTTATGGAGAAGCATAAACAGGGTCACAATTAATGACAGTTGGTGTTTCTTACTGTAGATAATGGCTCAGGTTTAACTGGTAGCCAGAATACACAGCACGTACCTTGTACATTAGACATTCCATGTTATCAACTCTCTCTTGCTGCTGCTGCTGCTAAGGCGCTTCAGTCATGTCCGACTCTGTGCGACCCCATAGACGGCAGCCCACGAGGCTCCCCCGTTCCTGGGATTCTCCAGGCAAGAACACTGGAGTGGGTTTTCATTTCCTTCTCCAATGCATGAAAGTGAAAAGTGAAAGGGAAGTCGCTCAGTCGTGTCCGACTCTTAGTGACCCCATGGACTGCAGCCTACCAGGCTCCTCCATCCATGGGATTCTCCAGGCAAGAGTACTAGAGTGGGTACTATTAGCTTAGATCTGCCAGTTATCCACAGAACAACAGATAATATTCCATTGACCCTGTTGTTTCTTTTTAATCACCTATTAAGTGAAAGCTCTGAAGATTGGTTGGTGTTGAAGCGTAGGTAGCCAGTGGAAATTTGCTGTGTGCCACAGGGAGCTGAAACCCAGTGCTCTGTGACAACCTAAAGAGGTGGGATGCCGTGGGAGGTAGGAGGGAGGTTCAAGAGGGAGGAGACATACCTATGGCTGATTCATGTTGATATATGGCAGAAATCCACATAACATTGTAAAGCAATTATCCTTAAATTAAAAAGAAATACGTTAAAAAAAAAAGAAAAAGATTGGTTGGGATTATTAGCACAGCAGAAAACAACACATCCCTCAGGGGCTAAAGTAGTCATTTCCATATTCTTTTCCCTAAGAATCTTTGAGCACCTTTGACATCTTAAATAGTTAAATAAAGAAATATTAGCTTGAGAACAAAGTCGTCACTGCAGACTCTGTATATTCCTGTGGTGGATCGATGCACATAAACTGGTGAATTATCGTTGATTTGGGATCTATAGAGCTACAGATATGGGTGTGCTTCATATGCAAATGTCTATAAAGATCTTACTCCTCCATACTTTCCATGCAAATCAGTTTTAAATCATCTCACAACGTAGCTCCATTTAAATTTCTAATGGAGAACAGCCGTGAAGTTCAATTGCCTCTAGGCCTGGTTGAGCGATCTTGTCAAATGATTTATTTCCACTGAACCAGAGGCAGGGTGGGAGGGAAATAGAAGGAGGTACTGGGAGAACCAAAAAAATCTTTTGATTCTTGTCCTCACATATCCCGGAATCCTCCTGGGGCCCAAGGCATGTGTTCTGGGTGTGGCCCAACACATGTTCTTTTCCAAGTCAGTGGGCCATGCTCTGAGAAGGGCTGAGTGATGGGATAATTAGAACCAAGCAGTCAGCGGGGTGGATAGTTTGTCTGCTGATAATAGCTTGTTTGCTAATTGCCAACACCAGATTTTCTGGGCAATTAGACATTTGGTTTCCTCCAAGACCTTCTGTGCAAATGTGGACACATGGCCCGAGGCCTTCCAGGTAGCAGGTGGAGAGAGGGTGGCTCCCGGTACAGAATGGCATCTCTCTGATGCCACTTGCCCCAGGGGTGGTGGGGTCAGGGCAGACTTCTCGCTAGTAGAGATGCTGAACTTCCCCTGCTTTTATGGAAGGAGCTACCCTATGCTGGGTGATGAGCAAAGAAGCTGAAGTTTGTGGGCTGGTCCAGGAGCCAGGCTTATGTCTCCATTTTCTTTTCAAGAGCATTGAGCCAGGATGCTAGTAGAACCTGAAACTGCTTCCTCTCTCAGATGAGCAAGTTGATTTTTTTTAAATAATTTTTTTATTGTGGTAAAGTATATATAACATAAAATTTTCCGTTTTAACCATTTGAAGGTGTGCAAATCAGTGGCATCAATACATTCACAATGTTGTGTAACCATTACTACTCTTTCTAAAACTTTTTCTTCATCCAAAATGGAAATTTTGTATTCCCCATCCATCTTTGCTCCCTCAGCCCCTGACTACCTCTAATCTACTGTCTGTCTCTATGAATTTGCCTATTCTGTTTTCGTATTGGCTATCTACATTTCATTTGCCTGTTCTGAATATGAGGTGATGTTTGTCCTTTTGTGTCCAGCTTACTTCACTTAGCATAATTTTTTCTGGTTCATCCACGGTGTATCATCTATGAGAATTTCATTCCTTTTTACAGCCAAATAATAATCCATTGAATGGATGTACTGTATTTTTGTTATCCATTTATCTGTTGATGTTTACTTGGGTGGTTTTCACTTTTTGGTTTTTGTAAATAATGCTGCAGTGAACGTGCACGTACAAGCATCCTTGTTTTCAGTTCTTTTGGGTAGATACTCAGGAGTGGAATTCCTAGAAAGGAATTGGGTCTATGGTTAGACTATATCTCACATTTTAAGAAACGACCAAACTGTTTATTACAGCTGCTGTACCATTTTGCATTGCCACAAGATATATACAGGGGGTTTCAATATTTCCACATCCTTGCCAGCATTTGCTATTTACTTAAACAAATATATTGTAGCCATCCTAGTGAGTGTGAAGCCGTATCTCATTGTGGTTTTGATTTCCCTATTGACTAATGAGTGCATTTCTCTAATGACTAATGAGTTAAGCATCTTTCACATGCTTATCGACCATTAGCATATCTTCTCTGGAGAAATGTCTGTTTAAGTCCTTTCCCCCACAGGTTGATTTTTGGTCTCTGTACTTAACTTGCTTCTGCGCCTTTCTCCCAAAGGTTGGAACTGAGCCTCATCGGGAGGAGAGGGAACAGATGCCTGCAGAGTGGGGAGGTGGCTGTGCAGATTCGAGGCTTTGCATTCCCTCGTTCATGATTCCTTTTATTCCCTCAACTCGTTTGGCACCCACTGTAATGATGCTGTTTGAGTTCTCACCAAGCAGGAAAAGAGATCAGTAAGCGCGTGGGATTAACCAAAGTGATTTGGCAGCAGACGCAGATGGAGCCACTCCTGGTGCCTCCCCAGAAGCAGACAGGTCTTTCTCAGATACCTCATAGATTCTGGGTTTCCTTGACCACATATTGTTGTAGCAAATTACTCATTTTTTCCCAGCAGGTAATTAGTCTATATACTGAATGGAGCAGTATTTGCAGAACTCCTTGGATGGTACCTGGGACTTGTCGATGCCAAGAGCCTAGCCATCACCTCTCCAGGGAAAGCCCACCATCCTTGATCTGCTGCCCTGAAGGATCCCAGTCCCAGGCAGTGGGCAAGGAGAGGGGAGGGAGCTTCCAGCACTGACCAGGGCCGGGGACGACTCCCCCTTGGGAACTCATTCCTGGGGGAGAGCCATGGGGCTCTGGCAGGGTTTCAGAAGTTGTCTGAGTAATTGGAAGAGCAGCAGGGCAATCGACCAAATGATGTTCAGGCTGCCTCGCTCCTGGCTCTTCTCTCTTTTGACCTCTGTCTGTTTGGGACCCTGACTGTGGGCCCAGGAACGCTAATCTATCTGTCTTTCTGCTGTGGTTTTTCTTACTGAATGTCCAAACCCTTCAGCATTGCTGAAGCGAGCGAGTTCCCTGTGTTCTGGCAGGGCCTCATGCAGGAAGGAGGGAGGAGGTGATGCCTTTACTAAACAAAGGAGTTCTGGAAGTCACAGCCCTGTCCTCGTTTCTGGTGATTAGGGTTGTTAATCTTGGATGGGGTCCCATAACCCTTTGGAAACCTGAAGGCTGTGGATGACCTTCCAAGAAAATGAATGCAAAATTTGCACATCATCTCAGGGGGGCTACAGTCTTCTCTGGTCCATACACTGGTGCCTGGGTTAAGAATGGGCTCTACAGAAGGTAGGTTTAGGGACTGGGCAGCCTCTGTGCTAAGTGCTGAGAGATTGACTGCACTTAGGGAGAGGCTTGGTGGTCACTGGGAGAAGGGGAGCATCTCATTTGTTCAAGTTTTAAATACCAAATATGGGGCAACCAGATCAGATACCCTACCGTTCTGGGTGGAGTTCAGCCTGGCCCCACATAAGCTGGCTTTCCAAGGACGAGAACACTCCCTGCAGGAGCAAAGCCACGCAGTCCTCATTTCAGCTCTCCAGCTCAGCCTGCACCACCTCTAAGAATGCACTTGTCTTTCCTTTCAGAAACGGCCCCCACGTCTGCATATTCATCTCCAGCCCGGAGCCTGGGGGACACAGGAATAACACCTCTGTCCCCTTCCCACATTGTGGTAAGAAGAGTGTCTGTGTGGGAGGGTGGGTAGGGAGGGGGGAATGTATGTGCTGATCACCTTTGCTTTCTGAGTCGGCTTTCCCTACTCTGGGTCAGAAAAGGCCTTCCGTGGTGTGACTGGTGCTTCTGCAGCCATTGGCCTGCGTGTGGATAACACGAGCAGGCAGCGGGGAGCAGCTCTTTAAAGATTCAGGGTTCAGAGACTGCAGGGCACCCTCTTGGGAGGACACAGCCACATCTGGCCAGTGGGCGAATCAGTGAAAAGCAGTGGTTTTTCCAGTGCAGTTAAGTGCTGTGACCAAAAGCTGTGGCTGTAGCTGCCTCTACCAGCTTGCCTGGGCGGTGTGGGGGTGGCTGGTGGGGGTGTCGGGAGGGGGGCGCTGGAGACTGGGCATTGCTTCCCACGCTGCCCCAGATGGATATTGTGGGGCAGCTGTTCAAGGCGCTTACATGTAGCCAACCAGAGAGAAGTACCTGGAGGGAAGGGCGGTTTTATACGAGCTGCTCAGACCTGCAAAGAAGACACTGCTGAGAACTTCAGAGCCATCACTAAGGAGGGACGCCAGCTTGTCCTGGTTTTCCCAGCACCGTCCTGGCTTCCATGGAAAGGCCTGTGTTCTGGAATTCCCTCGGGCTTGGGAAGACTGAGAGGCTTGGGCACCAAAGAGCTGGGTCCTCTGGTTTTCAAACTCTGTACCCCGAGGGTTCCCTGGAAAAGCTTCAGGGTCACCTAAGGGGATGGGGCACAGTGTGACGAAAGGCCACATAGGTAGGGCTGTCACCCCCTGCTCTAACCAATCAATACTCTTCAGATCCCAAGTTGATTGGTATAATTTGAAGTTCTGTGGGTGTTAATAAGGAAGTCTACACTGCTTTAAAATTTTGGGGGGAAATCTGGAATGACTTGACCTACTCACTTGACAGATGAGGAAAGGCTCTGGGCCCCAAGGGTCACATGGCTGATTGTGGCAGGACTGGGCAGGGTTCCTGGTATGCTGAGCCCTACACCCCCGCCCCACACACCCAAGCAGATGGAGGGGTCACCTGGCAGGTACACAGGGCACAGCTGAGCAGGGTCTGGAGGTCTGTGTAGGGCCTGGGGGAGGCCAGTGGGGGGAAGGGGAACCACTGGCTTCCGGTTCAAACGGAAGCGTTTCTGTAATTTGCCAGGCTCACCCATGGTTGATAAAGGATGTGGTGCACATGTGTAGGCAGGTGACCTCCCCAGTGACCTGGCCTGGCCCTCCACTCAGGAGGACACTCCATTTCTCCCTGAGTTGGTCGGGGGTGGGGGTGGGCGGCGTGAACAGGAGGCAGGCGTGTCCTCTCCCCAGGGCTCACCACGTGGCAGACTTGAACCAAACGTGGAATGTCCTTCTATCTGCAGTGGGTGCACAGTGGGGCAGGGTGGAACCTTCCAGAAAGCTGGGCTTGACTGCCCCTACCCACACCCTGTACCCCACTTGGTGTATCTGCAGAATGATGCCGACCCGAACGTCTCTGAGCAGCAGACGTTTCTCGTGGTGGTAGCCATCGACTTTGGGACCACGTCCAGCGGCTATGCCTACAGCTTCACCAAGGAGCCAGAATGCATCCACGTGATGAGGTGAGCATCAGAGGGGCAGGGGCTAGCGCCAATCACTTGTCACTATGGAGACTTGGGGGAGGGCTCTTGGGGAGGGGAGAGGGAATAATCCAATGAGCAGATGAATGGTACTTAGTATGCAGGTCTTTTCCTGGATTCTGGCCCTGCTTGGCCTAATTTCACCGTGCCACTTTGGGCAAGCCGCTTCTGATCTCTGGGCTCCAGGTTCCTGGTCTGTAAAGTCACTGGTTTAATTCCGACTTAGCTGGCTTGGGAAAGGGCCTAGAGAGTATGTTGGAAACTTCCAGCATGCCGCCTTGGCAAGAGGCACTGACTTACAGGATGTTTGTGATGGAGGAGATCCAGGTTTCTCTCTGTGTGACCTCAGGCAAAGGACTTCCCTGGTGGCTCAGACAGACAGTAAAGTGTCTGCCTACAATGCGGGAGACCAGGGTTTGATCCCTGGGTTGGGAAGATCCTCTGGAAAAGGAAATGGCAACCCACTCCAGTAGTCTTGCCTGGGAAATCCCATGGACAGAGGAGACTGAGAGGCTATAGTCCATCGGGTCGCAAAAGGTGGGACACAACTGAGCAACTACACTTCACTTCACTTTCAGACAATTGATGAACCTTCTAAAGCTCAGTTTCCTCCTCTGTGAAATGGGGATAATGCAGTACCTGCTTCTCAGAGTGTGTGTGCAAATGTGGTGAGATTTCCTATCAAGTGCTTTCTTATTGTTTAGTCACTAAGTCATGTCCAACTCTTTGTGACCCCATGGACCATAGGCTCCTCTGTCCGTGGGATTTTCCAGGCAAGAATACTGGAATGGGTTACCATTCTCTTCTCTAGGGGCTCTTCCCAACCCAGGGGTCAAACCTGCACTGCAGGCAGATTCTTTACCATCTGAGCCACAGGGAAGCCCCCACAAACTAGAATCAACATTTATCGGCTTCGGTATTGTTGTTTTAAGAAGTTTATCTCTAAAGGGAGAGTCATACAGTGAAAATTGACAAAAGGGAAAGGAGCAGAAATAACTTTGAACTTGCTGGGGAGGAATTACAAAGCCTTCACAGAGTTCAGGGTCTCTAGGGGTGTTATCTTAGTAATTGTAGAGATTTTGGAGGAAGGTTCTACCTGAATTTATTTCAGCCAGAACATATTAATATCACCTTGATCCAGACTGACAGAATTATGAATGAGAGAGTTTAATTTTTTATATTTAAATAGGAATGGAGAATTGAACATTTGAAGGGCAAAAACTCTGGAATTCCATTACCTACTGGAAATGTTCATGGTCCTGGAAAACCTATTTCTGAAAGGTTGTGTGTGGAACGCATCCCTGGTCCAGGCACCAGTGTCGGCCTGGGACAGTGATCATCTCTGCATCTCAGCGGGGTCACCATGGGGACTTGGCTCCCTGGGTGGATGGGGCTTGACTGGGAAACTGGCCAGGGATGACTCCGGCCCCATCTGCGTGGCAGGTCTAGGTGAAGGTTGGCTCTCCATCTGGACTGTGATGGCGGCGGCAGGTGTGAGCCCAGCCAGGAGGGCGGCCACCTCCCCCAGAGGGCAGGCTGGGGAGAACGATGCTCTTCCCCTAGTGCACTGTGTCTCCCCCAGAGGCTGCTTGTAGGGGTCGTGTGGCAGGACTGGAGCCACCTGCTGAGCCAGGACCTGGTAGAGGAGACAGCATCCTGTCCTTCTGGCAGCCAGGGCTTCGCTCTTATGGCCTCAAAGAAGGGAGAAGCATCCAGTCACCTGTCTTCTCCACTCTCTTTACTTTTCTCCTTCTTTCTGTCTGTGAGGAGGATGGAAGCTTTTCTGGGGCTCAACCTACCCACTGCTTGCTCCATCACACTTCCCATCAGTTCCAGGATCTAATGCCATCACATCTTCCAGTCTGTACTCACCCCTCCTGGCTTCTGCCTCCTCTTTAGCACACAGACATGCAGGATATGGTCCCTTCCCTCCATCAGAGCCATTCTGATGAGAGCCGTTCCGATCAGCGCTCTCATCCACCTGCCACTGTGACTGTCACCCAGGATGGGGGCCCCCGGGTCTGTTTCTTGCCTGAATCTCTTCCTGGCTTGCACCTTCAAGCCCATCCTGGGAGTTCAATGCCAGCACTTTCAAATAAAGCTCTCCATGTTTCCTCCTACCTACTTCTTGGTCGGGACTGCTGGCATCTGTGAGGGGCACTCTATCCTCCAGACTCTCCAGCTTGAAACCTGTGGGGTGCCCTGGTGCCTGCTCACCAGTGAGGCCATTTGGCTTGGTTCTCCTTCTGGATGGTTCCTCCCCATCATCCCCTCTCTGTCTTCCCAGGACTCTCTATCCTTGTACGAGCTCCCTCACTTTGAGACCTCAGCTCTGTTCTCAGCCTCCTGGCTTCCAGTCTCCCTCTCTTTAGTCCAGTTTGGTTTGGGTCAACAACAGCTCTGATTCTGTCCTGCCCCTGCTCTAAAACCTTTAGTGACTCCTTATTACTCACTGATTAAATCTCTCACTCTTCAGGGTCCTCACCACCTTTCCAGTCTCGTTTTCCCCACCCGAGCATAATCACTCTCCTCATTTACACGCTTTCTCCAACCCACACAGTCACTGGCATTCCCCATACATGCCCTGTGCTTGCCCCTCTCTGAACAGCCTGAAGTCCATCCCTCTTTCAACATCTGGCTGTCTGTCCATCCTTCAAGTCTCTCCTGAACCCTGCATTCTTTCCAAGGCCCCCATCTCTCTGCCTCCGTTGACCTCTCTGGGCTATCTCCCTGGACCCTTCATCTCCATCTGATGAGGCAGGTATTTATGTGGTGTTTCTCCCCTGCCTGTTTCAAAGAGAATCCATCTGCTATGAGGGCACCTGTAGCAGCCACTGTGAGCACCCACATCTGTACCAGCCTTGCACACAGTAGGTGCTCACATCCGTGCAAGAAGGCCCATAACCTCTGCCTTTCCTTGGCGGCAGGCGATGGGAGGGAGGCGACCCTGGGGTGTCCAACCAGAAGACTCCGACCACCATCCTGTTGACTCCAGAGAGGAAGTTCCACAGTTTCGGGTATGCCGCCAGGGACTTTTACCACGACCTGGACCCCAACGAGGCCAAGCAGTGGCTGTACCTGGAGAAGTTCAAGATGAAGCTGCACACGACTGGGGTGAGCCAGCCTCTCCCAGGCCCCAAGTGCCTGAGAGCCAAGGTTCCTCCAGCCCTTCCAACCCTTGGGGGCCCTCAGGTTTCTCCCGAGCAGAAACGAACATCCACTCACTTGATTTTAGAAACAGCCTGGAGCACGCCACGCTTTGGACCACACGGTACATTTTCAGATGCACACACGGACAGGGAGATATTCAGAATATTTAGCAACTTGTTTGCTTTGGAAATCGACCCATCAGAGAGACACTGGCTGGATGGAGCACAGACATAGGGGGTTAGGGGGGGCCCTGCTGTTCTGGGAGATCCCCCTTCAGTTGCTGGATTATGGGAAATCAAGGGGTCCTGAAGGAAGGACTCAGGGGCTGGGAGGCCTTTTAGGGGTTCAGGGTAGTGGCTATTAATGAACCAGTTTGGAAGTAACAAAACAGCTAGCTCATTTAACCCTCTGTTTGGGGAAGGAGGTGGCTCAGGAGATTAAGCCTCCCCCCAATAATTGGAGGTTCAGTGCCTGAAGCAGTTTTGCTCCCTACTTTCCAGGGTTCAGTAAGATGGCCAAGTCGATTAGGACCCTCCCCTGAGCTTCATCAAAATGTTGGTCCCTAGGATACAATTTTTTCAGTTTAGCAACTTATCCCTTAAATTTTCCTCAACATGCACAGTGAGAGATGCAGGATGCCGATAGTGTTTAGGACCTCAGACCCTGAAGCCAGATGGTCTGGGTTTAAATCCCGCCTCTGCCACCTTTGCGATACTTAATCCAAGTCATTGAGCCTCTCCTGCCTTGCTTTATCTTATCTGTGAAATGGAGGCACTACTTGTGCTTTTCTTATGGGGATGTAAGGATTAAAGGAATCAAAATACACAAAGCCCTTAGAACCAGGCCAGTCTTTAGCAAGTTAAAGTCAATTGCTACCTTCTGTTAGTATCGCTTTTATCTGTCTACTGTTAAGGGTTTGCAGATGACAAAACAGATGTGACTGGGGAGATCCTGAAGCCATCACTTGGCCTTCCAGGGCTCTGTGCTCATCCACGTGGTGGTCTCTCTCTCAAGCAGACCAACATCTGCTCGAAAAGCATCCTTCCTGTTTCACCTGATGGGATTCGGTGGCTTATAGCAGTCTCCTGCAAGTGGAAGCCCAGAATTTCTTCAGTTTGAATTTTTCAATTCCAAGCCCATGTTTTCCTGGTAGCTGGAAGCGGCCTGGGAGCCACCATCCCAAAGCTGGGGTATCTTTGCTTAACCCCAGGTGTTGGAGTAGTGAGCTTGTGCAGATGGGTTGCGATGACGGGCAGGTCCCACAAGGCCAGTTTAGCACTTGATACTCCTTCATGCTCCAAAGGCAAAGGCTAATTACCCAACCTGGATCAATCCAGAGGCCACACTGATTTTTTCCCCCCAGTGGTGATAAGTCTGCTGGTTCCAGGAGACTTAAGGGCTTCCACCTGATGTTTGCTCTGCCCATTCCCACTCCCTGGGGACTATTTTCATCCTTTTTTAATGACCTCAGTCCATCTGGCATCTCACGGAGCATCTTCCACCCAAGGACCACACTCAGCAGCTGCTGTGGCTTCTGGCAGGGGAAGAAGGCAGTGATGCTGGGCTCCCAGTGGATTAGACAGCACAAGCCTTAAAATAGGAGCCCTTCTATTTTTGTGACTTGGTTGGCAGCTCATCGGGTAGTGAAAGCTTCATGCCTGTTTAGTGCCATGCACATCAGCGAGTTGGCATGATTATCTAGGCCTCGATTAGGAGGGTTCCCAAGGGTGACCATCTGTGTCCATGTGTGGAAATAGTATGTAAATTGCATTGGGAGTGGCGGCTGCTGCCTTTTCTTTCTTCCCCAGCTCTGTTGCTACCCCAAGACCTCTGCTCCCAGAGGGTCGAAAAGAGGGAGGGAGGGAAGCAGGGGAAATGGGATTTGAGGGGGCACCCAGGGCCTCCTACACAGTAAGGGGGCGATGCTGCCAGCCCTGTCCTGGGGGCATGCCATCCTAGTCTGTGGGAAATACAAACATGGTTCACTGGGATTCCTGGGTCTCTGAGTGGCAGTGCCTAGAGCCAGGAGGGAGGCTTTCTTCTTCCTATCTCACTTCATTTTCCCCTCCAGGACCTCACCATGGATACAGAGCTGACAGCAGCTAACGGCAAGAAAGTCAAAGCCCTTGAAATCTTTGCTTACGCCCTGCAGTACTTTAAGGAACAAGCACTGAAGGTAGGCACATACCAGAGCCTGTGCTGGGGAGGGACA
This sequence comes from Oryx dammah, assembly GCF_014754425.2. NCBI lineage: Eukaryota > Metazoa > Chordata > Mammalia > Artiodactyla > Bovidae > Oryx > Oryx dammah. The sequence goes on along the minus strand of NW_024070198.1, from coordinate 35,918,254 downwards.
CCTGCCCGCTAGACAGTCTCTGGGGCGAGAATGTGGGCTTCGTATTCAGAAAGCAGGATGCCCCCATGTGCGCTGCTGGTGGGGAGGGTACATGGGGCAACTGCTGTGGAGGACAGCCTGGCAGTTCCTCAAAAGGTTAAACACAGGGCCTTCCCTAGCAGCTCAGTGGTAAAGAATCTGCCTGCCAGTGCTGGAGACGGGGGTTCGATCCCTGGTCCGGGAAGATTCCACATGCCGCAGAGCAACTAAAACCCATGTGTCACAGCTATTGAGCCTGTGCGCTAGAGCCTGAGAGCTGAAACTGCTGAAGCCCACACATCCTAGAGGCCATGATCCACAGCAGGAGAGGCCACTGCAGTGAGAAGCCCCACACCACAAGAGAGTAGCCCCTGCTCCCTGCAAGGAGCAAGAGAACCACGCAACAAGGAAGACCCGGCACGGCTGAAAACTAACTAACTAAGAAAAAAAGGTTAAACACAGAGTGAGCTGGAGGCTCCAACCCTAGGTGTGTACTAAGAGAGAAGAAAACATTTATTCACATAAAAACCTGTGCATGAATGTTCACAGAAGCACTGTTCATAGTAACCAAAAAGGCAGAAACCGCTGACATGTCCATCCGTGGATGAATGGGTAACTAAATGGGATCCACCCATTTAGGCTGGAATATTATTCAGCCTTAAAAAGGAATGAAGTACTGATATATGCTGTGACACAGATTAACCTTGACAATATGATGCTAAGTGAAAGAAGCCAGATACAAAAGGCCACTTAGTGTAGGATTCCATTTGTAGGAAATGTCCAAAAGGGGCAAATCCATGGAGACAGAAAGTACATGAGTGATTGCCAGAGGCGGGGGCGGCAGGGGGGCGGGGTGTATGGGAGTGAGGAGTGATCCCAGGGGTATGGGTTTCTTTGGGGGGATGATGAAGTTAGGCAGTGGGAATGTCACACCACCATGTGAATATACTAACACCCACTGAACTGTACACTTTAAAGGTGAGTTTAATGGCATGTGAATTATATCTCAGTAAAACAAACGAAAGAAGGAAACATAGGAGACGCACGTCGCAACTGTGGGATCCTGGGCAAGGTGCTCAACCTCTCTGATACCCACGTACCTAACATGAAGAGGGAGGCAGGCAACTTCCCTGGGGGTCGTTTGATAATAAGTGAAAGATTGAATGTCAAATGCCTCCCATGGGGCTCAGGAAGGAGTAAACACTTGGCCAATAGTTGCTGCTGTTTCTCTCCATGGCTCATACTCCAGACCCCGTGGAAGAAGCTGACCCGGTGAATAAGCCCCCCTTGTTCAGCCCTTCACAAAGGTTTGTTCAATGATGGCTCAGAATGAAGAAAACAGCTAGTTTCCCAGTGGAATATAGCGGTCTGCTCAGAGTCCCCTCCCATGGGCATGGTGACGAGTGGGTATAGATCAGGGGATTAAAAAGCCTTGTACTGAGCTCTGTCTCAAAAGAACTGGGAACCTCAGAAGCATTTGGTATTATGGGATCACTAGAAGAAATTTGGGGCTTCCTGGGTGGCTCAGTGGTAAAGAATCCATCTGCTAAAGTAGGAGACGTGAGTTCAATTCCTTAGTCGGGAAGACCCCCTGGAGAAGGAAATGGCAACCCACTCCAGTATTCTTTCATGAAGAATCCCATGGACAGAGGAGCTACAGTCCACGGGGTGGCAAGAGAGTCAGACACGACCTAGTGACTAAAATAACAAAACAAACAGAAGAAATTTAGTGAATTCTTGAAATAGAATAGAATTCTAGAAATAGAACTGCGTACGTGCATGCTAAGTTGCTTCGATTGTGTCCCCAACCTTATGGACCGTAGCCAGCCAGGCTCCTCTGTCCATGGGATTCTTCAGGCAAAAATGCTGGCGTGGATTTCCATGCCCTTCTCCAGGGGATCTTCCAGACCCAGGGATCAAACCTGCGTCTCTTTAGTGTCCTGCATTGGCAGGTTATTTACCACTAGCGCCACTTGGGAAGTTCAGAAATAAGGCTGCTGCTGCTGCTGCTAAGTCACTTCAGGAGCCAAAGAAATGAGAATGTGACACTGCTTTCATCCGTTCAAGCACCTTTTGTTTTGAGTACTTCCTGTGGGCCGGGTCCTGTGTGAGTTCTGGTTGTGTGGAAACAAACTGCAGTGGAGTATGCAGATGATTGGTGGGTGTAGGGGATTCAGTGAAGGCAGAGATTCTACCCAATGACAGCATCAGGGACTCCCCCTGGCGGAGAGGGGTTGGGGGCTTCTGCCACACAGCAGCTGGCAGGGCAGGTGTTTCACCTGGTAGAACGGCCCAGGAACAGCTCAGGGGAAATAAAGCATAGCCGATCGCTGGGGGAGCAAGTGGTTTGGAGCAGGCGAAGGGCAAGGCTGCAGAGAGAGAGGGAACAGTGAGCGGGGGACAAGATTGTGCAGAGTCTTGAATGCCAGCAGAAGGAATCCTTCCTGGGTCGTGGGAGCCCTCACGGGACTTCTCTCAGGGCAGTGAGTGGCCTCGAGGGCAGTGTTAGAGGAGGGGAGACCGCCGTGGTCCTCAGGGCCCGCAGTGGGAGAGGAGTGACCTGTTGGCAGCTCTCTCAGACGCGGGCGCAGGCCCGAGGGCTGAGGGCGAGGCTGACGCGCCACCTGCGGGCTCATCTGAGGATCGTGAAAACCAAGGAGATAAACGGATGTGATGGAGGGAGGGAGTGGTTCATTCTGTGAAAGGGGGTGGGGAGAGGACTCTAGGGAAGGGAGTGGGAGGGAGACAGAGGTGGGTTCACTTCAGGAAGCAGGTAGCGACCAGTCAGAGACAGGAGCAGGGAGGCCAGTGGGGACCCATGGAAAGGGAGCTGCCATGGGTCCAGTTCACTTCAGTCGCTCAGTCGTGTGCAACTCTTTGCAACCCCATGAATCGCAGCATGCCAGGCCTCCCTGTCCACCTCCAACTCCCAGAGTTCACTCAAACTCATGTCCACTGAGTCGGTGATACCATCCAATCATCTTATCCTCTGTCGTCCCCTTCTCCTCCTGCCCTCAATCTTTCCCAGCATCAGGGTCTTTTCCAGCGAGTCAGCTCTTCGCATCAGGTGGCCAAAGTATTGGAGTTTCAGCTTCAGCATCAGTCCTTCCAATGAATATTCAGCACTGATTTCCTTTAGGATGCACTGGTTGGATCTCCTTGCAGTCCAAGGGACTCTCAGAGTCTTCTCCAACACCACATTTCAAAAGCAACAATTCTTCGGCGCTCAGCTTTCTTTATAGTCCAACTCATATCCATACCTGACTACTGGAAAAACCATAGCTTTGACTAGATGGACCTTTGTTGGCAAAGTAATGTCTTGCTTTTTAATATGCTGTCTAGGTTGGTCATAACTTTTCTTCCAAGGAGCCAGCATCTTTTAATTTCACAGCTGCAGTGAAAGGGAGCCGCCGTGGGTCCAAGAAGGCCTCAAAGCAGGGGAGGAGGTGGCCCTCTGTGGGCCTGCAGAGAGGGATTCCAGAGGGACTGACTGAGTGCCCAGAGGAAGATGCAGGCATGAAAGGAGGCCGGTTGGGGCAGGGTGTCTTCAGGTTAAGACGAGGAGGCATGGGAACTCGGGGAAAATGTAGGACTTGAGAAAGTCTGTGACTCTGGAGCGTGTTTCAGGTTAGCCATGACGTGAGGACAGGCCTGAGCAGCCCATCTTTCAGGGGAGGGAGGGATGGGAGGGGGCAGAGGTCATCAGACACAATATGGGTGAATGAGGGGTGGTTGTGTACCTGTTGGCTCAGCCAGAGCCTTCAGGAACTTTCTCCCAGGAGGGAACATGTTGTGAAGAAAAGTCTGAGGAAATGTATAGGAACTGGGTCCTTCCCAAGAGGCTGGCTGGTGTTCAAAGGGCAGGTGGATTCAGAGCAGCGGACTGCTGCAGACTGCTGCACGTTGGACCTGAATAAGGTCGAGTAGATTTTCTCAGAAATCGCATCCCTGGAGCGGTCTTGTTGTTCACGAGGGACAGTCGGTGAAAGTGCCATGACAGGGAATGTTCAGTCAGTGCCAGCTTCCTTCCCTTCCAAGCTGGTCTCCACCCTCTGGTGAACAAACAGCCCAACCAGACAACTTTCCATATGGCTAGGAAAGCCCGTCGTTCATCTTTGAGCCTTTTCCTGTTTAAAGAGTTTAAAATAGGCTGGATGGTTAATATAGGCGGCACCCTTAGCATCCCTCTCAACCCATTACAGTCTCACCTACTTTTACAGCCCAATGCAGAGAAATCAGTTCAGTTCAGTTCAGTTGCTTAGTCATGTCCGACTCTTTGCGACCCCAAAGAGTCTGGACTGCAGCAAGCCAGGCTTCCCTGTCCATCGCCAACTCCTGGAGCTTGCGCAAACTCATGTCCATCGAGTTGGTGATGCCATCCAACTGTCTCATCCTCTGTCACCCCCTTCTCCTACCTTCAGTCTTTCCCAGCATCAGAGTCTTTTCCAAGGAGTCAGTTCTTCACATCAGGTGGCCAAAGTATTGGAGCTTCAGCGTCAGTCCTTCCAATGAACATTCAGGACCGATTTCCTTTAGGATTGACTGGTTTGATCTCCTTGCAGTCCAAGACTATCACCTTGACCTCCTGTTAGAAAGTGAAAGTCACTGTCATGTCTGACTCTTTGTGACCCCATGGACTATACAGTCCGTGGAATTTTCCAGGCCAGGATACTGGAGTGGGCAGCCATTCCCTTCTCTAGGGGATTTTCCCAACCCAAAGATCAAACCCAGGTCTCCTACACTGCAGGTGGATTCTTTACCAGCTGAGCCACCAGGGAAGCCCTCAAGGAAATAAAACATGATCAAAAAAATAAACACAAAAATAGACACACACAGAAAATGACTGTTTTACTAGCAATCCTACTCTTGGACATATATCCAGAAAAGATGAAAATATACATGCAAATTTAAAAAGATACATGCACCCCAAGGTTCATAGGAGCATTATTTATTATACAGTAACAAGGACATGGAAGTAACCTAAATGTCCATTGACTAGATGAATAGGTAAAGAAGATGTGGTACAAATATACAATGGAATATTACTCAGCCATTAAAAAGAATGAAATAATGTCATTTGCAGCAACGTGGGTGGACCTAGAGATTGTTGTATTAGTGAAGTAAGTCAAAGACAAATATCATATATCACACATGTGTAGAATCTAAAAAATGATACAAATGAACTTCTGTATAAAACAGAAGTAGATCCACAGACATAGAAAACATGGTTACCAAAGGGGAAAGGGGTGGAGGAGGATAAATTAGGAGTTTGGGATTAATAGACACTGTGCTGTGCTATGCTTAGTCGCCCACTCTTTGCAACCCTGTGGACTGTAGCCCGCCAGGCCCCTCTGTCCATGGGGATTCTCCAGGCAAGAACACTAGAGTGGGTTGCCATGCCCTCCTCCAGGGAATCTTCCCAATCCAGGGATCAAACTGAAGTCTCCCATATTGCCGGGGGATTCTTTACAATCTGAGCCACCAGGGATGCCCAAGAATACTGGAGTGGCTAGCCTAACCCTTTTCCAGGGGATCTTCCTGTCCCAGGAATCAAACTGGGGTCTCCTGCATTGCAGGTGGATTCTTTACCAGCTGAGCCACCAGGGAAGCCCTTAACAGACACTACTATGTATAAAATGGAAAAAAACAGGACCTTCGTATAACACAGGGAATTGTATTCAGCATCTTATAATAACCTATAATGGAAAAGAATTTGAAGAAGTATATATATATATCTATATACATATATCTATATCTCATTCCTCAGCTTCCTCCCTGGTGAGGATAAGGGGTATATATTTCTGAGGTAGCTCAGTGGTGAAGAATCTCCAGCCAAGCTGTAGACTTGAGTTCAATCCCTGGGTCAGGAAGATCCCCTGGAGAAGGAAATGGCAACCCACTCCAGTATTCTTGCTTGAGAAATCTCATGGACAGAGGAGCCTGGAGGGCTACAGTCCTTGAGGTTGCAAGAGTCGGACATGACTTGGTGACTAAAACAGCAGCACTGGGTTTGATTTCAGATTTGTCTGGGGAATATGGCAGCGGGAGGGGAGGGGCAGGTGGCGTGAGCACTGATCAGAGGTCTTCTTTTGCCTTCATGGGCCTGATTGAGACCTCTGATGCTTCTACCCACCCTGTTTATCCAGGTGGGTCTCACTGATTTTTTTTTTTAAGTATAGTTGATTTGCAGTGTTATGCCAGTCTCTGCTGTACAGCAAAGTTATACACATATATACATTAAAAAATATATATTCTTTTCCATTATGGTTTATCCCAGGATATTGGATATAGTTCCGTGTGCTGTGCAGCAGGACTTTATCGTTTATCCATTCTAAATGTAATAGTTTGCACCTACCAACCTTAAACTCCCAGTCTAACCCTCATCCTCTCCCTCTTCCCCTTGTCAACCATGAGTCCGATCTCTGTGTCTGTGAGCCTGTTTCTGTGTGTAGGTAGGTTTTACGTTAACTGAAAGTCAAGGGCAGCACTATTCTTGCTAGGTCATGTTGCTCATACCCTTCCCAGCCTGCCAGGAAAACCCCCCCTGATGTGCTGGGCTTGCAGTAAGGTGAGTGAGTGACAACTCTGATTACAAATGCCACCAGCTGCTAAACATTCCTGTAGGCCAGGCACTGTTCAGATCCGAGACCAAAAGTAACAATTTCGTTAAGACCTTTCTTGGCCTTTAGCATCAGGATAGACCCGGGTCTGGGTGCAGAGTTTGGCTCTGCACCTCTCTAGCTGGTCAGTCATCACAGAGATACTGAACACGTCTAGGCCTTAGTTTGCCATCTGTAGAAAAGGGGCCGTGCCTACCTTTTCCAGACAGGATTCTCAAATGGGTTCATGGAGATGGGGTAAGGAAAGAGCTTAACAAGATTGACATGGCAGAGGAAGCTGTCAGGAAGTGGAGCTCTGAGAAAACGATCAATCCTCCCAACAATGATATGAGCTTATTATTATCCCCATTGTGCAGATAAGGAAGCTGAGGCCTGAGAGGTGGTCACTTGCCCTAAGTCACAGGACTAGGAAGTGACCAAAGGCCTCAGATCTGCCCGCCTCCACCTGCAGCCACATCCAGTGAATGAAGGAGCCGGTTAGCTCCGTTTGCTGAAAATTCAGACAACAGATTCTTGTTCCTGATGCTGGTTAGGTTCAAGGGGCTGCAGAATAGACAACCCAAAAGTTTGTGGCCAAGAAACCTGGATTTTTGGCGAAGCCGCAGGAGGACTAATTCTGCCCACTTGACCTGCTGCATTTTCTCTGACTTCAGGAGCTGAGCGACCAGGCGGGTTCGGAGTTCGAGAACTCTGATGTCAGATGGGTCATCACAGTGCCTGCCATCTGGAAGCAGCCGGCCAAGCAGTTCATGAGACAAGCTGCCTACCAGGTGAGTGCAGGGCTGGGGGCAGGCGGGGGGCCCAAGATGCACACGGTGGTGGCCGTCACCCCACTCAGCTGTCCCCCAGCATTCACAGGCCTCCTCAGGAGGCAGCAAGAGGTCGCCCACAGCCAGGAGGTCAGGAGCCTTCTCATTCCTCAGCTTCCTCCCTGGTGAGGATAAGGGGTCTGATGGAAAAGGGGAGGGGCTGGCCTCGGTTTTCTTTCTGGCTTCATTCATTTCCAGGTCTTGTTGTCAAGGCCTGTCTCTCTGAGGTCAAGGGCTGCCTCTCTGAGTGGGTAGCGGGGGAGTGTAGGGAGAAGCCCCTTACACTGAGGAGGTCAAGGGGGATGCCGGGCTATGGGGCAGGGGGTGTGGTGTCCTTTGGGCTTTGGCACCTTGGGCAGTAGGAGCACCAGCAGCGCCAACAGCAAGCCCATCCTTCATGGGTGCTGGAGGGCATCACTGGGGCCACAGACCCTCGTGGCCTCCACCTCTCACACTTGCAAACAACTTGTGCCGTGGAGGGGCTCCCATGAGGGGCTGACTTCATGGCGGGAGTGGCCGGCCATACTGACCTGCTATTATGATCCCAGGACAGAGTGGGATCCTTTGTGCTTAGTCTCCTGGGTTAATAAATGAGTGCTCACCCTGGGAGTCAGCTTCCAGAACCTTCCACCTGAGCAGGCTGGGGACCATCACCCATGTCTTCTGCTATGCCTCCTGGAGTGAGCTGCCCTTCCCAGGAGGCACACCTCTAATGCTGAGTGTGTGGCCACAGGCTCAAAGGACCTTTTCTTTCAAAAACCTCAACTGAATCCACCCTGAGCACTAACCCTGGAGAAGGAAATGGCAACCCACTGCAGTATTCTTGCCTGGAAAATCACGTGGACTTCCCTGATGGCTCAGACAGTAAAGCGCCTGCAATGTGGGAGACCTGGTTTCGATTCCTGGGTCAGGAAGATCTCCTGGAAAAGGAAATGGCAACCCACTCTAGTACTCTTGCCTGGAAAATCCCATGGACAGAGGAGCCTGGTAGGCTACAGTCCATGGGGTTTGAAAGAGTCGGACATGACTGAGCGACTAACACACACACATACTGAGCACCAGTCAGATGGCCCTGGGCACCTTAAATTGTCCTCCATGCCTGGGGCTTTACTCCAGGTGGCTTTACTCCGGTTCAGGGAAGGACAGTGTCCCCTCCTCACCCCACCTCTGTTCCCCTCCTTCCCCCTCCACTGCCCCAGCCTGTCTCCTCTGCTCTCCCCTTCCTCTGTTCAGCGTGAGAATCTGGTTCAGTCTATGCATCTGCCAAAAATAGATTTGTTTTTATAGGGATGAGGAAAGCGGGTAGAAGTTCCAGAAACAGACAACTTCTTTAAATAGGAAGAGATTCAAGTGCAGTTTCACTGCCCATGGGAGCCCTGGGCATCAGGGAGCTCTTCCTAGGTGTCAGCCCTCAGGCAGAGTCCAAGGATCCAGAGATGGGACCTGGGGACCCGAGTGTCTGCTGAGACGCTGTCCAGGGGCCCGAGTTTTCCCAGGAAGGATCCTCAAGATTCATCATTTGGACTTTTTCATTTTCCAGCCCTCAGGAAGACTTCAGCAACAAACATGTGACCTGGAAACGGGGCAGTTCTTATTTTTAGCCTGAAAAAGTAAGCGGTGCAGAGACTGGTAGATTCATCAGGGCTGTGGAGTCCTGGGCCGGCTCTTTAAGGGCTGCTTCTCTGGGTGGGTAGCAAGGGAGTGAAGGGAAAGACCCGTTACACTGAGGAGGCCAAGGGCGGAGCCAGGCTGGTGTGGATGGGGTGTCCTCTGGGCTTTGGCACCTCGGGCAGTGGGAGGGCCCGCAGTTCCTGGGCAGGGCCCAGGTGACAAGCATGGATGAAGGGGTGGGAGGATTTGCTTCCCGAGGCCAGGAGATGCCCTGCCAATGGACCTGTCCTCTCCTTACCAGGTAACGTTTGTCCAGGGCACTGTTTGTGCAGCTTAATGTGGGGCTCTTTTTGATACTTGTGTTCAGTTTACAGTCACTGGATGGATTTGAAGATGGCAGGGACCATTTGTTCATTCATTCTTTGTTCACTGTTTCATTTATTCATTAAACAAGCCTGTGTTAGCAGCCTTCTTTGCCAGGATGCAATAGGTGCTCAGGTCATGGGACAGGGGCCCTGCTCTCAAATTGCTCACATCCAAGTGGCTGATTGAAGCCATGTGTACTTCTGGGAAGGGATCTGTAGCATGTTAGGGGCACCCTCTTTAGCCTATCTTCTGGAAGAGTCTTCAGGACAAAGTGAATGGAGTTTGCTACTCTCCCAAGTTAGCATTTCTCCACCTCTTCCTTCCTCACCTCCTGTTTATTATACAGAGTGAGAATGGTGGCTGTTAATTTTCTTATGTGTCAGCTTGACTGGGCTTAGGGGTATCCAGATATTTGGTCAAATGTCATTCCAAGTATTGCCATGAGGGTGTTTCTGGATGAGATTAATATTTACATTGATTGACTAAATAGAGCAGATTGCCCTCTCTAAGGTGGGTGGGTCTCATCTAATCAGTTGAAGGCCTGATTTAGAACAAAAGGCTGAACCTTCCTAGATAGAGTAAGAGGGAATTCCTCCTGCCTGCCTGCAGTTTACTTTCATGCACTGGAGAAGGAAATGGCAACCCACTCCAGTATTCTTGCCTGGAGAATCCCAGGGATGGAGGAGCCTGGTGGGCTGCCGTCTATGGGGTTGCACAGAGTCAGACATGACTGAAGTGACTTAGCACCAGCCTGCCTTCAAACTGGGACATTGTTTCCTCTTCTTTTGGCCTCTAACTGGACTCTTGCTTGGTCTTGAGCCTGCTGGCAAGGGAATTATACCGTCTGCCCTCCGAGGCCTCCAGCTTGCTGACTGAAGTCTTAGGATTTGTCAGTCTCCACAATCATGTGAGCCAACTCCTTATAATAAACCCCTTTCTACATATACAAACATTCTACTGGTTCTGTTTCTCTGAGGAAATCTGACAAATATAGAACCTGAGCAAAAAGGACAGTTCCTGGCCCACCCAGCTTCTGAGCCCTGAGCCTTCCCAGCAGCCCTTCCACCAGAAGCATGGCCCATCGGCCTAGCTTCATGCAGATGAGCAGGCAGGGTGAGCAGGATGGTGTTCCATCAGGGCAGTTTCCTTTTCCATAGGGAAACTGGTCGGCCCGCCCTGCTTACGTGTGGCAAATGGAGCCCCTCCTTCCAGGCTCCTGGGTCCAGGTTCCTGGCACTGTCACGTGGCTGAACATCAACTTCCCATCAGCCTGGTGGAGGAGGAAGAGGCCTGGATGAAGACAGAGACGGAAGCAACCCCTGGGAGAAGCAGGCCTGCAAGGGGTGGGCCTGGGACCTGAACTTGACGGTCTGTGATTCATGGCCAGTGAGGGCTGCCCAGCGCTTGACATGGGAGCAGCTTCATCTGTGAAACCCCCCAAACCCCTCTGTGTCAAGTGATTGCTGAAGAAGTGGGTTAAAGCTCCATCTTTTATGATCCACCTTCTTGGGGCAGCTTTAGACCCTTTAAGAGCATTCACTGGAAAGACGGCAGCAGAAAGAACAGCTGATGCCTCTTCTGAGGCCCTCAGAAAAGAGCTAGAATAAGAGTTAGTTCCACTCTGTCCTGCGTGAATCGTGCATAGGAAGTAGTCTAGTGTATTTCTAGATGACTTTTGCTTAAAATGTGTAATTCTCATAGGTTCCAGAAACCTGTTAAATAAATTATATTGCCATACCCATGATGATCTCATCTAACACAGAGCTTGCATTTGCTTCCCTTTTTGAACAAGCCGCAGTGAAGATAATCACATCAAGATAGAAACCCAACCCTGTGACACTCAGAAGCCCTGCAGCTGTAGCTCTTTGCAGCTCGATGCCAGGCCAGCACAACTAGTCTGGCCCTTTTACGCTGCTGTGGACACAGCCCCTTGGCAGATTTTCCTGGCTGGGGAAATTTCCTGCAGGGCCGAGGAGCAGAGAAGTCGGGGTGGTAACCACCCTCGTCCTTGGCCTCCCTGGAGTGTGGTTTTCTCACCCTGCCACCCCTCCCAGTGGAGCTTGTGACCAGGAAGCCGAGCTCTAAAAACTAATACTACGACGGAGCTGTTGCTGGCCCAGATGTGGAGAGTCAGATGGAGTAGCCTGCTCTTGGTTCAGAGGCTTTCTGATTGTACAATCCTCAGGTCATGCCTGCAAAGCTCTCTTGAGAGGGGCCAGAGGATCGCAGAAAGCCTAGCTGGAGGGATGGGCGATTCTTTCATCCGGCAGCTGCCCTCTCAGCACCTACTGTGTGCTTTAGGCCTAGAAGACCTGACAGCTGCCCTTAGAAAACACCCCTCCTTACAGGAGAGGTTAGACAGGCCCGCACGGATCGACGGTGAGCAGCAGAACATGCCACGTGCTGGGCCGGGGGCTGAGCAGAGGGAGAGCTCACATCGAACAGAACCGTGGCCTTGGGATACCAGCTCCAGGGATAGAGTTACCGGGAGTGGAGAGCAAGCTCTTCCATCGTGGTTGACCCCGAACAGATCCCAGACAAAGACCCCTGGGGTCTCTTGTAGCCCCTAGGCCAGGGGGCTTCTGCTGAGGACAGGGAGTGGTTTTATAGACAAACTAAGCTTGCATTTCAGCGCAAGGCATCCTTCTGCTCAGAGAGAAAGACATCTGGGTTTGTAAGAGGCTGGCGGAGATATCCGCATTTCCTCCTTTTCTCAGAGTCTCCTGGCAGCTCTGAGAAGCCTCCTGGGGAGACGGAATCTGTGTAGAGACAGCTGTCTTCTCTGGCCTCTCTCTCCGCTCTGCCTGTGGCCTCCCTGAGCGTTGGCTGGTGGGGACATGGTGCCTCGGTCTCTCTGGGGAGTGGGGACGGGGGCTGGTTCAAGCAGAGGAGTGTGGTTACTTGGTCCTGGGCCTCCCAGGCATTGCCGGACCACCCGCCTCACCCCCCAGCCACTGACCTTGCCTTTCCCTCCCCTCTGGTTAGGGGTCCTCTTCACTTCCACTTCCATCTGCATCCTCACCCAGGTACCGTGGGGAACTCCTCACGGAAATGGGTGAAAGCTTTTGCTGTGGAGCTGAGCCAGTCCAGCTGGAGAGGGACAGGTGGATGGTCCCCCGAGGGGTGCAGCCCCAGCTCTTTGGGGGCAGATTCGGATCAGTCTGCTTGTCTTTCACATCTTCAGGATGTGGGAGCACCCCGGTGGGAGGTGGTCTCAGTCAAACACCAGGGACCCTCGGACGCCCTTGAATTGTATCATTCTCCTCAAGACCCCTCACTCCTCTGGACTTGATGTGATTCTCCATGGATATTTCACGTGTAAGTTAGCCTGTTCAGAATTTCCAGGAAGGCTTGGAGAGGAATGAAGGTGTCTGTCTTCTCTGCTCCTTTGTCCCCTGCAGTCCCCATTGCCCCAGACAGGCCCTGGACCCAGCTATTCTCACCAGCCATGTGGGCACCGCCTGGCCGGCTGACGGGACCCAGAGACAGGAATGTGCCTTTCCTCCTTCACACCGAGTCCCGGGCGCGCTCTGCTCTGCCCTCCCCAGCCTCCTCCCATCCCGAGCTTTGCAGGAGAGGCTTGTGTCTCCCAGGCCCACCGTTGCTTTGCTGTTCACCTGTCCTTCTTCCTCAGTCCACGTGGTGGGAGCCAGGCCTGTGAGCTCCTGCTCTAGAAGGGTCTTGGCTTTATGAGGATGGAAGAGCCAGTCCACAAGCACTGCGCTGCAGACAGGGCTCCTCCTGCTGTCACTGTGGAGTTTGTCTTCTGGGATCCTGGGGAGAAAGGTTCAGAGGTTTCCCTGTTCCTGGTGGCACTTGCCGTGGGTAACCCGTGGCGTCTTTCATCAGGCACTTTAACCCTTGGCTGCGTTTTTACTGAGGATGTCTGATGAGATCCTGCGAGAAAGTGAGGCTGGGGGAGGGGCACTTTAATCCCTTGGACCGGAATCTTGGCATACACCTGCGTCAATCACCCATTGACCCAGGCAAGCTCAGGGCAGACCTGGCCTCTTCAATCTGGGGGCCCGGCCGATGGGCACCAGATCCTGCTTGTGTGGTTGGGCTCAGCTGAGGCAGGAAGGAGGCGGGTGCCTGGTGGAGAGTGAAGGCACGTATGATTCCATCTGGTTTTGTAAAGAACAGTCTTCCAGAAGGGTTCTGCCCTTAGCAGACATTTAGTTTTGGCAAAGTAGAGACTTTGTCACCTGCTGGCTGATGGTATCTGATACCTAGTTGATTGGTTTATTTGGGATAATATGGTTATTTGAGAGAACAGATGGCAGCAGGTATAAGGCAGTGCTGGCCCAGACTAAATGAGTGGAGATGGCACCTTCAAACCAGTTCAGGAGGGGAGTGTTAGGGGCACCCAGGAGTTCTGTCAAAGCATGGAGGACTGGGCCCCACTTCAGTAACTGGAGTTACTAAGAGTAGGAGAGCTCAGAACCAGTTCAAGAGCTAGTCTGTGGGGCCTGGGCTGGCTCTCACTTCTGTTGGCTTCCCTGGAGCCTAAGACTGTCCCAGTTTGGGCACTGAGAGATCAGTGTCCCAGGAAACCCAGGACAGTTGGTCACCCTACCTCTCTAAGCCTTAATTGGACAAAAGGTGTCTGCAATTTCTAACCTCAACTCCCCTCCCTTCCTTGCCCAATAATTGACCCTCCAAAGCCCCTTCTGCTCATGACCTTAGGCTGGCTTTTCCCCATGGGTCATTTACGAGTGTGATGTTAGGCAGACCTTTGTCCCTGGCTGACAAGATGAGCCTGGGGGCCTTCTCCTGGGATCTGGGGAGAACTGGGGGCCTTCTCCAAAGTGGATGTTGCACCCGGGGAGCCTCCCGGGTTCCCTTGGAAATGGCAGCAAAGACAGTAAACACAGTGGTACCGGAACGAGCTTGTTTTAGTTTCCCGTTGTGTTGGCAGCCAAGGACATCCACGTGCATGGGCAGCTTCAACAAGCAAGCCACACCTCATGCTCCAGGTCAAGGCCAAGCCAGTCTGTGTCTGCGCACCCTCAGAGGTGTGTTCCTGAAGCCCCCTGGCTGCCCTTCGAGAGGCCTGGAGGGGTTGTGGCTGGAGCAAGCCAGGCGTCACGGGGCAGACGCACATCTGCTGTGAACAGGAGAGGGGCTTTGCACAGGATAACTGCCAGTGGGCTTTCCCCTGCATCTAGGACCTGGGGACTCTGTGGATTCCAGAGTGGGGGTGAGGGGCTTTCTCCTGGAGCCCCCTCGGTGCTCTGGAGATAACAGGTCAGATGCTCACATAGCAGATTCAGATTCTTGCACAGCTGAGGCCCGGCGATGGCCTTTCTGTTTCCTAGGCCAGCGACCATTGGGGTTTGCTAGGCCTCGGTCCTACCATTTAGTTCTGGAACCGGAAACAGACCGTCATTGGCCTTCCATCCTGTGTTGGTTTTCTAAGTTTTGGGTCCTTTGCCCCTTTGGGCTTCTCAGCTGTGGGCCAAGCAGGCCAAACATGCAGGCAGCCTTGAGGCTCACAGAGCCTGGCACTTGCCAAGAATACTTGTACATTGGCAACCCACTCCAGTACTCTTGCCTGGAAAATCCCATGGACAGTGGAGCCTGGCAGGCTGCAGTCCATGGGGTCGCAAAGAGTTGGACACGACTGAGCAACTTCACTTTCATTTTCTTTCTCTCCTTTGCCCACCCTGTGATGTTTGGGTACCTGGCTTAGGGCTCAGCACCCAGTCACCCCCGATTTTAGGCTCTGCAGGGGTCTGTGGAGGGAGTTTCCCCAACAAGCACCCCTTCCTTGGGGGTGCTCACTCCCAGGGCGGGGGTGTCCTCGGAGGGGTCCCAGCCTTGCCTTCTGTCTTCCAGGCAGGCCTGGCCTCCCCGGAGAACTCGGAGCAGCTCATCATTGCCCTGGAGCCCGAGGCAGCCTCCATCTACTGTCGGAAGCTGCGGCTGCACCAGATGACTGATCTGAGCAGCAAGGCCGCGGTCAACGGGTACAGCTCCAGTGACACAGTAGGAGCTGGGTTTGCACAGGGTACCTGCTCTCTCTCTCCCCTCCCCGCCGCCCCGCCCCTCCTCCGGCCCCCTGCATGTGTCTCTGAGTTTGTCTCGGAGTTTGCGAAGGCACTCAGTGTGGTCTGGAGACCTCAAGATGCTTCTGGAGGAGGCTGGAGTTAAGTATCTCTGTGCTCAGCTCCCCCCTCCCCCAACCTGGCCCCTCCAAGGACACTGTAAACTCATCAGTGGTTACCCTCGTTCATCACCCACCCTAGTGCCTAAGGGGAGGACCCTTCTCTCCCAAGCACGTGAGAGCAGTCCAAGAGTGGCTCTTGGCCATGCATTTTACTCCGCTTTTAAGTCTTTCCTGTCTATTAACTGATTCTTAATCTAATTCCACTGGCCTGTTATTAATGCCTCTATTAAGACTGTTGGTTTATCGCTGACTCATTCATTGGCGCCGCTTTGTACGTGATGCGCTCATTGTGAATCTTAACTATAAACCTGGTGAGAGTTGAGGCTAGAGGTGAAAAGGGCAGACTTTCCCTGAGGGGTTGACGCTCATTTAACTGTGGGAAGGAACACTGCCCAGGGAAACCCAGGTTGGGCATTTTAAGGGCCTTTTATCTCTCCAATATTGGGTTGGCCAAAAATTTCGTGACAATTTATGGAAAAACCTCATATTGACCTATATGCAAGTTGCTCACAAGCTTGCTCCTCAGAACTGTTTTCCCTGGAATGTAGGGCTCTTTAGATCTGTCCAGAGCCATGGAGTCTGCAGATGCTCTGGTTCAGTCAGAGCCACGCGGGTGAACACGGATGCTAAGGAGCTGTGGGGGGTGGCACTGTGCACCCCAGCTCTGAGCTCTCTGCCCAAGTGAGGACTTCAAGGGCACCCCCCGCATCACTCCAACCCACCTCCATCCTGCCCTGGAAGGCCCAGGTCCTGGAGGAGGAGAGGGATGACGTGAGTGAGACTGTCACCAGCTGGTCCGGAGCTTTCCTTGTTCCTCAGCTTGAAGGCTGTTTCTGCATTGCCTGGGGGCCTGGACCCTAGGCTCACCCTTGGAGGGCACACACTCCTGTCCAGACAGAGCTCTCGTCCTCTTTACAAGGTGACTCTTCCCCAGCGGCCACTGCTCTGCATTTTTAACCTCGGATGGAGGAGTTAGTGAACCTGAGCCGTGAGACAGTGGCAAGAAGTTCACTTGTCACCAGGCTGCTGCCCCCTCAGCCTGCCAGGACCATGTGTTCGCCACCTGGACCTGATTCACCCAGAGCGAACGGAAACAGGCTTCCCTCCAAGTCTCAGGGCTCGATTTGCCTTTTTCTCACAAGGCTAGCTAGCGTTCACGTTTTAAATATTCAGGATCGTTGTTTTAATTGGAAGAAAGAGGAATGTCTGCCTGGGCTCTCTATTTCATATACTGATCTTTACTCATTGTTCATAGATAGCCACTCATGCCAGAATTAGCTGATTGAGCACAGCTCTCCTTGACACTTCTTAAGCACAACATTCACATAGAAGGGAACTCTTAGAATGCCTGCCTTTCCCAAGAGCTCAAGAGCTTTTGTTTTTCTTTCCTTTAATGTATCCTATCATGCCCACACTGCTCCATGTCTGTGTCCTGTGCCTTGTGGGATTTGCTGTTTTCTGTGCTCAGAGGGGTGTCTTTGGTTTTTGAAATCCTCATGTTGTTGGCCACCATCCCTCAGAGGGTCAGTGAGGCAGGGGTTCCATCTTAACCTTGCTTTTTGGTGAGAACCTCCCTCCCAGAAGGACAGAGTGCTGTGTGGGAAGGTCTGGCAGAGTGCTTAATCAGGGGGTACCCAGGATGGCATCAGTAGCCTGAGTCTCCCACCCCGGGCCATTCTCTGCGCTCTCTGATGCCACTCCCCGATGGATGCCCAGTGGCCACCACTGAGGAGACCAGAGCTGGCACTCTGTCCCCAGCGCTGCAGGGGCCACTGTTGGCATTATTTGACTCCAAAAAGACTTAACGACATTAGTAAAGGCTACATTTTTCACAATCTTGGGCATATTTGCCTGAAAAACAGGATTTTCTGAGCGCTCAGAACATGTTTTATTAGCCTCACTTGGCCGTTGTTTACACATGCCATTTTCTTGGTCACCTAGACTGTTTTGGAAAGTCAGTCCGCACGGCAAAGTGTTCAGTGTAAGTTCATCTGGAGCTGGGCATAGGAGAGAAGCCCTGAGTCCGGGGACCCCGCAGGCCTGCCAGAGCTCTTTAATCAGGGGTGGCCTGAGGAGCTTAAGGCTGGCGCGATGTTGATGTTTGCCATTCTAATCCCCAGAGGAGATGCTGCTTTGTGAACACTGTGCTCCTTGCTGAAGGAAGCTGGAGGGTCAAGGGTCCTTTATTGGATAACAAGCAGCAGATGTAGGGCTGAGAGACTAAAGATTTGGTGGAGGGCAGAGTGGTGGATTAGAGCCTTTGTCTGTAAAACCAGGATTGCTCTAAACTGTTCATGGTAGGGGTCATTTGTTGGGTTCACTGTCTCTTACTTGGTGCTTTGCCTTCCTCATCACCTACTGTGTGCCTGGTGTCACAGTGGGTGCTTACAACAAATCAAGAGGGCCAGTCCCTGCTCAGCCTGCATGGAACTTGGGCCAAGTAGTATCATCCCATTTTATGGATGAAGAAACTGAAGCTGAGAGAGGTTAAGTGATTTGCCCCAATTCCCATCGTGCCTATGCTCTGGTGCTTCCCAGGCTCCCTCTCACAGCATCTTTCCCTCCTCTTAACATTCCTATTCAGCGTTTTCAGACTTCACTCTAAATTGTTAAGTCTCAAAGGCAGGGGGTCTGCCGTCTGAGGGTTCAATTCAGGCTGCAAGACAGAGTCGTGGGAACGGCAAGTCCCTTGACCTCCCTGACATGGTTTCCTCGTCTGAACACAGGACGATGATCTGGGCCCTGTCCGTCTCACGGGGCTGTCGGGAGCCAGCGAGAGATGAAATACCCATGCATGGCATCACAGCCACTGAGTACCCCAGCCACCCCTAGGTTGTCCCGCGTTGTGCAGGAAAAAGGCGGCGTCGGCTTTGCTAGGTTCAGCCGCGCCACCTTGTGGCGGAAGAGCATATCGACTTCAACGGAGTCTGGAAAGGGCTCCTGGCCGGTTTATCCCAGATCCAGTTAGGAAAACATAGCCCGCATTCCATGTATCAGACCAAGTTCCCTGATGTGAAATTATTTAACCAAGCGCACTGCAGGCCATTTGGCAGACAGCTTCCTCCCTAGGGCAGCAGAGCCAGGAAACTGACCTATTTTATTTCCATTCCCCTGAAACTGTTCCTGGAGGAAGGAATCTCACCACGGTGAGCTTTTCAGCAGGACACTGGCTAGATCCAGGCAGATGAATAGATGGAGGCTGGTGGAAGTAAGCTCCTTGCTGTGGAAGAGCTGGCTTTGTCATTCCCCATGTTGTACTTATGTAATCATTCTGATCGAGATCACCGAATGTTCTGTTCCCAAACCTCCCATGCTCTTTCACCTCCACTGACTGCAGGGACTGCGGCTCTTTCATGCTTTCTCACCCGTTGTTATTTTCTTTGTGTTGGCTACTAGCCAAGGAACACATACGACGTAATCGGCAGAGTCGGACCTTTCTGGTGGAGAATGTCATAGGAGAAATCTGGTCCGAGCTGGAGGAAGGTAGTGTCCCTGAATGTCCTTTGCCCCTGCTGGATTTTGCATGTGCGTGCGTGTGTGTGTGTGTGTGTGTTGGCAAAAATGCATTCCTATTTGTTCCTTTTACACTTTTGGGAAATGTTCCAAATCAGTTGGTTTCACAGACCTGCTTGCCCAGGGAGAGCTCTTTTTGGAGCTATAATTTTGCATGTTCTAAAACCATATAGGCTCTTCAGAAGAAAAGTAGGAGCTGGAACTCACCAGTTCCAGGGTAAGCCTTGTGTTATCAACAGCAGGTCATTCGATGGCGCTGTTACCTTGGCAGGAGGTTGTCGGCTTGTATGTACCAGGTATGCCGTGCTATGTGACATGAATGCTTTAAAGATTCATTCAGCTGTGTTCACAGTCCATGCTAACTGGCACTTCTGGGCAGACCTTAGTCACGAATAACTCGCTGTGCTCCTGATTAGCAAAACCATTGTACTACTGGGTGTTGATGGAGCTTAGCTAGGTACACCGTCATCACCTGCCAGATTGTTCCAGGACACAGTGGACAAGTGGTCTGTATAACGGATGGCTGTTTTACACCAGGTGACAAGTATGTGGTGGTGGACAGTGGCGGTGGTACCGTTGACCTGACGGCCCATCAGATACGGTTGCCAGAGGGTCATCTTAAAGAACTGTACAAAGCGACAGGTAAGCCTGAGAAAATGAGCCAAGTGGCTCATGTCCTCACACCTGAGCTGTTTTACTCACTTCTGATTTCTCTCAGCATCTCATTCGTTCAGTGCCATCAGCACGTGGGATTATGAGCAGTATGGATGTGTGAGACCAGAAAGCAAAATGCCATTAAATGGCCCTTAAACACAAACCGCCATAACTTGGGTCTGGGCCTAAAGTGAGCCTGTTTCAGATCCTGGCCATGATCATCACCTGTGATTTGGTGCTGTGGCTAAGCTTTCCTGGGAGGTCCCAGGATGAGACCACCAAAACCAAAGAACGACTTGTCCTCTTAGGATGGAAAGGATGAGTAATTAGTAGGCCACAGGGACTCGGTGAGGTCTGCTGGCTTCACTGACTCTGTCCTTAGATTTCTTGGGCAGGAATACCACAATGCTCCCAATTAGCTAAATGCATTGATTTTATTTAAAATGTAAATAATTTTAAACATATTGTTGATGAGTGATTTTTATAGGAAAGTTTTCCCATGTGGAATAAGAAGAACCTAAGTGTTTTAAAGAGAAAGTAAAAACACACAGCCGTGGTCTGCTCGCTAAGTGGGCCCACGTTTGGGCTACTGTCTTTGGCAGAACCCAGGGTAGGCTGCTACTCAGACTTCAGATTCTGTTTCTGTTTTTGACAGAGTGGTCTCCCATTTTGTTCTTGACCCAGGTGGACCCTATGGATCTTTAGGAGTAGACTACGAATTCGAAAAGCTTCTGTGTAAAATATTTGGAGAGGATTTTATTGAGCAATTTAAAATCAAGCGTCCTGCGGCCTGGGTTGACTTAATGATTGCATTTGAGTCTCGAAAAAGAGCGGCTGCCCCAGACCGAACTAACCCACTGAACATCACCCTGCCCTTCTCCTTCATTGACTACTACAAGAAGTTCCGGGGACACAGCGTGGAGCATGCCTTGAGGAAGAGCAAGTGAGTCGGCTCACATTTGGCTCAGGACAGTCCAGAGGGTAGAACATGTTGATGGGAGTAAGGAAGGGGGTGTGGACTCTGAGTTCCAATCCTACACGCTTGCTGTGTGACCTTGGGCAAGTGACTCTACTTTTCTGGTCCTTAGTTTTTTCATCTGGAACACGGGCATGATAATTCCACTTACCTCAAAGGGTTGCTGTGAGGATGAAATGAATTCATATACGCTTCGCACAATGCCTGGGACCTAGAAGGTGCTATTTATGTGTTAGCTATGATTATGCACTAAAAAGATAAGCTTTACAAAAGCGGGGAAGTTTGGCTCCTGCTTTGTCCCCAGAGTCCACAACAGAACTTGTTGTGGGTTCTGTTGTGGGTGACTGAGCACTGAGTAGGTGCTCAGTGAATATTTGTTGAATGAATTATCACCCTGTCTTTTGCATTAGACTTTGGCTTTCACTGTATCAGGAGAGGGTTGGCCAGAGCCCAAAGTAAAGAGAAGCGGAAGAGGTTGTGCCTTAGCTTTTAAGCTCCTAAGGGTCTAGATCCTGGTGGTTTAGGGTATTTCTAAGGGATCTTTGGACTTTCAGACCCCCTTGCCCACTCAGACGTGACAGCTGTTCTGCCAGGGCCCGTGACGGGTATCCTTTCTACACTCTCACTCTCTCTCTGCTCGCCCCACAGTGTGGATTTTGTCAAGTGGTCCTCGCAGGGGATGCTGAGGATGAGTCCAGACGCCATGAATGCCCTTTTTAAGCCGACTATCGACAGCATCATTGAGCATCTCCGTAAGTGATCAGCCAGGGCTTGGCCACTTGGTGGGGCAGAGCCAAGAATGGGGACTGGCATTTCCAGCATCACCCACCAGTATATGTGAAATCGGGATGGCAGGGGGTCCAGGGTTTGGCGCCACAGGTCAGGGCCCCGGCAGGAGTGGGCAGGGCCTGGGCATGTACGAGGGTGGCTGAAAGCCCCTACTCATCTGGGCTTTCTGTCTGGCTTCAAAAGTCAGAGAGCTGGGACATCTAAAGCAATACTATCATCGAGTGACTGGCCTTAGTGAAGGGATGGTCCTTGCTTTATCAGAATAAATTGGAAACCATAACCTCTGCTGGGATGGAGGAATGGTTATATAAACCAAAGGTCTATCCCCAACTCTCCCACCAAACACACACCAGGGCCCTCACCTGGGGACACAGTAGACTCACCAAGGTCTCTTCCAGTATCCAGGGCCTCTTCCAGTATCCAGGGCCTCCACTTCCCACTCCGTACCTAGCCAATCAGAACCCCCAGGGGTGGGATGGGAATTTGATGAAAACCAAAGAATAATATTTCTAACAGCCTGCCTTGACTCACTTAAGAGAACCTCAGGTTTGGAGAGGGCGAGGGGTATTCATTTACACCTAACAAAGAACTACTTAAACTGATCACCATCTAGCTGTGAAAATGGGTTTCTACTTAGCAGTAGCTTGAGTTTTCATTGCTGAGCATACTGATGTACAGACCTCCTTTCTTTAAAAATAATATATTCATACATTTACTTTTGGCTGTGCTGGGTCTTACTGCTGCCTGAGGCCCTTCTCTGGTCGCAGCAGAGTGGGGGCTGCCCTCCAGCTGCAGTGCGCCTGTGGGCGTCTCCTGTTGCCAAGCACAAGCTCCAGAGTGTGCTTACCAGTTGTGACACACGGGCTTAGTTGCCCTGCGGCAGCTGGAATCTTCCTGGACCAGGGATCGAACTGGTGTCTGCTGCATTGTGAGGTGGATTTTTAACCACTGGACCACCAGGGGAGCCCATCAAACCTCCTTTCCTTAAAGGACTAGCTCTACAAAAGTATTCTGTTCGAGTTCAGACCAAGAGTGTCCTCCAGTTGGTCCATTCCCCACCTCCTCAGGCCACCCAGTCCCCCTTGGCTTCTGGTGACAGGCCGCTTGTCCCCTCCTCTTCCCTTTCAGGGGACCTGTTTCAGAAGCCGGAGGTGTCCACGGTCAAGTTCCTCTTCCTGGTGGGCGGCTTCGCCGAGGCGCCCCTCCTGCAGCAGGCAGTGCAGGCTGCCTTCGGCGACAAGTGCCGCGTAATCATCCCCCAGGACGTGGGCCTCACCATCCTCAAGGGCGCCGTCCTCTTCGGCCTGGACCCTACGGTCATCAAGGTGCGCCGGTCCCCACTCACCTACGGGGTGGGCGTGCTGAACCGCTACGTGGAGGGCAAGCACCCGCCCGAGAAGCTGCTGGTGAAGGACGGCACCCGCTGGTGCACCGACGTCTTCGACAAGTTCATCTCCGCCGACCAGTCCGTGGCCCTGGGGGAGCTGGTCAAGCGCAGCTACACCCCGGCCAAGCCCTCCCAGCTGGTCATCGTCATCAACATCTACAGCTCTGAGCTGGACGATGTGAGCTTCATCACCGACCCCGGGGTGAAGAAGTGCGGCACGCTGCGCCTGGATCTCACCGGGGCCAGCAGTACCAATGTGCCCGCCCGCAGGGAGATCCAGACCCTCATGCAGTTCGGGGACACCGAGATCAAGGCCACCGCCATTGATATAGCCACTTCCAAGAGTGTCAAGGTTGGGATCGACTTCTTAAATTACTAACCGGCCCACCCCGCTGCCGGTCCCCGCCGTGGACTCCGCTCACCCGCGTCTGCTGACCTCAACCCTGACTGTTCTTTCCCTGCCCTTGACCCTTGCCGTTACCCATCTGAATTCCAGCGGGGAAGATGAGAACAGCCAGGGCTAGACATAATTAGGGGATGTTTCTGAGGGCACACTGGAGTCCGAAAAGCTGTTGGCAGTGAAGATGGAGGTTGGGGAATAGGAAATTTGAGCATCCTAGAAGAGCAGCTAGTGTTCACAGGTAAAAAGTGGTGAAACCCCCACCTGACAAGGGAATCAGTACATTTCTGCAGCAGTGATTGGGCTGGGGTTGAAGAGATCTCCCTTCCGCAGAACTTAGGATGCCCTATCACAACCTTTCCAGATTTGAAATAAGATCTTTGAGCCAAGAGGAGACTCTTCATCTCTCTGAGACTTTTTACGTATTTTGGATGGCAGTCCATATAAAATACCATCCATCTGCAGTTAATTCCTTTTCATCATCATGTGATTGAAAGCGGTGACTCGGTGTGAGCTTGGAGGGTGTTTTAAGCCAGTGGGAGAAGCCTGCCTACACTGGGCACTATTTTAGGTTCTCATAATTTAACTTCCAAATAGGCTCAGTGAAGAATAACTGCAGCTTCAGCTAATCCGCTAGGATTTGTGAGTGGGAGCGCTGACACCTCAGCTTTTCAGCAGGTGAAAATTTGCTTCGAGGGAAATGGATATCGAGCTACTGACATATCCCAGGTTATTTATATGCTGGGAAAGAACTCCCCAAAGGCCAAATCCTGATTTCTGAATTCATAAGTAATTCGAGTCAACCTCAGTAGGATTCTGTGTGAGAAAATGAAGTCGCAAGTTGCCTTGTTCACATCACTAAGCCTGGGCGCAAACACGGGAACAGCCTTTGAAACAGCCCCTTTCCTCAACGAGCACACATATTTTCAACTAACTCCCTCCTCCCGGCTCGCCCTCATCTCCCTAAGAGTTTTTGGCCATTTAATTCCACATTTTGGGAAGACTACATTAGTGATACACAGGCAGAGAATCTGTTCTATGAAATGTTTCGTTAAAATCTTCCGTTTCTAAACTTGAACTGAAGATTCTACCTACAGGCATTCAGAGATCAATACTGAATGAATGAAGCTGGTTTTTGTTTTTTGTTCAAAGCAGATCTGTGGATCTCCCATGCAAGACCTACCTGGGGGCTTCTTAAAAACAGGTTCCTGGATCCTCTCCCTTTTATGAACTTGAGTCTTGGAGAGGGAACCTGAATCTGCGATGTTTAGTAAATGCCAAAGGGGACTGTGGCTGAATTGGAATCTGAAAACTCCCAACTTTAGGTTTTTCGACAGCTGGGGCACAGACTGCAGCCTCTGGTTAGGTTCCTTGAGGGAGAGGATCTACAAGTGAAGGGCCAGGAGCCCACCCCTTGCCCTCTGGGGAGTGGGGCTGGAGCTCCACCTGGCTTGGGGATGGCAGGACCTGGGAGGAAAGAGATTGGAAGAAAGGCAGCCGGAGAATGGGGCAGATGAACCAACTGGTATGTGTGCCTGCTCCCCATCCTTCCCCACTTGCAAAGCCAGTCTTCCACTTTCAGGAGCCAACTGCAGGAAAAGAATCCAGAACCTGACTCACAGCCCGTCTGATCTGTTCAAAGCTGTCTTTTCCACCTGCTGGAGTTCAGTCAGTTTTAAATCACCGGAGGCATGCATAATAAAAGAGGGGAAGATGGTTGAGCCACTAACTTTGAATGCGAGTTGGATTCACAAACCCATTATCACAGCCCATTATCATATGCAGATTTTAAACAGCATTTCCATTTCATTTTAATGTGTCTCCTTTTTCACATCGCTTGCTGCAGAATTCCCTACTAGAATGTGAAACACGAACACACCAGAGAACTGGAGAATGCCAGACACATCCTTAGGAGCCGGGATTTGCATCCAGGCACAAAGGTGTGTGCATCTGGGTCCTCTTGCTGCCTGCTCTGCTTCAAAAGCTTAATGTTAGGGGTCATTCTTTGGTGTTGCCAGCCATACTCTACAAACAAGACTTTTCAATTGAGTTATAATATAATTTTATGTACATATAAATATTAGAAAATTGTACAGAATCTTGATTTCTACAATGTGCTTTTCTTGTTAAAAAAGAAAAAAGGGAAAATGCTCATTGAATTTTGTTGATGACATTGCTGCCTTTAATTTTCCATGGCTTCATTTCTTGACCATGCTTAATTTGTACTGATGCTAAGCTATGGACTGTGTGCATAGACTCAACAACAGACAGAGGTGCCTAGGGTCAGAGTACTCTAAGAAATAGACCAGATGGTTCGACAGCTTCATCAGAGCTTTCTACACATGCACATCCTTCCCAAAGCTTCACAGTTTATATTTAAAGAAGCATAATAATGTTTTGATTCTCCTGTCCAGTCTTTGAGAGCTGAACCGTCTAGCTCTGTAACCCACATGACTGTTGAGAGAAACCTCCAAAAAATGTGTCCTGCAGGGTTGTCAACCTCTCCTTTTGGGGCAATGCAATCACTCTGAGGGCAAAATGGTGATGTGGACACCAGAATCAAAGGAAGGAATCAGGTAGTACACAGATTCAGCCTTCCTACTGGATTAAGTGTGAGTAATAGAGTCAAGTCCTTTTTGTGGCTAATGTAAGGCCTTTCCCACCTTGTGTGTTAAGGATGTCTCCTTTTCCACTATTTCTCTTCAAGGAAATGGTTGAAATTTGCAATGTTGGCAAAAAGATAATGGAGAGGCGGTGATGATTTTACTGGATTTTCTTCTGGCCCCAGAGACGCAGTCCTAATAATCACAGTTAGAATCCTCAAATCCATCCCTCCCCTCTCCACGCCACCCCCGCCCCCTGCAAATATTCCAGAGTAAGAGCACCGGATAGGTACACTTGGGCACCTTTTCTAATCTTAGAAAGTTTCTAAAAGGCCTGTTGTCTTGATCCATTATTCAGTTGTCTCTGGCCTATTATTCTTAGAAGAAGATCTGTCAAAGGATTTCCTTTGTACACAGCAGGCATTAATAAATGTTGAATGACAGACAAGTTACAGACACAAACGGTAGGAAAAAGGAGACATACAAGTGCTTTTGCAGACTGATGGCTAAGATGAGTCCAGATTACAGAGCCTGCCCTACCCCTAGAATGTTATTTAGATCAAGTTTAGCTTTTAGAGTCCAGGTCTGGTTAATTGCCAGGATGGCAAAGAATCGCATGCACCAATATAAACAGGAGTCAAAATGCATTATTAGTTGAAGATCGAATCACGCATTGTAGAGATGAAATAGCTGCGATTAAACTGCATATTTATGCTGGGAAACGGCTTAAGTGGATGACTAGTATAAAAGTTGCTGGCCATAACATCACATCTCTCATCTGCTTGGAATATGGAACTATATTCTAAAATAGCCATTGGGGTCCGTTCACTAAAGGATAAATTAAAACTTCACAGAACTTTGCAGCAGTTCACAATTTGATTGTATCTGCAAACTCTTCTTCACAGATGTCTAATAAAGCAAAACTCTGGATCTCATGTGGCCTGGACTTTTTTTTTTTTCATTAAATTTGTGAATGGAGTTATAGATACATTACTGACCTTCCCCTGTACCCCATCTCCAGTGGAAATTGATTTTCACGTCCTTTCTTAGGTGTTACAAGCTTTATTAACTTTCAGTCCAATAAGACAGGCTTTCCCCGATGGCTCAGTAGGTGGAGACTCTGCCTGCAAAGCAGGAGACACAGGAGACATGGATTGGATCCCTGGGTCAGGAAGATCCCCTAGAGGAGGAAATGGCAACCCACTCCAGTATTCTTGCCTGGAAAATTCCATGGGCAGAGGTCTGATGTCTTGACCCATTAGTCAGTTGCTTCTGGCATATTATCTGAGGTTCACGTTTCTTAGAAGAACTGTCAAAGGATCTCCTTTGTACACAGCAGGCATTAATAAATGTTGAATGGCAGACAAGTTAGGGATCCCATAGATGGTGGGCTACAGTCCATGGGGTCACTCAGAGTTGGATACAACTGAGTGACTAAGCACACACACCAATAAGACTGGCTCCTCTGTTTACTGGGAACCAAACCTTCATCAACATCCATTAGCCCCCTTTCTCTTGAAGCCAAAGAAAGCAGCCCCACCAGAAAGAAGGCAGAAAAGCCACAGGAACTCCACTGCACCCTGGAAGTCATGTAAAAGGAAAAGCAAAAGGCCAAGCGTGGTGACTTGGCTTGTCCTCTGGTGTCCCAGCAGGCACACCTAGCTGGCTGCTGAATCTAGGGTTTTGTGCTTATTCCAGACTCTTAAGTCTGGGTCAACCTCCATCCAGAGACGGCTCTAAAACTTCCGGATAGCCAGAGGTGAGCCCCAGGACCCTGTTGTTGTTCAGTCACTAAGTCGTGTCCAACTCTCTGCGACCCCGTGGACTGCAGCACGCCAGGCTTCCCTGTCCTTCACCATCTCCCGGAGCTTACTCAAATTCATGTCCATTGAGTCAGTGATGCCATCCAACCTTCTCATCCTCTGTCACCCCCTTCTCCTGCCTTCAGTCTTCCCCAGCATCACGGTATGGGTTCTTCCTAAGGGGGTAGCTCCACTGAAGTTTCCTCTGAAGTTCAATGGCCCTGAGGAGAGGTGGGGAAGTCTGGGAGGCGGAGTGAAACATGTATCGTGAAAGTAGGGCCATCAGGCCGTCTGGATGCAGTTTCCTCATCTGTAGAGGGAACAGCTGGAACTGGCAGTCTGTTAAGGCCGTGCGATCCCTGGTCTGGGTCACACAGTGGGCATCTTGGTTTCAGTCCAATGTGAAAGTTCAGCTCCCGTAAAATAAGGCTGGTCAGAAGGAGTATGGTCCTGCCTGCCCAGCATCCTTCATTGGGTGCTTGGTCCCCTTCTCACGCTTACCTGTCCTGGTCCACCTGGAGATTCTCCTAGTAAGGGACACCAGGCTGCGGGTGCAGGGGGTATGAGAGGCCCAAGGGAAGCCGCCTGGACAGAGCCTCCATTTCCCTCCCAGGCTGCTCCCCCCAACCCTGCCAAGGCCTGTTCCCACCAATCCTCTCCCCCAAGCCCAGGCTCCCCAGTGTCCACATAAGAAAAGCTGGCTTTGAGACGGATTCCTTACTGTACTCCCCGGCCCAATTTCCACACCCAGAGCAGCCTAACCGGCGGGAGACCACGTACCCCGAACAGAAAACAGCTTCGGAGGCAAAATCCTTGCTGGGAAAATCCCTGGATTTTACCCCAAGAGCAGACGCTGAGCAAGTCTCCTTTGACTCCTGGGGGTGCTTCCAGTCCAGAGGCAGAAAGCTGAGGAAGAGGGAGGGGCAGGCTGGGGGTGCGACTCCGCCCCCTTTCTCCTCCCTTAGTCCCGCGGTTGGGGTGAGCGCACAAAGGCCGGGAGGCCGGGTGGTCCAGTGGAGGCCAGGCGTGGGCGGGAGGCCCTGTGGGGCCGTGATCTAGGCCGGCCCAGGTGAGGGCGCTGGAGTGGAGTAAGGGTGGGGAGGCGGGGTGTCCACGCTTTCTGATTGGTTTTCAGGCCCCACCCCCAGCAAAGCTCCTCCTCAGCCTCTTCCCTTCTGCCTCCTCCAGGCAGACCTCCAGGCTGGTGAGCAGCCCACCACCCACCCGCGCAGATCGCAGCCCTATCCCCAACCACGCGCACGCACTCCTGTCCCCACCGCTCTTCTCAGGTGGCTCAGCAGTGAAGAATCTGCCTACCACGCTGGAAACGTGGGTTGGATCCCTGGGTCGGGAAGATCCGCTGGAAAAGGAAATAGCAACCCACTCCAGTACTCTTGCCTAGGAAATCCCATGGACAGAGGAGCCTGGCAGGCTATAGTCCGTAAGCAACTAAACCACCACCACCACCACCAATCCTGCTCCCAGAGTTTAAACCTTCTGACCTCCTTGGCCTTTAACTGTGTAGATCACAATAAACTGTGGAAAATTCTGAAAGAGATGGGAATACTAGACCACCTCACCTGCCTCTTGAGAAACCTATATGCAGGTCAGGAAGCAACAGTTAGAACTGGACATGGAACAACAGACTGGTTCCAAATAGGAAAAGGAGTACATCAAGGCTGTATATTGTCACCCTGCTTATTTAACTTATATGCAGGGTACATCATGAGAAATGCTGGGTTGGAAGAAGCACAAGCTGGAATCAAGATTGCCGGGAGAAATGTCAATAGCCTCAGATATGCAGATGACACCACTCTTATGGCAGAAAGTGAAGAGGAACTAAAAAACCTCCTGATGAAAGTGAAAGAGGAGAGTGAAAAAGTTGGCTTAAAGCTCAACATTCAGAAAACGAAGATCATGGTATCTGGTCCCATCACTTCATGGCAAATAGATGGGCAAACAGTGGAAACAGTGTCAGACTTTATTTTGGGGGGCTCCAAAATCACTGCAGATGGTGACTACAGCCATGAAATTAAAAGACACTTAATCCTTGGAAGGAAAGTTATGACCAACCTAGATAGCATATTGAAAAGCACAGACATTACTTTGCCAACAAAGGTCCATCTAGTCAAGGCTATGGTTTTTCCAGTAGTCATGTATGGATGTGAGAGTTAGACTGTGAAGAAGGCTGAGCACCGAAGAATTGATGCTTTTGAACTGTGGTGTTGGAGAAGACTCTTGCAAGTCCCTTGGACTGCAAGGAGATCCAACCAGTCCATTCTAAAGATCAGTCCTGGGTGTTCTTTGGAAGGAATGATGCTAAAGTGAAACTCCAATACTTTGGCCACCTCATGTGAAGAGCTGACTCACTGGAAAAGACTCTGATGCTGGGAGGGATTGGGGGCAGGAGGAGAAGGGGACGACAGAGGATGAGATGGCTGGATGGCATCACAGACTCGATGGACGTGAGTTTGAGTGAACTCCCAGAGTTGGTGATGGACAGGGAGGCCTGGCGTGCTGTGATTCATGGGGTTGCAAAGATTTGGACACGACTGAGCAACTGAACTGAACCGAACTGACCTTGGATGCAGAAATCTTCAAACAAGTTTCTTAACCTCTTTGTGTCTTATTTTACCATCTGTAAAACGGGGGCTGAAATAGAAATTAACCCTTAGGGCGGTAGTGAGGATTTAACAAGGTTTCCCTTAGTGGCTCAGATGGTAAAGAATCTGCCTGCAGTGCTGGAGACCAGGGTTCGATCCCTGGGTGGTGAAGATCCTCTGGAAAAGGAAATGGCAGGGATGCAGTCCTGTTTTCGGCTGTGTGGTGCAAGTGAATGTCTGAACTGTTAAAATTCCCATCACTGCGGAGTATACCATGATGGAGACCCTCTCCTCTACCCCTGAGGCCATTTGTCCTGGCCACGAAGGCATCACTTTTGAGATTAACTGGCTGGGCAGGGTAGATGCCAGATGCAGGACCTGGCTTGTACTAAGGCAAGCACAGGCCATCCCAGAAGGAGGAAGGGGTCTGGATCCAGAGAAAGCATCCACGTAAACTGATGCTGTGTGGTACCCCACCCTGCTGCCCCCTGCAACCGCAGCTTGGACTCCATTTCAACTTTAGAGACTTCTGATCCTTTCCAGCCACAGCTTACTCTAATTCTTCATTGCGTCCTGCACATTGAATGTTCAGTGGCATCCTTGGCTAATGCCGCTGCTTTCTCTCTGTCCCAGTTCCCTGGCAAGGTTAGTCTTACTCCCAAAGACTCTGACACATGTGCAGTGAGTTCTTTAGGAAGGGACTTCTGATGAGATTATTTCATTCCCTCTTCCCTTCATTAACAGAGAGCAGAATCATGGAGTCTTCCAAGACCTTCATGAGACAGATGCTGATCACACCAGGCTACAGTGGTAAGTGGTGACGGGCCTGGCAGGGGGACCATTTCTGTCTCTTTCTTGCCCCGTTGTCCATGTCTGACTGGTTTAATGACCAGTACAGGCACTTCAGCATTTAAGAGACTTGTTGAAAGTGCTCCATTGTTGAAGATGGCAGATCACTGGGTTCTGATAAGTGGAGAAATATAATCTAGGGAGAATTCCATGGACTGTTCCATGGGGTCACAAAGAGTCAGACACCACTGAGCAACTTTCACTTTCAAATCCCCCAGGACATGGTCTGGTATCCAGGAAGCACTTATCTCATGACTCTTACATGCATTTGGACCTGGGGAGACACAGATGAGTAAACTAAGGCTCTGTTCCTCTCTCCAGGTTGTGCTATTCTCAAACACTAGGGCTGTCCTTATGGTCCCATTTCTTCCTGTGTCCCCTAGAGGGAGGGTGGCCAATTACTCTGGTTTGTTGGGAATGGTCACAGTTTTAGCACTGAAAGTCCTGCATCCCAGGAAACCCCTCAGCCCTTGGCAAGTCAGGAGAACTAGTCACTCTATCCTAAGGCTTCTCCTTCTCAGCCTCCTGGGCTACTGAGAATTTACTAAATCACATCACGGTGGGTGATGAAACTAGTGCTCCCCAGAAGCCCTCTGCTCTCACATACAGGTATTCTCAGGAGGGGAGATTCATGGAGAATATTCCAAGGGTGCCCATCCTTGGTCCTACTGGTTGGTTAAGAGAATAAGCTTTGGGTTTTAATAAACTGGGATCCGAATCTCTTCCTGGCCATTATCTATGTGATTGTAAGTAGGTTACATACCTCTGTATGGTAAGGAGAAATTCCTATAAAATGGTTGTGTTAGTTTCCTAGGGCTGTTGTGTAAAGCAGCAGACATTTATTCTTTCACAGTTACGGAGGCCAGGAGTCTGAAATGAGGTATGGGCAGGACCGCACTCTTGGACGGGCCCTGGTGTTCCTTGCCTTGTGGCAGCACCACTCCAGTCTCTGCCCCCATCTCCTCGTGACCCCTCTTGTGGCCATCTGCTCAGTGTCTTTGTGTCTTTGTTTCTCAGACCTCCCTCTCCTTTCTTTTAGAAGGAAGCTAGCCATTGGATGTGGGAGTCCATCCTAAATCTAAGATGATCTCATTTCCGAATCCGTAATTATACCTGCAAAGACTCTATTTCCTGATAGGTTCACCTTCACAAGTTTCAGGGGTTAGGACTTGGGTAGATCTATCGATTCAACCCACTATATGGGGTAGGGATAGATTCCTCATAAGATTATTGTGAAGATTAAAGGAGCTTTGTTGTTGTTCAGTTGGCAAGTGGTGTCTGACTCTTTGCGACCCCATGGACTGCAGCACACTAGGCTTCCTTGTCCTTCACTCTCTCCTGGAGTTGGCTCAAATTCATGTCCATTGAGTGGGAGATGCTATCCAACTATCTCATCCTCTGTTTTCCCCCTTCTCCTTTTGCCTTCATTCTTTCCCAGCATCAGGATCTTTTCTAATGAGTTGGCTCTTTGAATCAGGTGGTCAAAGTATTGGAGTTCCAGCATCAGTCCTTCAAAATTTAGGGTTGATTTCCCTTAAGATTGACTAGTTTGATCTCCTTGCAGTCCAAGGGACTCTCAATAATTTTCTCCAGCACCCTAGCTCAAAAGCATCAGTTGTTTGGCACTCAGTCTTCTTTACGGTCCAGCTCTCACATCCATACGTGACTACTGGGAAAACCATAGCTTTGACCATAGGCACCTTTGTTGGTAAAGTGATGTCTCTGCTTTTTAATATGCTGTCTAGGTTTGTCATAGCTTTCCTTATAAAAAGTTCAGTTCAGTTCAGTCACTCAGTTGTGTCCAATTCTTTGAGACCCCATGAACCACAGCACGCCAAGCCTCCCTGTCCATTACCAACTCCCAGAGTTTACCCAAACTCATGTCCTTTGAGTCAGTGATGCCATCTAACCATCTCATCCTCTGTCATCCCCTTCTCCTCCTGCCCTCAATCTTTCCCAACATCAGGGTCTTTTCAAATGAGTCAGCTCTTCGCATCAGGTGGCCAAAATATTGGAGTTTAAGCTTCAACATCAGTCCTTCCAATGAACACCCAGGAGTGATCTCCTTTAGGATGGACTGGTTGGATCTCCTTGCAGTCCAAGGGACTCTCAAGAGTCTTCTCCAACACCACAGTTCAAAAGCATTAATTCTTCTGTGCTCAGCTTTCTTTATAGTCCCACTCTCACATCCATACATGACTACTGGAAAAACCATAGCCTTGACTAGATGGACCTTTGTTGACAAAGTAATGTCTCTGCTTTTTAATATACTGTCAAGGTTGGTCATAACTTTCCTTCCAAGGAGTAAGCGTCTTTTAATTTCATGGCTGCAGTCACCATCTGCAGTGATTTCGGAGCCCAAAAAAATAAAGTCAGCCACTGTTTCCACTGTTTCCCCATCTATTTGCCATGAAGTGATGGGACCAGATGCCATGATCTTAGTTTTCTGAATGCTGAGCTTTAAGCCAACTTTTCCACTCTCCTCTTTCACAAAGCAAGTGTCAATTTGATGGCTGCAGTCACCATCCACAGTGATTTTAAAGCCCAAGAAAAGGAGCTGGGATATATTTGAAATATCTTGGCCTTTAGCAAGACTCAATAAAGGTTGTTTGTATTTCTGTGTGTGTGTGTGTGTGTGTGTGTGTGTGTGTGTGCATGCGTGCACGCATATATATACAAAATCAGGTAAAATCTCTGCAGATCAAAGTAGACCCTGATGAAGAAGAACCACTGTGATGAGGTCCCTGGGTGTCTAGGGTCTCTTCCATGTTGTTAGTGTATCTTTTAATTGTCTTTTAATTGTCTAACATGTCTTTAATCTCCCAAGTCCAACTGGGAGCCTGGCTAGAGGATGGAAGGCTTCCAGCACTGTCAAGAACAGTCTAATAATTCGAATCCTCCAGAGGAGATTTCTTGCCAGTGCAAAGGGTGAGGGTTACTGCCTTCAACTCTGAGGCCAGCTTTTCTTACCTGGGGATAAGAGCAAAAAGGTTGAGCTTCAATAATGAGACTTATATATTTATTTATTTATTTATTTGCAATTTAAAGCTAAGCCTTAACCAGTTTTTTTTCCATTCTTTGTTCTTTTTAAAAATGGCCCTATTATGACAATATTATAGTACTTACGATTCAGCATCCAGTTTAAATAAATAGTTGTGTTTTACCCATACTAATTGTAATGATTATATGTTATTTTGTGGGAAATGCTGAAAAATTGTGCTCAGGGTGGGTCTCACAGATAATAAATTTACCTTTTTGTGTAATAGGCCTCAGCTTTTAATAAGCCCGCAATTTTCTGATGGTCCGACAAGAAAGATCCCAAATTGCATTTGGAAAGTGTCAAGGAAAATAAGCTTTCTCTTTAAAAAGATGAATAATTTCAATTACTTCTCAGACTATCATTTTGGCCCATTAAATGCTTTCCCCATTTGCCATACGGGCTGACATTGGGGGCTTTGCTGTCAAAGAACATTACTGTCATCGCCTTTGTGGAAACGGGGATGCTCCAAGGTCATTTTTTGTGGCCTTGGGAGGATCCAGCCACAGTGGAAACAATAGCACGGCTTGTATTCATGGCCTTTGGGAAAATGCAGTGTTGTTGGCCAAGGAAGAAATGGCCAGGACTGGGCAGAGATTCTGGGGGTTTGGGCAGGATCTGAATCTCTTGCTGCAGGTTGTGATTCCCTCCTCGACCCTTGCAGGCTTCGTGCCCTACCTGAGCTGCCAGGGCACCTCCAGCGAGGACAACATGGCCCACTGTCTGAAAATCTTCCAGGAGAACACACAGCGGTATAAAGACCAGCTGGAGGAATTCCGCTGCTCTGTGGCCACTGCTCCCAAGCTGAAAGCTGTCCGCTCGGAAGGGACGGTCCTGCGGACACTGCACCAGTATTACCAGCAGTACCATCCCTTGAGTCTGGGTACTGCCCTCCCCCCTCACGCTGGGCCCCGTTGCAGGGCCTGGCTGGCTTGCTGAGTGGCCACCAAGAGTACCATTCCAGATCCCCAGGTGTCTATGCAAAGTGGAGAGGCTCAGTTGCTTAAAAGGATAAAGAAACATATCCAGGGGGAGGGGGAGACAGCTAGGGGAGAGGGTTCTGGTACTCACCTCCCTGGGTGGTCATCACAGAGGTTCAGAGAGCAGCTGTGGTCTCAGTGTGCATGTGTGCTAAGCCACTTCAGTTGTGTCCGACACTGACCCTAGGGACTGTAGCCCACCAGGCTCCTCCGTCCATGGGATTCTCCAGGCAAAAAACACTGGAGTGCGTCACCACACCCTCCTCCAGGGGATCTTCCTGACCCAGGGATTGAACCCACATCTCTTCTGTCTCCTGTAGTGGCAGGCGGCTTCTCTACCATGAGCGCCACCTGGGAAGCCCCTGCGGTCTCAGTAGTTACGGCTTTTTAGTTGCTTTCTCTGTGCCCAGCATCGTTATTTCATTAACCACCCATGACAGCCGTATGAAGTCGATACTATTATTCCCACTTGAGCATAGTGTCCCTGGTCTGAGGTCAGACCTGGGGTTTTAATCCAGCTCCTCCAGGTGCTAGCTGGTTTGCACTGAATAACAACCATAATAACAATGAAAAAACCAACTGATGATATGACTGTATGATGTGAATCATCAAAACAGTGATTTATCCCAGCTGGTTTTTAAGGTCTAACATCCAACAGGAAAAGTAATGGACTGATTGCCTTTATTATTATTACTGTAACGGGGGACTTTTCAGCACATGCCAGCTCACATGTTTGTCATGCTTTAGAAATTTCCCAGCCATTACAAGAAGCACCAGCCTAAGTGTTTGGGCTTTAGCCCAGCTCTGTGACTCTTTGCTATGTGACCTAGGGCAGGTGACTTTCCCTCTCTGGGCTACAGTTCCTTCATCTAAGGCAGGGAAGGATGGACGACTAGACACTCCCTAGGGTGCCTTCCAACTTTGAGGTTCTGGTACTCTCTGGTCTAATTCAATTCTTATAACAACTGGAGGAGACAGAGGCAGGCAGTTATCTTTCATCTCACAAATGTGAAATTGCCGAAGGTCAGCCCACCAGGCGGCCAGAGCTAGGTGTGATGTGCCTTTTCCTGACGTACATGCTTCTCTTGATTCCCTTAGTTAAATCATCAAGGAGCATCAGATGCCTGAAGCTTCTGTGTTGTTGTTGTTAGTCTGAGAAAAGAGTGGGATCCATTTAAGAGCAATAACTTGGGAATCAGAGAAACGCAGGTCTAAATCCTGGCTCTGCCACTTCCTTGCTATGTGACCTCGGCCAAGATTCCCTTCACCTCTCTGAGGTGTCAATGTCCTGCTCCACGAAAGTGTTGGTGATAATAGCACCGACTTCTTAGAGTTTGTAAGACAATGAAATGAGAGAGAGAGCCTATGTAAATCCCCATTAAATGCAGACACACAGAATAAACCAACCAGTGGTAGCTGTCCTTATCACGTCTCGGGGCCTAGGGCTCTCCCCAGGGCTGATTGTTGGGATACTGGTTGGCTTGGGAGTGCCGCCCACTGGATGGCTTCTCAAAGCCCTCAAGGAAGCATGGCATCTTTTTCACAGAATGCAAGAGCATAAAGAAACCTCTTCACGAGCCCCCCATCCCTGGCTGGGCAGGCTACCTGCCGAGAGCCAGGGTCACTGAATTAGGCTGCTCCACGCGGTACACCGTCATGGCCAGAAACTGCTACAGGGACTTCCTGGACCTCGTGGAGCGGGCCAAACAAGCACACCTGAAACCATATGAGGAGTAAGTCTGGCCTGGGTGGCATCTGCAGAGAGCGAGAACCAGGGGGTGAGCCGATCAGGGTTTCCAGATGCCCCCAGCCCAAAGCTAGGACTGATTTTGTTGTGTGTCTGATTTGTTTTTGCAAGGCAGCCATGTTTGTAATTGCAGGATCTTCCAAGTCGGCAGCCACATCCTGCCTCCCCAGCTCCCCACTTGCGCCCAACAAGCTCCAGGAGCCCTGCTTCTGGTCTTTGCTGGTTTGCAGGGAGAGGCTGGGAGTAAAAACCAACAAGGCCTCCCCATCCTGGCAGCGACCTGAGGCTCAAGGTTGCTGAAGAAAGGACATGGTAGGACACTGCTGGGAGTGGGGCTCTTGTGGCCTCAGTTTTCTATTCTGTAAGATGGAGATGATGATCCTTGAGGGTAAATTGTCAGGAGCAGAAATGAATATACCGTGCTCCTATGGGACCTGCATAGATTATACTTGTTTTTATCAGTAAAAGAAATAACTATGGCTCTTGTTCTTACTTTAGAATATATGGAGTTAAGTCCACACCGCCTCCTCCTACTCCTCCTCCAAAAGTTTTGTTGCATGAAGGGCTGCTGCCAAAATATCCGGATTTCTCTCTTCCAGGTAAGGAGGGACTTTCTTTCCTGGCCTGCTGTTTTCAAAGCGGGACAGGATGTGTGCAGTAGCCCCTCTGCTTCGCTGGACCACCTGCCTGCATTGCGTGGGGCTGGTTTCTTTTCCAGGTGTGAGGTGTCCTACCCTCAGCCGAGCCTTGATGGAGGACCCCAGGCCCCTGATGACGTGTGGCTGTACTCAGAGGCCAAGTGTTTGGTGCAGCGGGAAGATTTACTTAGAGCCACTGTCTGCAAGAAAGGACATGGAAGGGTACGAGTGGAGAGCTCCCTAAGGAGAGGCAGACGTTACCCGGGGATCAGAAGCTTCCCGTCCTCACACAAGATTGCTTCACACACCTGACAGACATGGGAAATTTCCTAAGAATCCTTTTCACTGCCACCTGCATCCTGACCATTGGGCAATAATACATCATTCTTGATAAAGGCCTTTTATTGTTGTGTGAGTATAAAGAGGAATACTGCTCAGCCTTCTGAAGCTTTCTGTGGATTTTCTGCAGGTTCCGTTGACCTTGATGGGTGGGACCGTCTCTTCCTGACCCCAGGGTAACATAGTGCGCTTGGTAACATTGTGGCTGAAGCTCTAGTCCAGCCCTCTAATGAGTCGGTCCCCATCGGTCACCTTGGGTCATGGTGTGGCAGTCCCCAACATGGGCACAGAACCGTGCCCACCCCAACCCCAGTGTTTCAGAACCCAGGCCAGGAAAGCCATTGTATTGGCTTCCTAAGGCTGCTGCATGGGTACCACAAACCAGGTGCGATAAGACAGCAGAAATTTATTGTCTCAGTTCTGGAAGCTAGAAGTCCACTTTCAAGGTGTTAGCAGGGTCATGCACCCTCTGAAACCTTGGGAGAGAATCACTCCTTGCTCTTCCTCACCCCCTGGTGTGTGTGTGTGCGCGCACATATGCGCATGTGCATGCGCACATGTGTGTGCTCAGTAGCATCCAACTCTTTGCAATCCTAAGGACTACAGCCCGCCAGGCTTCTCCATCCATGGGATTCGTCAGGCAAGAATACTGGAGTGGGTTACCATTTCCTTCTCCAGGGGATCTTCCTGACCCAGGGATCAAACCCAAGTGTCTTGCGTCTCCTGCATTGGTAGGTGGACTCTTTACCTCTGAGCTGCCTGGGGAGCCCACCTCCTGGGGTTTGCTGTTAATCCTTGGTGATCTTTGGTGCGTAATTCCAGCCTCTGTCATCGTGTGGCTTCCCTGTGTCCCTGTATCTTCACATGGCTGTGTTCTGATGAAGACACCAGTTATACTGCCTGAGGGCTCACCCTTCTCCAGTATGCCCTCTTCTTAATTACAGTTACACCTGCAACCATCGTATTTCCAAACAAGTCACATTCTGAGGTACTGCGATTAGGGCCTCAATATATCCTTTTGGGGGAACGTGGGAGCCAGGGGTCAGGGGGAGACACAATTCAATCCTTAACACTGGCTGAATTTTTATCACTGACAGGCCCTCTCACTGACTTTACTCTGAAGCCATTGGCACAAAGAAGAAATCAAAAGCAGTTCCTGGGGTTATGAGGCCATTGTTATTAATATCAAAAGTTTCAAAACTGCCTGCCAGGCCAGGAACTTCCCCAGTTAAGACTTTGCCTTCCAGTGCAGGGAGTGTGGGTTCAGTCCCTGCCTGGGGAGCTAAGATCCTGTATGCCTCATGGCCAGAAAACCAAAACATAAAAACATAGAAACAATATTGCAACAAATTCAATAAAGACTTTAAAAAAAACTGCTGGGGCAAAAGATGAACTCCCCCCCAAGGTGGGAATTTTCACCAGGGCTCTCTGGATCCCCAAGTTTCCATGGGTAGAAATCAGTAGTCATGTCTTTGATTCTGATGGGAAGTAAAGAACTGGGATGAGAAAAAAGTTACACCTTTGTTTTCTCTAACCTCCAAATGAAATATAATATTTCCTTTGTTGAATGTAGGCAACAAACCACAGCTGTACCTGTCACCTTGGCCCAATATAAATCCCAGATCTTTTCATATCATATGACATTTGTTGCAAACAGCTTGAAATAATGTTGATCAGTACTTGTAATTATAGTTGTTACTGAAGATATTGTATCTACTCTCTAACATTGTTCTTCAGTGTATGTATAAGCAAACACTTATCACAAATTTTTTCTTTTTAGTTTCTTGATAGTATTTCAATATAATTAGTTTGCTAATTATATTTCTCATGTATTATACTTTACACATGAAAAAACATTGTTATGAGGAGGTCCAAGTTTCACCAGACAGCCAGGGCACAGAAATGGGAAGGAACCCTACCTGGGGAACCACTGAAGACGTATATAAAAGATGAATGTCATACAAAACAACACCCCAAACCCAATGGGACGTTACATTACAATGCATCCTGTTATTAAAAGATAATATAGGACTTCTCTGGTAGTACGATAGATAAGACTCCACCTGCCAATGCAGGAAACACAGGTTCAGTCCCTGGTCCAGGAAGATTCTCCATGCCGTGGGGCAACTAAGCCCATACACCACAACTACCAAGCCTGCATGCTGCAAATACTGAAGCCTGCATGCCCCAGAGCCTGTGCTCCACAACAGGAGAAGCCACTGTAATGAGAAGGCTGTGCCTCCCAATGAGGAGAAGCACCTCTTTGTCGAAACTAGAGAAAGCCACAAAGATCTATAGCACAGCCAAAAATAAATCATTAATTTAAAAAGATAACATGATAGAAGAATGCTAGTGTGAAAAAATATTTATGGTAATAGTACATGAAAAAAGCAGCAGACAACAAAACCATGAGTACACACACACACAGGCACACACACAAACACACACAAAATAATTCTGTTTTTCTGTTTAAAAATAAGGTCAGAGGGGTAAAGGGAGCTAACCCATAATACTTGTCGGGAGCCGCGTTAGGCATTACTGGCAAAAGGGAGGCACGGCCCCAGACCCCTCTCCTCATTCTGCAGGCACGGTCCCGGGATGAAGGAGTTAGGCCTTGTAATTCTGACTTGTCTTTTCCTCTCCCCGGCTGAGTTGACTGAAAAGGAATATTAAGGTGCTTATTTTTCTTGAGAGGAGCATGAGAAGGCACAAAGCCTTCTGCAGCTGTGCTCAGAGAATAATTCATAAAGTTAATCATTGACAGTTGTTTAAGGATTTTTTACAAAAGAGTGTTCCAGGATGAGCACATAGGCCGCAGCTTGAGGCCATGGGAGGAATTGCTATCTGAAGCTTATTTGTGAGGAAAATGTTTATGGCAAAGGAGTTCACTGAATTTAGGGCTTAGAAATAATTAAAATAGTTAGAAGTTAAAGATTTAAGGAACGTTGTAAAGTTAGCATATTTTACTATAGCTTATAGAAGTTAGGATGTCTGGCTCTAGATGAGTGATCACACCATCGTGATTATCTGGGTTGTGAAGATCTTTTTTGTACAGTTCTTCTGTGTATTCTTGCCTCCTCTTCTTAATATCTTCTGCTTCTGTTAGGTCCATACCATTTCTGTCCTTTATCGAGCCCATCTTTGCATGAAATGTTCCCTTGGTGTCTCTAATTTTCTTGAAGAGATCTCTAGTCTTTCCCATTCTGTTGTTTTCCTCTATTTCTTTGCATTGATCGCTGAAGAAGGCTTTCTTATCTCTTCTTGCTATTCTTTGGAACTCTGCATTCAGATGCTTATATCTTTCCTTTTCTCCTTTGCTTTTCACCTGTCTTCTTTTCACAGCTATTTGTAAGGCCTCCCCAGACAGCCATTTTGCTTTTTTTGTATTTCTTTTCTATGGGGATGGTCTTGATCCCTGTCTCCTGTACAATGTCACGAAGCTCAGTCCATAGTTCATCAGGCACTCTATCAGATCTAGGCCCTTAAATCTATTTCTCACTTCCACTGTATAATCATAAGGGATTTGATTTAGGTCATACCTGAATGGTCTAGCAGTTTTCCCTACTTTCTTCAATTTAAGTCTGAATTTAGCAATAAGGAGTTCATGATCTGAGCCACAGTCAGCTCCTGGTCTTGTTTTTGTTGACTGTATAGAGCTTCTCCATCTTTGGCTACAAAGAATATAATCAATCTGATTTCGGTGTTGACCATCTGGTGATGTCCATGTGTAGAGTCTTCTCTTGTGTTGTTGGAAGAGGGTGTTTGCTATGACCAGTGCATTTTCTTGGCAAAACTCTATTAGTCTTTGCCCTGCTTCATTCTGCATTCCAAGGCCAAATTTGCCTGTTACTGCAGGTGTTTCTTGACTTCCTACTTTTGCATTCCAGTCCCCTATAATGAAAAGGACATCTTTTGGGGGTATTAGTTCTAAAAGGTTTTGTAGGTCTTCATAGAACCGTTCAACCTCAGTTTCTTCAGTGTTACTGGTTGGGGCATAGACTTGGATTACTGTGATATTGAATGGTTTGCCTTGGAAACGAACAGAGATTATTCTGTCATTTTTGAGATTGCATCCAAGTACTGCATTTTGGACTCTCTTGTTAACCATGATGGCTACTCCATTTCTTCTGAGGGATTCCTGCCCGCAATAGTGGATATAATGGTCATCTGAGTTAAATTCACCCATTCCAGTCCATTTTAGTTCGCTGATTCCTAGAATGTCGACGTTCACTCTTGCCATCTCTTGTTTGACACTTCCAATTTGCCTTGATTCATGGATCTGACATTCCAGGTTCCTATGCAATATTGCTCTTTACAGCATCGGACCTTGCTTCTATCACCAGTCACATCCACAGCTGGGTATTGTTTTTGCTTTGGCTCCATCCCTTCATTCTTTCTGGAGTTATTTCTCCACTGATCTCCAGTAGCATATTGGGCACCTACTGACCTGGGGAGTTCCTCTTTCAGTATCCTATCATTTTGCCTTTTCATACTGTTCATGGGGTTCTCAAGGCAAGAATACTGAAGTGGTTTGCCATTCCCTTCTCCAGTGGACCACATTCTGTCAGACCTCTCCACCATGACCTGCCCATCTTGGGTTGCCCCGCGGGCATGGCTTCCTGGAATGTGAAGTCAAGTGGGCCTTAGAAAGCATCACTACGAACAAAGCTAGTGGAGGTGATGGAATTCCAGTTGAGCTATTTCAAATCCTGAAACATGATGCTGTGAAAGTGCTGCACTCAATATGCCAGTAAATTTAGAAAACTCAGCAGTGGCCACAGGACTGGAAAAAGTCAGCTTTCATTCCAATCCCAAAGAAAGGCAATGCCAAAGAGTGCTCTAACCACCGCACAATTGCACTCATCTCACGTGCTAGTAAGTAATGCTCAAAATTCTCCAGGCCAGGCTTCAGCAATATGTGAACCGTGAACTTCCTGATGTTCAAGCTGGTTTTAGAAAAGGCAGAGGAACCAGAGATCAAATTGCCAACATC
The DNA here is from genome assembly GCF_014754425.2 of Oryx dammah. Classification (NCBI taxonomy): domain Eukaryota; kingdom Metazoa; phylum Chordata; class Mammalia; order Artiodactyla; family Bovidae; genus Oryx; species Oryx dammah. The sequence goes on along the minus strand of NW_024070198.1, from coordinate 35,875,351 downwards.
CACTGGATCATGGAAAAAGCAAGAGAGTTCCAGAAAAACACCTATTTCTGCTTTATTGGCTATGCCAAAGCCTTTGACTGTGTGGATCACAATAAACTGTGGAAAATTCTGAAAGAGATGGGAATACCAGACCACCTCACCTGCCTCTTGAGAAATCTGTATGCAGGCCAGGAAGCAACAGTTAGAACTGGACATGGAACAACAGACTGGTTCCAAATAGGAAAAGGAGTACATCAAGGCTGTATATTGTCACCCTGCTTATTAACTTCTATGCAGAGTACATCATGAGAAATGCTGGACTGGAAGAAACACAAGCTGTAATCAAGATTGCCGGGAGAAATACCAATAACCTCAGATATGCAGATGATACCACCCTTATGGCAGAAAGTGAAGAGGAACTAAAAAGCCTCCTGATGAAAGTGAAAGAGGAGAGTGAAGAAGTTGGCTTAAAGCTCAACATTCAGAAAACGAAGATCATGGCATCTGGTCCCATCACTTCATGGGAAATAGATGCGGAAACAGTGGAAACAGTATCAGGCTTTATTTTTGGGGGCTCCAAAATCACTGCAGATGGTGATTGCAGCCATGAAATTAAAAGACGCTTACTCCTTGGAAGGAAAGTTATGACCAACCTAGATAGTATATTCAAAAGCAGAGATATTACTTTGCCGACTAAGGTCCGTCTAGTCAAGGCAATGGTTTTTCCAGTGGTCATGTATGAATGTGAGAGTTGGATTGTGAAGAAAGCTGAGCGCCGAAGAATTGATGCTTTTGAACTGTGCTGTTGGAGAAGACTCTTGAGAGTCCCTTGGACTGCAAGGAG